>NC_058084.1:336261152-336571152 GCF_014858855.1 Bufo gargarizans
TACGATCAGCGACAGCCTCTAGATACGATCAACGACAGCCTCTAGATACGATCAGCGACAGCCTCTAGATCGTCAGCGACAGCCTCTAGTACGTCAGCGACAGCCTCTAGATACGATCAGCGACAGCCTCTAGATACGATCAGCGACAGCCTCTAGATACGATCAGCGACAGCCTCTAGATACATCAGCGACAGCCTCTAGATACGAACGACAGCCTCTAGATACGACAGCGACAGCTCTCTAGATACATCACAGCGACAGCCTCTAGATACGATCAGCGACAGCCTCTAGATACGATCAGCGACAGCCTCTAGATACGATCAGCGACAGCCTCTAGATACGATCAGCGACAGCCTCTAGATACGATCAGCGACAGCCTCTAGATACGATCAGCGACAGCCTCTAGATACGATCAGCGACAGCCTCTAGATACGATCAGCGACAGCCTCTAGATACGATCAGCGACAGCCTCTAGATACGATCAGCGACAGCCTCTAGATACGATCAGCGACAGCCTCTAGATACGATCAGCGACAGCCTCTAGATACGATCAGCGACAGCCTCTAGATACGATCAGCGACAGCCTCTAGATACATCAGCCAGCCTCTAGATACGATCAGCGACAGCCTCTAGATACGATCAGCGACAGCCTCTAGATACGATCAGCGACAGCCTCTAGATACGATCAGCGACAGCCTCTAGATACGATCAGCGACAGCCTCTAGATACGATCAGCGACAGCCTCTATATACGATCAGCGACAGCCTCTAGATACGTCAGCGACAGCCTCTAGATACGATCGCGACAGCCTCTAGATCGATCAGCGACAGCCTCCTAGAGACGATCAGCCGACAGCCTCTAGATACGATCAGCGACAGCCTCTAGAATACGATCAGCGACATGCCTCTAGATACGATCAGACGACAGCCTCTAGATACGATCAGCGACAGCCTCTATATACGATCAGCGACAGCCTCTAGATACGATCAGCGACAGCCTCTAGATACGATCAGCGACAGCCTCTATATACGATCAGCGACAGCCTCTAGATACGATCAGCGACAGCCTCTAGAATACGATCAGCCGAACAGCCCTCTAGATACGATCAGCTACAGCCTCTAGATAACGATCAGCGACAGCCTCTAGATACGATCAGCGACAGCCTCTAGATACGATCGCGACAGCCTCTAGATACGATCAGCGACAGCCTCTAGATACGATCAGCGACAGCCTCTAGATACGATCAGCGACAGCCTCTAGATACGATCAGCGACAGCCTCTAGATACATCAGCGACAGCCTCTAGATACGATCAGCGACAGCCTCTAGATACGATCAGCGACAGCCTCTAGATACGATCAGCGACAGCCTCTAGATACGATCACGACAGCCTCTAGATACGATCAGCGACAGCCTCTAGATACGATCAGCGACAGCCTCTAGATACGATCAGCGACAGCCTCTAGATCGATCAGCGACAGCCTCTAGATACGATCAGCGACAGCCTCTAGATACGATCAGCGACAGCCTCTAGATACGATCAGCGACAGCCTCTAGATACGATCAGCGACAGCCTCTAGATACGATCAGCGACAGCCTCTAGATACGATCAGCGACAGCCTCTAGATACGATCAGCGACAGCCTCTAGATACGATCAGCGACAGCCTCTAGATACGATCAGCGACAGCCTCTAGATACGATCAGCGACAGCCTCTAGATACGATCAGCGACAGCCTCTAGATACGATCAGCGACAGCCTCTAGATACGATCAGCGACAGCCTCTAGATACGATCAGCGACAGCCTCTAGATACGATCAGCGACAGCCTCTAGATACGATCAGCGACAGCCTCTAGATACGATCAGCGACAGCCTCTAGATACGATCAGCGACAGCCTCTAGATACGATCAGCGACAGCCTCTAGATACGATCAGCGACAGCCTCTAGATACGATCAGCGACAGCCTCTAGATACGATCAGCGACAGCCTCTAGATACGATCAGCGACAGCCTCTAGATACGATCAGCGACAGCCTCTAGATACGATCAGCGACAGCCTCTAGAACGATCAGCGACAGCCTCTAGATACGATCAGCGACAGCCTCTAGATACGATCAGCGACAGCCTCTAGACTTACGATCAGCGGACAGCCTCTCGCTTACGATCCAGCGGACCAGCCTCTCGATACGATTCAGACGACAGCCTCTAGATACGATCAGCGACAGCCTCTAGATACGATCAGCGACAGCCTCTACGATACGATACAGCGACAGCCTCTAGATTCCGATCAGCGGACAGACTCTAGATTACGATCAGCGACAGCCTCTAGATACGATCAGCGAACAGCCTCTAGATACGATCAGCGACCGCCTCTAGATACGATCAGCGACCGCCTCTAGATACGGATCAGCACGACAGCTCTAGATACGATCAGCGACGCTCTAGATACGATCAGCGGACAGCCTATAGATACGATCAGCGACAGCCTCTAGATACGATCAGCGACAGCCTCTAGATACGATCAGCGACAGCCTCTAGATACGATCAGCGACAGCCTCTAGATACGATCAGCGACAGCCTCTAGATACGATCAGCGACAGCCTCTAGATACGATCAGCGACAGCCTCTAGATACGATCAGCGACAGCCTCTAGATACGATCAGCGACAGCCTCTAGATACGATCAGCGACAGCCTCTAGATACGATCAGCGACAGCCTCTAGATACGATCAGCGACAGCCTCTATATACGATCAGCGACAGCCTCTAGATACGACAGCGACAGCCTCTAGATACGATCAGCGACAGCCTCTAGATACGATCAGCGACAGCCTCTAGATACGATCAGCGACAGCCTCTAGATACGATCAGCGACAGCCTCTAGATACGATCAGCGACAGCCTCTAGATACGATCAGCGACAGCCTCTAGATACGATCAGCGACAGCCTCTAGATACGATCAGCGACAGCCTCTAGATACGATCAGCGACAGCCTCTAGATACGATCAGCGACAGCCTCTAGATACGATCAGCGACAGCCTCTAGATACGATCAGCGACAGCCTCTAGATACGATCAGCGACAGCCTCTAGATACGATCAGCGCAGCCTCTAGATACGATCAGCGACAGCCTCTAGATACGATCAGCGACAGCCTCTAGATACGATCAGCGACAGCCTCTAGATACGATCAGCGACAGCCTCTAGATACGATCCCTAGCGACAGCCTCTAGATACGATCAGCCGACAGCCTCTAGATACGATCAGCGACAGCCTCTAGATACGATCAGCGACAGCCTCTAGATACGATCAGCGACAGCCTTAGATACGATCAGCGACAGCCTCTAGATACGATCAGCGACAGCCTCTAGATACGCTCAGCGACAGCCTCTAGATACGATCAGCGACAGCCTCTAGATACGATCAGCGACAGCCTCTAGATACGCATCAGCGACAGCCTCTAGATACGATCAGCGACAGCCTCTAGATACGATCAGCGACAGCCTCTAGATACGATCAGCGACAGCCTCTAGATACGATCAGCGACAGCCTCTAGATACGATCAGCGACAGCCTCTGAGATACGATCAGCGACAGCCTCTAGATACGATCAAGCGACAGCCTCTAGATACGATCAGCGACAGCCTCTAGATACGATCAGCGACAGCCTCTAGATACGATCAGCGACAGCCTCTAGATACGATCAGCGACAGCCTCTAGATACGATCAGCGACAGCCTCTAGATACGATCAGCGACAGCCTCTAGATACGATCAGCGACAGCCTCTAGATACGATCAGCGACAGCCTCTAGATACGATCAGCGACAGCCTCTAGATACGATCAGCGACAGCCTCTAGATACGATCAGCGACAGCCTCTAGATACGATCAGCGACAGCCTCTAGATACGATCAGCGACAGCCTCTAGATACGATCGACGCCTCTAGATACGATCAGCGACAGCCTAGATACGATCAGCGACAGCCTCTAGATACGATCAGCGACAGCCTCTAGATACGATCAGCGACAGCCTCTAGATACGATCAGCGACAGCCTCTAGATACGATCAGCGACAGCCTCTAGATACGATCAGCGACAGCCTCTAGATACGATCAGCGGACAGCCTCTAGATACGATCAGCGACAGCCTCTAGATACGATCAGCGACAGCCTCTAGATACGATCAGCGACAGCCTCTAGATACGATCAGCGACAGCCTCTAGATACGATCAGCGACAGCCTCTAGATACGATCAGCGACAGCCTCTAGATACGATCAGCGACAGCCTCTAGATACGATCAGCGACAGCCTCTAGATACGATCAGCGACAGCCTCTAGATACGATCAGCGACAGCCTCTAGATACGATCAGCGACAGCCTCTAGATACGATCAGCGACAGCCTCTAGATACGATCAGCGACAGCCTCTAGATACGATCAGCGACAGCCTCTAGATACGATCAGCGACAGCCTCTAATACGATCAGCGACAGCCTCTAGATACGATCAGCGACAGCCTCTAGAATACGATCAGCGACAGCCTCTAGATACGATCCAGCGGACCGCCTCTAGATACGATCAGCGACAGCCTCTAGATACGATCAGCGACAGCCTCTAGATACGATCAGCGACAGCCTCTAGATACGATCAGCGACAGCCTCTAGATACGATCAGCGACAGCCTCTAGATACGATCAGCGACAGCCTCTAGATACGATCAGCGACAGCCTCTAGATACGATCAGCGACAGCCTCTAGATACGATCAGCGACAGCCTCTAGATACGATCAGCGACAGCCTCTAGATACGATCAGCGACAGCCTCTAGATACGATCAGCGACAGCCTCTAGATACGATCAGCGACAGCCTCTAGATACGATCAGCGACAGCCTCTAGATACGATCAGCGACAGCCTCTAGATACGATCAGCGACAGCCTCTAGATACGATCAGCGACAGCCTCTAGATACGATCAGCGACAGCCTCTAGATACGATCAGCGACAGCCTCTAGATACGATCAGCGACAGCCTCTAGATACGATCAGCGACAGCCTCTAGATACGATCGCGACAGCCCTATACGATAGCGACAGCCTCTAGATACGATCAGCGACAGCCTCTAGATACGATCAGCGACAGCCTCTAGATACGATCAGCGACAGCCCTCTAGATACGATCAGCGACAGCCTCTAGATACGATCAGCGACAGCCTCTAGATACGATCAGCGACAGCCTTAGATCCGATCAGCGACCAGGCCTCTAGATACGATCAGCGACAGCCTCTAGATACGAATCAGCGACAGCCTCTAGATACGATCAGCGACAGCCTCTAGATACGATCAGCGACAGCCTCTAGATACGATCAGCGACAGCCTCTAGATACGATCAGCGACAGCCTCTAGATACGATCAGCGACAGCCTCTAGATACGATCAGCGACAGCCTCTAGATACGATCAGCGACAGCCTCTAGATACGATCAGCGACAGCCTCTAGATACGATCAGCGACAGCCTCTAGATACGATCAGCGACAGCCTCTAGATACGATCAGCGACAGCCTCTAGATACGATCAGCGACAGCCTCTAGATACGATCAGCGACAGCCTCTAGATACGATCAGCGACAGCCTCTAGATACGATCAGCGACAGCCTCTAGATACGATCAGCGACAGCCTCTAGATCGATCAGCGACAGCCTCTAGATACGATCAGCGACAGCCTCTAGATACGATCAGCGACAGCCTCTAGATACGATCAGCGACAGCCTCTAGATACGATCAGCGACAGCCTCTAGATACGATCTCAGCGACAGCCTCTAGATACGATCAGCGACAGCCTCTAGATACGATCAGCGACAGCCTCTAGATACGCAGCGACAGCCTCTAGATATCAGCGACAGCCTCTAGATACGATCAGCGACAGCCTCTAGATACGATCAGCGACAGCCTCTAGATACGATCAGCGACAGCCTCTAGATACGATCAGCGACAGCCTCTAGATACGATCAGCGACAGCCTCTAGATACGATCAGCGACAGCCTCTAGATACGATCAGCGACAGCCTCTAGATACGATCAGCGACAGCCTCTAGATACGATCAGCGACAGCCTCTAGATACGATCAGCGACAGCCTCTAGATACGATCAGCGACAGCCTCTAGATACGATCAGCGACAGCCTCTAGATACGATCAGCGACAGCCTCTAGATACGATCAGCGACAGCCTCTAGATACGATCAGCGACAGCCTCTAGATACGATCAGCGACAGCCTCTAGATACGATCAGCGACAGCCTCTAGATACGATCAGCGACAGCCTCTAGATACGATCAGCGACAGCCTCTAGATACGATCAGCGAACAGCCTCTAGATACGATCAGCGACAGCCTCTAGATACGATCAGCGACAGCCTCTAGATACGATCAGCGACAGCCTCTAGATACGATCAGCGACAGCCTCTAGATCACGATCAGCGACAGCCTCTAGATACGATCAGCGACAGCCTCTAGATACGATCAGCGACAGCCTCTAGATACGATTCAGCGGACAGCCTCTAGATACGATCAGCGACAGCCTCTAGATACGATCAGCGACAGCCTCTAGATACGATCAGCGACAGCCTCTAGATACGATCAGCGACAGCCTCTAGATACGACAGCCTCTAGATACGATCAGCGACAGCCTCTAGATACGATCAGCGACAGCCTCTAGATACGATCAGCGACAGCCTCTAGATACGATCAGCGACAGCCTCTAGATACGATCAGCGACAGCCTCTAGATACGATCAGCGACAGCCTCTAGATACGATCAGCGACAGCCTCTAGATACGATCAGCGACAGCCTCTAGATACGATCAGCGGACAGCCTCTAGATACGATCAGCGACAGCCTCTAGATACGATCAGCGGACAGCCTCTAGATACGATCAGCGACAGCCTCTAGATACGATCAGCGACAGCCTCTAGATTACGATCAGCGACAGCCTCTAGATACGATCAGCGACAGCCTCTAGATACGATCAGCGACAGCCTCTAGATACGATCAGCGACAGCCTTAGATACGATCGCGACAGCCTCTAGCATACGATCAGCGACAGCCTCTAGATACGATCAGCGACAGCCTCTAGATACGATCAGCGACAGCCTCTAGATACGATCAGCGACAGCCTCTAGATACGATCAGCGACAGCCTCTAGATACGATCAGCGACAGCCTCTAGATACGATCAGCGACAGCCTCTAGATACGATCAGCGACAGCCTCTAGATACGATCAGCGACAGCCTCTAGATACGATCAGCGACAGCCTCTAGATACGATCAGCGACAGCCTCTAGATACGATCAGCGACAGCCTCTAGATACGATCAGCGACAGCCTCTAGATACGATCAGCGACAGCCTCTAGATACGATCAGCGACAGCCTCTAGATACGATCAGCGACAGCCTCTAGATACGATCAGCGACAGCCTCTAGATACGATCAGCGACAGCCTCTAGATACGATCAGCGACAGCCTCTAGATCGATCAGCGACAGCCTCTAGATACGATCAGCGACAGCCTCTAGATACGATCAGCGACAGCCTCTAGATACGATCAGCGACAGCCTCTAGATACGATCAGCGACAGCCTCTAGATACGATCAGCGACAGCCTCTAGATACGATCAGCGACAGCCTCTAGATACGATCAGCGACAGCCTCTAGATACGATCAGCGACAGCCTCTAGATACGATCAGCGACAGCCTCTAGATACGATCAGCGACAGCCTCTAGATACGATCAGCGACAGCCTCTAGATACGATCAGCGACAGCCTCTAGATACGATCAGCGACAGCCTCTAGATACGATCAGCGACAGCCTCTAGATACGATCAGCGACAGCCTCTAGATACGATCAGCGACAGCCTCTAGATACGATCAGCGACAGCCTCTAGATACGATCAGCGACAGCCTCTAGATACGATCAGCGACAGCCTCTAGATACGATCAGCGACAGCCTCTAGATACGATCAGCGACAGCCTCTAGATACGATCAGCGACAGCCTCTATACGATCAGCGACAGCCTCTAGATACGATCAGCGACAGCCTCTAGATACGATCAGCGACAGCCTCTAGATACGATCAGCGACAGCCTCTAGATACGATCAGCGACAGCCTCTAGATACGATCAGCGACAGCCTCTAGATACGATCAGCGACCAGCCTCTAGATACGATCAGCGACAGCCTCTAGATACGATCAGCGACAGCCTCTAGATACGATCGCGACAGCCTCTAGATACGATCAGCGACAGGCTCTAGATACGATCAGCGACAGCCTCTAGATACGATCAGCGACAGCCTCTAGATACGATCAGCGACAGCCTCTAGATACGATCAGCGACAGCCTCTAGATACGATCAGCGACAGCCTCTAGATACGATCAGCGACAGCCTCTAGATACGATCAGCGACAGCCTCTAGATACGATCAGCGACAGCCTCTAGATACGATCAGCGACAGCCTCTAGATACGATCAGCGACAGCCTCTAGATACGATCAGCGACAGCCTCTAGATACGATCAGCGACAGCCTCTAGATACGATCAGCGACAGCCTCTAGATACGATCAGCGACAGCCTCTAGATACGACTCAGCGACAGCCTCTAGATCGATCAGCGACAGCCTCTAGATACGATCAGCGACAGCCTCTAGATACGATCAGCGACAGCCTTAGATACGATCAGCGACACGCCTCTAGATACGATCAGCGACAGCCTCTAGATACGATCAGCGACAGCCTCTAGATACGATCAGCGACAGCCTCTAGATACGATCAGCGACAGCCTCTAGATACGATCAGCGACAGCCTCTAGATACGATCAGCGACAGCCTCTAGATACGATCAGCGACAGCCTCTAGATACGATCAGCGACAGCCTCTAGATACGATCAGCGACAGCCTAGATACGATCAGCGACAGCCTCTAGATACGATCAGCGACAGCCTCTAGATACGATCAGCGACAGCCTCTAGATACGATCAGCGACAGCCTCTAGATACGATCAGCGACAGCCTCTAGATACGATCAGCGACAGCCTCTAGATACGATCAGCGACAGCCTCTAGATACGATCAGCGACAGCCTCTAGATACGATCAGCGACAGCCTCTAGATACGATCAGCGACAGCCTCTAGATACGATCAGCGACAGCCTCTAGATACGATCAGCGACAGCCTCTAGATACGATCAGCGACAGCCTCTAGATACGATCAGCGACAGCCTCTAGATACGATCAGCGACAGCCTCTAGATACGATCAGCGACAGCCTCTAGATACGATCAGCGACAGCCTCTAAGGGATACGATCAGCGACAGCCCTCTAGATACGATCCAGCGACAGCCTCTAGATCGATCAGCGACAGCCTCTAGATACGATCAGCGACAGCCTCTAGATACGATCAGCGACAGCCTCTAGATACGATCAGCGACAGCCTCTAGATACGATCAGCGACAGCCTCTAGATACGATCAGCGACAGCCTCTAGATACGATCAGCGGACAGCCTCTAGATACGATCAGCGACAGCCTCTAGATACGATCAGCGGACAGCCTCTAGATACGATCAGCGACAGCCTCTAGATACGATCAGCGACAGCCTCTAGATACGATCAGCGACAGCCTCTAGATACGATCAGCGACAGCTCTAGATACGATCAGCGACAGACTCTAGATACGATCAGCGACAGCCTCTAGATACGATCAGCGACAGCCTATAGATACGATCAGCGGACAGCCTCTAGATACGATCAGCGACAGCCTCTGATTACGATCAGCGACAGCCTCTAACGTCAGCGACAGCCTCTAGATACGATCAGCGACAGCCTCTAGATACGATCAGCGACAGCCTCTAGATACGATCAGCGACAGCCTCTAGATCGATCAGCGACAGCCTCTAGATACGATCAGCGACAGCCTCTAGATACGATCAGCGACAGCTCTAGATACGATCAGCGACAAGTCCTTCTACGATACGATCAGCGACATGCCTCTAGATACGATCAGCGACAGCCTCTAGATACGATCAGCGACAGCCTCTAGCTACGATCAGCGACGCCTCTAGTACGCTCAGCGACAGCCCTCTAGATACGAATCAGCGACAGCCTCTAGATACGATCAGCGACAGCCTCTAGATACGATCAGCGGACAGCTCTAGATACGATCAGCGACAGCCTCTAGATACGATCAGCGACAGCCTCTAGATACGCTCAGCGACAGCCTCTAGATACGATCAGCGACAGCCTCTAGATACGATCAGCGACAGCCTCTAGATACGATCAGCGACAGCCTCTAGATACGATCAGCGACAGCCTCTAGATACGATCAGCGGACAGCCTCTAGATACGATCAGCGACAGCCTCTAGAAGATCAGCGACAGCCTTAGATCCGATCAGCGCGACAGCCTCTAGATACGATCAGCGACAGCCTCTAGATACGATCAGCGACAGCCTCTAGATACGATCAGCGACAGCCTCTAGATACGATCAGCGACAGCCTCTAGATACGATCAGCGACAGCCTCTAGATCACGTCGATCAGCGACAGCCTCTAGATACGATCAGCGACAGCCTCTAGATACGATCAGCGACAGCCTCTAGATACGATCAGCGAAGCCTCTAGATCCGATCAGCGACAGCCTCTAGATACGATCAGCGACAGCCTCTAGATACGATCCGCAGCGACAGCCTCTAGATACGATCAGAGACAGCCTCTAGATACGATCAGCGACAGCCTCTAGATACGATCAGCGACAGCCTCTAGATACGATCAGCGACAGCCCTATAGATACGATCAGCGACAGCCTCTAGATCCGATCAGCGACAGCCTCTAGCTACGATCCAGCGGACAGCCTCTAGATACGATTCAGCGCCAGCATCTACTACGATCCGCGACAGGCCTCTAGATACAGATCAGCGACGCCTATAGATACGTATCAGCGACAGCCTCTAGATACGATCAGCGACAGCCTCTAGATACGATCAGCGACAGCCTCTAGATACGATCAGCGACAGCCTCTAGATTACGATCAGCGACAGCCTCTAGATACGATCAGCGACAGCCTCTAGATACGATCAGCGCAGCCTCTAGATACGATCAGCGACAGCCTCTAGATAGATCAGCGACTAGGCTACGGCAATTAGATAGATCAGCGACAGCCTCTAGATACGATCAGCGACAGCCTCTAGGACGATCAGCGACGCCTCTAGATCGCAGCGACAGCCTCTAGATACGATCAGCGACAGCCTCTAGATACGATCAGCGACAGCCTCTAGATCCGATCAGCGACAGGCTCTAGATACGATCAGCGACAGCCTCTAGATACGATCAGCGGACAGCCTCTAGATACGATCAGCGACAGCCTCTAGATACGATCAGCGACAGCCTCTAGATACGATCAGCGACAGCCTCTAGATACGATCAGCGACAGCCTCTAGATACGATCAGCGACAGCCTCTAGATACGATCAGCGACAGCCTCTAGATACGATCAGCGGACAGCCTCTAGATACGATCAGCGACAGCCTCTAGATACGATCAGCGACAGCCTCTAGATACGATCAGCGACAGCCTCTAGATACGATCAGCGACAGCCTCTAGATACGATCAGCGACAGCCTCTAGATACGATCAGCGACAGCCTCTAGATACGATCAGCGGACAGCCTCTAGATACGATCAGCGACAGCCTCTAGATACGATCAGCGGACAGCCTCTAGATACATCAGCGACAGCCTAGATACGATCAGCGACAGCCTCTAGATACGATCAGCGACAGCCTCTAGATACGATCAGCGACAGCCTCTAGATACGATCAGCGACAGCCTCTAGATACGATCAGCGACAGCCTCTAGATACGATCAGCGACAGCCTCTAGATACGATCAGCGACAGCCTCTAGATACGATCAGCGACAGCCTCTAGATACGATCAGCGACAGCCTCTAGATACGATCAGCGACAGCCTCTAGATACGATCAGCGACCAGCCTCTAGATACGATCAGCGACAGCCTCTAGATACGATCAGCGACAGCCTCTAGATACGATCAGCGACAGCCTCTAGATACGATCAGCGACAGCCTCTAGATACGATCAGCGACAGCCTCTAGATACGATCAGCGACAGCCTCTAGATACGATCAGCGACAGCCTCTAGATACGATCAGCGACAGCCTCTAGATACGATCAGCGACAGCCTCTAGATACGATCAGCGACAGCCTCTAGATACGATCAGCGACAGCCTCTAGATACGATCAGCGACAGCCTCTAGATACGATCAGCGACAGCCTCTAGATACGATCAGCGACAGCCTCTAGATACGATCAGCGACAGCCTCTAGATACGATCAGCGACAGCCTCTAGATACGATCAGCGACAGCCTCTAGATACGATCAGCGACAGCCTCTAGATACGATCAGCGACAGCCTCTAGATACGATCAGCGACAGCCTCTAGATACGATCAGCGACAGCCTCTAGATACGATCAGCGACGCCTCTAGATACGATCAGCGACAGCCTCTAGATACGATCAGCGACAGCCTCTAGATACGATCAGCGACAGCCTCTAGATACGATCAGCGACAGCCTCTAGATACGATCAGCGACAGCCTCTATATACGATCAGCGACAGCCTCTAGATACGATCAGCGACAGCCTCTATATATACGCTCAGCGACAGCCTCTATATATACGCTCAGCGACAGCCTCTATATATACGCTCAGCGACAGCCTCTATATATACGCTCAGCGACAGCCTCTATATATACGCTCAGCGACAGCCTCTATATATACGATCAGTGACAGCCTCTATATATACGATCAGTGACAGCCTCTAGATACGATCAGTGACAGCCTCTAGATACGATCAGTGACAGCCTCTAGATACGATCAGCGACAGCCTCTAGATACGATCAGCGACAGCCTCTAGATACGATCAGCGACAGCCTCTAGATACGATCAGCGACAGCCTCTAGATACGATCAGCGACAGCCTCTAGATACGATCAGCGACAGCCTCTAGATACGATCAGCGACAGCCTCTAGATACGATCAGCGACAGCCTCTAGATACGATCAGCGACAGCCTCTAGATACGATCAGCGACAGCCTCTAGATACGATCAGCGACAGCCTCTAGATACGATCAGCGACAGCCTCTAGATACGATCAGCGACAGCCTCTATATATACGCTCAGCGACAGCCTCTATATATACGCTCAGCGACAGCCTCTATATATACGCTCAGCGACAGCCTCTATATATACGATCAGCGACAGCCTCTATATATACGATCAGTGACAGCCTCTATATATACGATCAGTGACAGCCTCTAGATACGATCAGTGACAGCCTCTATATATACGATCAGTGACAGCCTCTAGATACGATCAGTGTCAGCCTCTAGATACGATCAGTGACAGCCTCTAGATACGATCAGTGACAGCCTCTATAAACGATCAGTGACAGCCTCTATAAACGATCAGTGACAGCCTCTATAAACGATCAGTGACAGCTCACCTGCAGCTGGCGGGGCAGTGGTCGCAGAGTTAGTATTGGCAGGCGCTGTGCTGGGGGCAGCTCTCCCTGCGGTACCGCTGGCCACCCTGCTCTGATCCCCGGAGATGCCTGCATTCATCATGACAAGAGCCGCTGCGGTAGCGCAGTTGTTCTGCCAGCACAGGGAGCCGCAGTAACACTGCCACAGCCATTCCTGCAGTTTCCGGGAATACTCCGCAGCGCTCATGTTGGGAGTAGTTGTCGGAGGATCTCTTCCTGCAGCAGCCTCCCCCGCACTGTGCGTTTTCCTTTCCCGCAGCTCTGCAGCTACTTGTGGCGCCTCCGCCATGACTCGTTACACAGAACCCATGGACATCTGCGTCATCAGCACGGCCGGAGTCTGACTGCGCGCGCTGATGACGTCACCCAGGGACCTGGGGGAAAGGTGCTGCTTGTAATCGCTGTGTAACACGGAGCTGATGCCATACACTATGGTTGTGTCTAAACTCCAGACACCAAACGGACCTGGTCGTTTTGCAGTATGGGAAATAGCCAGCTCTCTATGAGCTGTCTAAACTCCAGACACGGTACGGACCTTTTTGCCCCCTAGTGGACGGGTCCAGAACAGAGCTAGTGTTTAGCCAGCTCACATTGATTTGGCTAAACTCCACACACGGTGCGGACCTGGTCCTTACTAAGTATGGGGAATAGCCAACTCTATAGGAGCCGTCTAAACTCCATACACGGTACGGACCTCTTAGCCCCCTAGTGGTTAGGTACAGAACTATGATGGGATTTAGCTGATTCAAAGTGAATTGGCTAAACTCCATACTCCGTAAGGACCTTCTTAACCCTTTGTGGTATGTGATCCATTACAATAATTTTGCCAAATAAAGTTGAACAGATGAGTGGTAGAAAATCTCATTTTTATTTTTAATCCTTATAAGGCCTCCTGCAGAAGACCGGATGGTTTTGAAGTCCGTTTTAAAAGGATACGTTTTTTTATTTTTTTTGTTTCAGTACTGTCTCAGTTTCCGTTCTGTTTTTCTGTTTGGTTTGCGTTTTTTTAGGAACTTAAACAAGGCATATACAGTAATTACATTCTAAAATTCCGCTGGGCATAAAATTTTCAATAGACGGTTTATCAAAAAATGGAACAAATACGGAAAACATACGGATGCATTCTGTATCCGTTCATTTTACAGCCCCATTGACTTGAATGGAGCCACGGAACATGATTTGCGGGCAATAATATGACCTGTTCTATCTTTGAACTGAAAAACGGAAACTGAATGCATACGGAGTACATTCCGTTTTTTTCCATATATGGGATTTAAAAAGCCTTTTGCTAAACGGAAACAAAACTTTTGTGTGCAGGAGGCCTAACTGTTTAATATCACTATAAAACGTGAATCCATATCATGGACGCCCTTCACCCCGAGTCCTGTTAGAACAAGGTGTGACCTCAGATGATGCTGCAGAGGAGCCTCTAATCACTGAGAAATGTCCGCCTTCCAGTGTCCGAGAAAACGAAAGTATCGGCTCAAATTTTCTATTCATCAAGTGTTATCTGTGAAATGTTACCATCAAATTATACATCCAGATTGCAATACTCTGGCGGTAACCTGTGATTTCACCATCATCATGGTCAAAGGAAAGCTCAGCATGAGCCCCATCAGATCTGCTGCTTGTTAGGTCCTCTTCAGACATGGAGTTTAGCCTGCTCACAGTGAACTGTCTATTTCCCATACACCAGACGGCCCTTTTCTATGTGTTATATACAGAGAGGTTCTCCTGCTGGTGAGGTCCTCTTCAGACATGGGGTTTAGCCTGCTCACAGTGTAATGTCTATTTCCCATACACCAGACGGACCTTTTCTATGTGTTATATACAGAGAGGTTCTCCTGCTGGTGAGGTCCTCTTCAGACATGGAGTTTAGCCTGCTCACAGTGTAATGTCTATTTCCCATACACCAGACGGACCTTTTCTATGTGTTATATACAGAGAGGTTCTCCTGCTGGTGAGGTCCTCTTCAGGTATGGAGTTTAGCCTGATCACAGTGTAATGTCTATTTCCCATACACCAGACGGACCTTTTCTATGTGTTATATACAGAGAGGTTCTCCTGCTGGTGAGGTCCTCTTCAGACATGGAGTTTAGCCTGATCACAGTGTAATGTCTATTTCCCATACACCAGACGGACCTTTTCTATGTGTTATATACAGAGAGGTTCTCCTGCTGGTGAGGTCCTCTTCAGGTATGGAGTTTAGCCTGCTCACAGAGAACTGTCTATTTCCCATACACCAGACGGACCTTTTCTATGTGTTATATACAGAGAGGTCCTCCTGCTGGTGAGGTCCTCTTCAGGTATGGAGTTTAGCCTGCTAACAGTGTAATGTCTATTTCCCATACACCAGACGGACCTTTTCTATGTGTTATATACAAAGAGGTTTTCCTGCTGGTGAGGTCCTCTTCAGGTATGGCGTTTAGCCTGCTCACAGTGAACTGTCTATTTCCCATACACCAGACGGACCTTTTCTATGTGTTATATACAGAGAGGTTCTCCTGCTGGTGAGGTCCTCTTCAGACATGGAGTTTAGCCTGCTCACAGAGAACTGTCTATTTCCCATACACCAGACGGACCTTGTCTATGTGTTATATACAGAGAGGTTCTCCTGCTGGTGAGGTCCTCTTCAGACATGGAGTTTAGCCTGCTCACAGTGAACTGTCTATTTCCCATACACCAGACGGACCTTTTCTATGTGTTATATACAGAGAGGTTCTCCTGCTGGTGAGGTCATCTTCAGACATGGGGTTTAGCCTGCTCACAGTGAACTGTCTATTTCCCATACACCAGATGCACCTTTTCTATGTGTTATATACAGAGAGGTTCTCCTGCTGGTGAGGTCCTCTTCAGACATGGGGTTTAGCCTGCTCACAGTGAACTGTCTATTTCCCATACACCAGACGGACCTTTTCTATGTGTTATATACAGAGAGGTTCTCCTGCTGGTGAGGTCCTCTTCAGACATGGCGTTTAGCCTGCTCACAGAGAACTGTCTATTTCCCATACACCAGATAGACCTTTTCTATGTGTTACCTACAGAGACATGGGTTTTAGCTGCCATTCAAACCGCTTCGGGTTCATGGTCTGACTGAAAATTGGAGTCTGGTAGAAAATGTCAGAATTCCAATATTGTCTAACGTTTGGCTTCTTTACTACGCCCATATGCAGCACGAGTCCCCAAAACTTCATCATCTCTGCTGCATCTACTGGGGTCCAACCTAGGGGTCTAGCGTATGGAGAACTCGGGTTCTGAGCAATGAATTGTTGGGCGTCTAATTTGGTTTCGGTCACCATTAGATTTACAAAATTTTCAGAGAAGATTTTGAAAAAATCTAGCTCAGCGAAGTCCGCACAATCTATCAGAATTCCTGAGTGGCCCACGAACTCCGGAATTTGGGGCTGATAATGGTCAGGGGGTGGGGTCCATGTGGGCTCACTCTGGGGGGCTGCCTCCGCTGCTACCCTGGGGCACCTTCTAAAGCAGGCATGCTCAACCTGCGGCCCTCCAGCTGTTGCAAAACTACAACTCCCAGCATCCCCAAACAGCCTACGTCAGGGCATTGTGGGAGTTGTAGTTTTACAACAGCTGGAGGGCCGCAGGTTGAGCATGCCTGGTCTAAAGGGTCCCTCATCAGCGGATGAGGGGGTAGAGGAAAGTGGCATCCTCTTCTTCCTCACTGGCAGACTCTGTATCGGAGGCAAGCATGGCGTATGCCCCTTCAGCTGAATATAGTCGTTGGGATGAATGGGACATTTTTATTTTATTGAGGTGTGAAACGTGTAAACCTTTATTTAGTGTGGGGAGTGTATGTAGTGTTTTCACACTTGAAGGGGCTTGTAATAAATTTGAAATTTAAATTTAGAAGAAAAGTTCTAAAAAAATAAAAACATTTTCAGCAAAAAAAAAAAAAATTACTTGCAGCGCAAACTGAGCAGACGCGATCAGTAATGGACACTACTGATCGGTGCTCAGTGGTTGCAAAATGCACGTACACAGATGGTGCGTTCGTGCTGAAATCTAAACTGACTAACTGAAATTGAGATAGAGATATCTATGTATCTATCTAACTAACTAACTTAAACTAACTACCACTAACTGCAGTTATTTTTTCACACACAAATGTGAAAAAGAAAAAAACCCTCAAATGTGCAAATGCTACTGAGCACACTACTGATTGTGCGCGCTGCAGAGCACCAAAGATCGTATAAAACGTTACTACATTGGCTAAAATTTTTACTTATATCTATATAGAAATATATAACTCTATATATATTTATATAAAGCCCTAACTACCAGTTCTTTTTTAACCCCCAAAAATTTATATGAAAAAAATTTGCCAAAAAATCTGCACAAATAGTCCGCAGGTGCTGATCAGGCAGGTACGCACTGAAAAGCACTTGGCGGTCACAGGTTGCACACAGAAAAAGTGATGCAGAGCTGGAAAATGGTTAAAAAAATAAATAAATGCACGGACCAAATGGTGTCCTTAAAAAAAGGATGGGGGGGACTGCAAAAATTGTGCAGCTATTCCAGATGTTGTTGTTCTTTCTTCTTTTCAGCAGCAAAGGCGTTAAATTCGTAGTGGTGGTACAGCACAAGTCCCAGCAAGCCACAGAGGCACAGAACCTATCTGCAAGCAGTCACTAGCTAGAATGGCTGCATGCAGGGACGTTCTGCCTCTTCCTGTGCAGCTATAGCGCTGCCATTGGCTGGAGCGTTGTTTCAGCCAATCGCAGCGCTGGCAGGGGACCCAAAACACTGGTGTTCCCTGCCTCACCTCGGAGGTGACCGGTGCTGACCAGTTCAGCACCGGCCACTGTCCTCTGACCTCCTCCCAGCAGCTGTTGACAGCTTCCTGTGCTGCGATGTGACGACACATTGATCATCCAATCGCAGCGCTTGGAGCTGCAGGGCATAGCTGCCTGCCGGTAAGAGCACCCATGGTGCAGCGATTCCACCCCGATCTTCCCCCAGACCTCATGAAGTACATGTACGTCATGGGTCCTTAAGGGGTTAAAACAGCACCCAGCAGCTATGGTGCTCACGAGCGGCCACCATATTTAAATACCCACCCACCGAGGTACAATCCTGATCAAAAGTTTAAGACTACTTGAAAAATGGCAAAAAATCATATTTTACATTGTTGGATCTTAACAAGGTTCCAAGTAGAGCTTCAATATGCAACAAGAAGAAATGGGAGTGAGACAGAACATTTTTTGAGCATTCAATTAATTAAAAATAACGATTAAACTGAAACAGGCTGTTTTTCAGCTGATCCAAATTTTCGGACCACATGCCTTTAGGCCTCTTTCACATGGGCGTTGCGGGAACATGCGTGATTTTTCCACGCGAGTGCAAAACATTGTAATGCGTTTTGCACGCGCGTGAGAAAAATCTGCATGTTTGGTACCCAAACCCGAACTTCTTCACAGAAGTTCGGGTTTGGGATCGGTGTTCGGTAGATTGTATTATTTTCCCTTATAACATGGTTATAAGGGAAAATAATAGCATTCTGAATACAGAATGTATAGTACAATAGTGCTGGAGGGGTTAAAAAAATAATAATTTTTAACTCACCTTAATCCACTTGATCGCGTAGCCCGGCTTCTCTTCCGTCTTCTTTTTTGCTGTGTGCAGGAAAAGGACCTGTGGTGACGTCACTGCGGTCATCACATGGTCCGTCACATGATCTTTTACCATGGTGATGGATCATCTGATGACCGGAGTGAAGTCACCACAGGTCCTTTTCCTGCACACAGCAAAGAAGAAGACAGAAGAGATGCCGGCTGCGCGATCAAGTGGATTAAGGTGAGTTAAATTATTATTATTTTTAACCCCTCCAGCCCTATTGTACTATGCATTCTGTATTCAGAATACTATTATTTTCCCTTATAACCATGGTATAAGGGAAAATAATAATGATCGGGTCTCCATCCCGATCGTCTCCTAGCAACCGTGCGTGAAAATCGCACCGCATCCGCACTTGCTTTTCACGCAGCCCCATTCACTTCTATGGGGAATGCGTTGCGTGGAAAACACACAATATAGAGCATGCTGCGATTTTCACGCAACACACAAGTGATGCGTGAAAATCACTGTTCGTGTGCACAGCCCCATAGAAATGAATGGGTCAGGATTCAGTGAGTGAGGTGAACGTATTGCACCCGGGCGGAAATCTCACCCGTGTGAAAGGGGCCTTAAAAGGCCAAATCTGTGGATTCATTGTCATTCTCTGTCAGGTAGTCACACGTTGTGATGACAAAGGCAAAAAAACTCTCCCTTTTTGAACGTGGTCGGGTTGCTGAACTGCATAAGCTGGGGGGGACACAGGTGGGACGCAGTAAGACAGTCATTTGGAATTATCATTTTTTATGATCCTGAGGGTTATGGAACAAAAAAAAGTCAAGTGTTAGACCCAAAAGCATTTCATCAGCACTGAGCCGGAGGATCCAATTGACTGTCCATCAAGACACTGGACGATCCTCGACCCAAATTAAGGCCCTTACTGGTGCTGACTGCAGCCCCATAACCATCAGACGGCATCTGAGACTGAAGGGCTTCAAAAACAAAAAACATCTTCAAAGACCGCGTCTCCTTGAACGCCACAGAACTGCTCGTTTGGACTTTGCAAGAGAGCACCAAACATGGGACATTCAAAGGTGGAAGAAAGTTTTATTCTCTGATGAGAAAAAATGTAACCTTGATGGTTTCCAACGTTATTGGCATGACAAGCGGATCCCACCCGAGATGTTTTCTACGTGCCGCAGTGGAGGGGGCGCCATAATGGTCTGGGGTGCTTTTTCCTTCAGTGGAACAATGATGCTTCAGGAAGTGCAGGGGCGTCAAATGCAGGGCTGTGGAGTCGGAGGCAATTTTGGGTACCTGGAGTCGGAGTTGGCAAAAAATGAACCGACTCCAATCCCTACTAGATTTAAATTGGAATAAAAATATAAAAAAAGCTAAGTTTAAATGTCCCAATTCACAAAAAGTTATAATTAATTACCATATTTTTCACCCTATAAGACACACCTAGGTTTTTGAGGAGGAAAATAAGAAAAAAAAATTTTTAACCAAAAGGTGTGCTTTTGAACTAATGGTGGTCTGTGGGTGGCACTGTTATGGGGGCATCTGTTGGGGGCACTGTTATGGGGGATCATTGCAGCATACGGGTAGGCTACCCGACACTGCTAAGATTTGAGTGCGTAGTTCCCTTTAAGCCAGTCAGGCCGGTTACCGGCAATCCTTATCACAGCCAGCAGAGGGAGCCCCCAGTTCAGTATAAATAGGCTAGGGCCTAGCTCAGGAAGAGAGAAGTTTCCAGACTCAGTGCAGAGAGGGTTCCCTCCTGAGTCCGTATGCATAGAATTCAGAAGGGCATAGCTAATCAGCCTGAAGACACAGAATACCACAGAGGCCGATCAGATAAAGCAAGAGGTACTCAAGATAACAGAGGAGGTACTAGATAAGGACAGCTTCAAGGGTACGCCAGATAAAGGGCATTAGACCTTGGAGAGAAAGTCACATGTAGCAGGACCAGTCAGGAATAGTGTGCAAGCCGCCTGTACTGCATCTCCTGTAATCAACACTCTGTATAATGCCTTGCTAAGACCGGCCATTCTGTAATCCCAAGAACCAGCTGTATTCACTGATATTCAGTAAATGTTCCAGTTTTTGTTGGCTATCCTATGCTTGCTTCATTCTTCTACAATACCATACACGGCGTGTCACCGTTTAATTGACACTGGCGTCACGAACTGTTAAATACCTGCCTGTTCCAGTATTTGCCCCAATTGAAGACGACAGTGGATCCCAGGTTAGTGAGTCAATCTGCACTACAAAGCCCAGCATACACTACTGACCCCCTGGGACACTGCATCGCTCTTTTTGGCGTCACGAACAGGATCCGCATACTTCTACAGTGCAGAGAAGTGTGAACTGTGTGCTTTAACTATTCCACCACCGTATTGCGAGGACTGTACCCTTTATTTCCAAGCCGGTGGATTGAAATTGTGCCTGGGAGGAATCAGAGACGCTGTACTGTGTTGCGCTACCCCCAGAGAGAAAATCGTATTTGTGGACTGTGATTTATTGGACTTTGCAACACCCTGCTTGCTGTCAGGGAATCGTGATCAAGATGGCCACCGGCCGCCTGGAGTAAAGTTTCCCGCGCTGCTGAGGACCTCCGTGGGCGGATCCCTTCAAAGACACAGAGAATCCCGCCCCTCTTCATCATCACACCGCCGCGGCCCTGCTTTTCCTGCGTCAGCAACGTCACCGCGTACACAGGACGTCCGGAGTCTCACGAGATTTGGCCTGCGCACACCCGGCGAAACCGGTAAGAACTTGTATCCGGAGGGAAGGGGATTGTTCCGGCCCCTTTAGTCACCAGCGGCCACCTCGTAATAAGTTAACATGTCAGATCCGGGAGTTGCCGAGCGACCGGACCCGGGAGAGCTTGCGGCTCCTAATCATCCTATAGCCCCCAGCATGATGCCCTTTACCATGCCTTACTATTTTGGGGCCCCATGGTTTCCCCGCTATAACGGAGAGGTCCATACCCTAAGAGACTTTAAAGAAAAGTTGCTGGCCTTATTCAAACTGTACCCCATAAATGCCGATCAGCAAATGGAAATCTTGCTAGCGCAACTGGAGGGGGCTGCCCGCAGAGAGGTATTATCCTGGCCTGCTGCTGAAAGGAGTACTCTGGAGCAGATATTCACCCGCCTCAGGGCCACTTTTGAAACGAGGACTGCCTCAGAGATAAAGATGCACTTCTTTGGCAAGAAACAGAAGTCCGGTGAGTCCCTCCGTGACTATGCCCTATCACTTCAGGAGGCTTTGGGGGCTGTAATCCAGATAGATCCCAAGGAAGCTGATAACCAGGATCAGACCCTGAGGGAACAATTTATTACCGGAGTGTCTAGTGAGCAAATAAGGACCCAATTAAAGATGCTGTCCGCCCAACACCCTAACAGTACCTTTCTGGACTTTAAAGAACTGGCTATAAAAATTCTGGGGTCAGCAGTATCTACAGAGTTGAGCACCCCAACTGAGTTACCAGCCTGCAGGTCAAAACCGTTTATTATTAACCGAGCTGAGGCCGGTCAAGCTGTTCAAGCTACAGCTACCGATACTATCGCCATGCTGACAGAGCAAGTAAATCACCTCACTAAAAGCCTAGAGAGAGTGTGCAGAAAAATGGAGGAATGGGAAAAACCTATGATGTCAGAAGAAGAGTTCCTGTCACCCTCTAAGCCGTTCCCACCTCCATACCAAGAGACTCACCCCAGGGATCCTGGGAGGCGCAATAGGGGTCGCCAGCGGCCCGTGTGTACATACTGCAAAAAGATGGGACACACAGAATCCACTTGCTGGCAGTTAAACGGGCAACCCCTGAGGCTGAGGACCACCCCTCGGGAGGTAGAACACTAGGTCCAAAAGATCCAAATTGGATGCCACGGTATGTAGGATCCCATCCTAAAATCAATGTGGAGATTAACGGGGTCCCCTTTGAAGCCCTATTAGATACTGGGTCTCAGGTCACTACTATTCAGCTGCCCGCCTTTGAAAGATTCTGGGACACCAATCAATTGACCCAGCCGCCTGAATCCTGGGTAGAGATTATCGCCAGCAATGGCAAACCGGTAAAGATCCATGGATACTGGGAACCCACCCTGCAGGTGGGAGAAGTAACCTTGCCTCAACAGGGGGTGATAGTAGTACAGGCCGGCGACAGAGGAGGACATCCTGTCATTCTAGGCACCAATGTCTTCAAAAACTGTTATGCTGAAATACTTGCCGTATTACACGAGACTCTGCCCACCGCTTCCTCTGCGTCCAAGAGGGTGATTCAAAAGACTATCACTGTGTTAAGTGCCCAGCAGAGGTTTGCTAACGGGAAAGGAGAAATTTGTACTGCCAAGATTCGTGATAATAAGCCTGTGACTTTGCCTCCTAATTCCCAAACTCTCTTATGGTGTCGTGCTGTCCTGGGAGTCCAAGGCCAAGATTATCCAGCCCTGGTGGAGCCAATCCAGATGGAGAACTACCCTTATGTGAGAGCTGCCAAGTGCCTGGTGAACGTCTCCCAAGGTAAAGTACCTGTCCGTCTGATTAACCTGAGTGATCATCCTGTTGCGCTTACTAAGCATTACCCTGTTGCCCAGCTTTCTCAGGTGTTCTTCCAAGACATCATCCGTCTTCCAGTGACAGAAAAGCCGCCAGCTGCAGGCAGCGGATGTCCGCCGGTGCCCCAGTCACAGGTACCCTGGTGGGAAGAGCTACATGTCGGGGACGAGACTACCCCCCAACATCAACAAGAAGGGATACTACGGCTTGTCAAAGAGCACCACCAGGCCTTCAGTAAACATGCTGCTGATTATGGAGAGGTTAGTGCCATACAACACACCATACCTACTGGCTCTCATCCTCCTATCAAGGAGAGATACCGACCCTTACCGCCTACTTCATATCAGACTGTAAAAGAAATGATCCAAGAGATGAAAGACTCTAATGTAATCCGGGACAGTCGTAGCCCGTGGGCGGCACCCCTGGTCCTTGTAAAGAAGAAGGATGGTGGTATCCGTTTCTGCGTGGACTATAGAAAAATTAACCAAATAACCCACAAAGACGCGTACCCACTGCCCCGCATTGAAGAGTCACTAACTGCTCTGGGCTCCGCTGCCTATTTCTCCACATTGGACTTGACCAGTGGCTACTGGCAAGTACCCATGGCCCCGGCAGATAGGGAAAAGACTGCTTTCACCACTCCCATGGGCCTGTTTGAATTTAATTGTATGCCGTTCGGGTTATGTAATGCCCCAGGAACTTTCCAGAGACTAATGGAGCGGTGTTTGGGTCACAAAAACTTCGAAACAGTGCTGCTGTATCTAGATGACGTCATTGTGTACTCAAAAACATATGAAGACCACCTGAAACACTTAGCAGAGGTCTTTGAAATCCTTGTCAAATATGGCCTGAAGGTAAAGCCATCTAAATGCCACTTGCTCAAACCTGCGGTAAAATACCTGGGGCATGTGGTAAGCGGAGAGGGCGTACAGCCTGACCCTGATAAGTTAGCGGCTGTCCGTAACTGGCCGGTACCCACTACCGTCAAAGAGGTGAGGGGTTTCCTGGGTTTTGCCGGCTACTATAGACGTTTCATCCCCCATTTTGCTCAAATAGCTGATCCTATCCAGGAACTCTTGAGGGGGCAGCCCAAGAAAAGTCCTAGAACTCCAGTGCTCATTGAGTGGAATGAAGAGAGAGAGATAGCGTTCCGGTTGTTAAAAAAGAAACTGACCGAGCCTCCCGTGTTAGGTTATCCCGACTACAGCAAGCCCTTCCATCTGTATACTGATGCTAGCAAGCGAGGCCTGGGGGCTGTGTTAGCCCAGATTCAAGAGGGAAAAGAAAGAGTAATAGCTTATGCAAGCCGCTCCCTGAAAGGAGCTGAGAAAAATGACCAGAATTATAGTTCCTTCAAACTAGAGTTCCTGGCATTAGTGTGGGCAGTGACGGAAAAATTCAAAGATTATCTAGCCGCTACCCCATTCATTGCATTCACTGATAATAACCCTCTGGCACATCTAAATACAGCTAAATTGGGGGCTTTGGAGCAAAGATGGGCCTCTCGTCTCGCCAACTATGATTTCTCTGTAAAATATCGCGCTGGACGTACTAACGACAATGCTGATGCTTTATCCAGACTTCCCACAGAGACAGCTCCTGATGATGTGCGAGATGCTTGGGAAGATGTAGAAATGCCGGCCTTCTACCATAAATTTGCTCAACAGGATCAGGCTCGGGCTACCAGTAACAGAGCTGCAGTTCCTTCACCCCCCAGTAGGCCGAAACTCAAAGAAGAAAGGTGGGTGAAACTACAGTCTGAAAGTAGAGTGCTGGGTGAATTGTTGGACTTCATTACCAGTGGCAGAACCCCTGAGAGGATTCGGCGTAAGAGTACCGATCCTGAGCTCATCAAACTGTGGAGACAGCGCCATCAACTCTTCATACAAAAGGGCCTGTTGCTACGGAGAAGCCTAGACCCAGTGTCCAACGAAAGAGTGCATCAAATTCTCATACCCCGACGAGATGCAGGTATGGTGTTGGAGATGTACCACAATCAATCCGGTCACTTTGGGGTCCAAAAGACTGAGGCAAATATCCGCCAGCGGTTTTACTGGGTGGGCATGAGAGAAGACATGGAGAAGTGGTGTCGGGAGTGTGTAGCCTGTGCCTTGAAACGAGGTGAACACCATGATCAGAGGGCACCACTGAGACCCATTGTAAGTACTCGTCCTCTTGAACTTGTCGCCATCGACCATGTGAAACTGGAGCCTAGTCGCTCAGGGTATGTGTACGCTATGACTATTATTGACCATTTCACTAAGTTTGTTGTAGTGGTGCCTGTGAGAGACCAGACGGCCAAGACTACAGCCGAACTGTTCTGGAAACACTTCCTCCTGCCCTACGGTTGTCCAGAAAAGATCCTCACCAATCAAGGTCCTGCTTTTGAGTCCCACCTGTTCCATGAACTGTGCCGCCTGCACAACTGTAAGAAGATCCGGACGACGGCCTACCATCCGCAAGGTAATGGATTATGTGAAAAAATGAATCAGACCTTGATAGAGATGCTGAGGACCGTGCCTCCTGAAACCAGGGGAGATTGGCCTAATCTGTTGCCACAGCTCATGTTCACATACAATCATACCATACACTGTTCCACCGGGTATACCCCCTTTTATTTGATGTTTGGGCGCCAAGGGTTATTGCCTGCTGACCACTCCTTGGATGTACTCGTACCTGATTGCATCAACCCATTCCCTAATACCGACTGGGTTGCTGAACACCAAAGGCGATTGAATACGGCCCAAGCTATTGTTCAGGAACGTATGGACTATGCTAGAGACCGGCAGCAGAGAGACTATGACCAAGCAGCCCATGCAGAACCCTTGACAATAGGGGCTGTGGTATGGTTAAAAAATAACCGCCGTACCAGTAAACTGGACAGTAAATGGGAGCAAAGTCCTTATGTTGTCACTGCAATCCCAAATGTTGGAACTCACACTTATGAGATCACCCGGGAGGGCAGGGGATCCCAAATTGTACACCGAAACCGGTTAAAGCTCTGCCTGACACCAGGACCCAGTGCCGAGAGTTCTATATCTGAAACCCCTGTGTCAGAGTCATCGATACAGCCCGAGGATCCTATGCAGGCTGTCCGAAATCTAAGGTATGACGCTGATCCCATGCATTGGCTTCTGACACCATGGTTGAACTTGTTGGTGCCCGCTCCGGCACCTACTGTACCTTTACTTCCAGAAGAGCCGGTTCAAGATGCCCCGGATCCAGTTCCCCCTCTAGTGGATCCTGTTGTTCCTGTTGTTCCCGTTGTTCCTGACCAAGGTCTCACGGATGGAGATCCTCCTGTTGCTCCTCTCTCTTCTACCTCGGTGCTAAGGGAAGAGGAAACCCCTGTGTTGAGAAGGTCCACCCGGATGACCAGGGGACGTCCGCCAGTCCATTTAAGAGACTTTGACTATGCTGGTGGTGTCTCCTCCCGAACAGTTATTATCGGAAATAGCCTGCTTGATGTTTGTGCGCAAGAATGGACTCCTCCACGTGAGCCCTTGCCTGTTCTACACCCACGGGGAAACCCTGTGTAGTTCCCTATTATACTTCAGTCAAGAAAAATAGACTAACCTGGTTCACCTTAAGTCCGCTGTACCAGGTCAGCGGCCGTGCCTAAGAAGAAAGAAGACGCCCCTTTTTCTTGCGTCATTTGTTGCAAATGTTATATTTTTTGTGTGAAATAGTTGTTTATCATATTTATAATGTCATGTTTAAATTACGCATCAGCTTATGTTGGTTCAGGCATGTGTGTGAGTACGAGGCCTTACTCACGTTAAAGTCTGGGGGTGTGCAGCATACGGGTAGGCTACCCGACACTGCTAAGATTTGAGTGCGTAGTTCCCTTTAAGCCAGTCAGGCCGGTTACCGGCAATCCTTATCACAGCCAGCAGAGGGAGCCCCCAGTTCAGTATAAATAGGCTAGGGCCTAGCTCAGGAAGAGAGAAGTTTCCAGACTCAGTGCAGAGAGGGTTCCCTCCTGAGTCTGTATGCATAGAAGTCAGAAGGGCATAGCTAATCAGCCTGAAGACACAGAATACCACAGAGGCCGATCAGATAAAGCAAGAGGTACTCAAGATAACAGAGGAGGTACTAGATAAGGACAGCTTCAAGGGTACGCCAGATAAAGGGCATTAGACCTTGGAGAGAAAGTCACATGTAGCAGGACCAGTCAGGAATAGTGTGCAAGCCGCCTGTACTGCATCTCCTGTAATCAACACTCTGTATAATGCCTTGCTAAGACCGGCCATTCTGTAATCCCAAGAACCAGCTGTATTCACTGATATTCAGTAAATGTTCCAGTTTTTGTTGGCTATCCTATGCTTGCTTCATTCTTCTACAATACCATACACGGCGTGTCGCCGTTTAATTGACACTGGCGTCACGAACTGTTAAATACCTGCCTGTTCCAGTATTTGCCCCAATTGAAGACGACAGTGGATCCCAGGTTAGTGAGTCAATCTGCACTACAAAGCCCAGCATACACTACTGACCCCCTGGGACACTGCATCATTGTGGGGGCATCTGTGGATGACACATATATAGCATCTTATCTTATGTGTCATCCACAGATCCCCCCATAACAGTGTCCCTGTTTAGTGAATGGGGGCCGGAATCTGTTTCTGTAATGGCAGCGGGGCCCGGTGCCTGCTTCATTCATAAAGTGGGCAGAGCAGGCACGTGACGTAGTGAGCTACGCTACGAGCGCCCGCCCGGCCCCCTGACTGCCAAGAAGTTTTTAAGATGATTGGAATACTTTAACAATACCCACAAGTTAGATATGATTACTGTATACTACAGTGAGCGGGGCCCGGTGTAGGAGAATACAGTGACTGCCCCGGGCCCCGCTGCCATTACAGAAACAGATGCCGGCCCCCAGCCCCTCCTCCCTCTCAGCCTATTCACCGGACGGTCGTAGCATTCGCCCCATAAGACGCACTGCTATTTTCCCCCCACTTTTGTGATAAATATGGTACTTCTCTACTGTAAGAATAAAGGCCAATGCATGCAGTGCGTCACGTTACCGCAAAACGAACACGTTAAGTGACCATGAAGAAGCATGCTTTTCATATGCTTCACTATACGGCACGCCACACACAGTTAAGGAGCGGCAATACTTATACTTTCCATTGTGTTGTGTTCCGCTGTTACAGGGAACGCAACGCCCATGGTTAACCTAGCCTCTCACTGATAACTGATTAAGTAAATATGTTTTTTGCAGGACTAGACCCTTGTATAAGTGAAGGGAATGGATGGTCAAAAGTTCAAGACTGAAGCTGTAAACCATTTGAAAAACTGCCGTCATTCAGCTAAGGCTATAAAAACTTGTAAACTCGATTGTTAGCTTAAACATGACTATGGGATTCTACTGGGGAAATCATGTTTTACAATAAATGCCCCGTCCTGGATCCTCGCACTGCCCGATCTTCAGTAGAAGATCAGCACACAAAGGAGAAGGCAGCAGCTTCCTGGCCAGTAGTTCCGTGGTAATGACATTCGCATATTAAATACAAAGGAGTAGGAGTCGGAAGTTCCAAAAACGGAGGAGTCGGACCATTTATCTACCGACTCCACAGCCCTGGTCAAACGGCCGCTGGCTATGTCCAGATGTTGCAGAAAGCATTCCTCATGACTGAGGGCCCTCGTCTGTGTGGTAACGACTGGGTTTTTCAACAGGGCAACGCTACAGTACACAATGCCCGCAGGACAAGGGACGTCTTCCAGGAGAATAACATCCCTCTTTTGGCCCATCCTGCGTGTTCCCCTGATGTAAATCCAATTGAGAACCTTTGGGGATGGATGGCAAGGGAAGTTTACAAAAATGGACAATAGTTCCAGACAGTAGATGGCCTTCGTGCGGCCGTCTTCACCACTTGGAGAAATGTTCCCACTCACCTCATGGAAACGCTTGCATCAAGCATGCCGAAACAATAACGGCGGAGCTACTCATTGTTATGTTTGGAAGTTGGATTTCTGTTTTTATTTTGGGGGGGGGGGGGGGGGTTTAGTTCTTTTTTGGAGGTGTGGTCCTAAACTTTTGATCAGCTGAAAAACAGCCAGTTTCAGATTATTCGTTATTTTCATTAAATTGAACGCTCAAAAAATGTTTGGTCTTGCTCTCATTTCTTCTTGTTGCATGCTGAAGCGCTACTTGGAACCTTGTTAAGATCCAGCCATGCCAAAAAGGATTTTTTGCCATTTTTCAAGTGGTCTCAAACTTTTGATCAGGACTGTATATTTACGTTGGGTGGTCAGAAAGGGGTTAAAGCATTGTACAGGGAGTCCCCCTTGTAGCAGTAAATGCTGTTCCTCACAGATCAGCAGGGCGGTGTAATGTGAGCGTCCGTTAGGCCATTGTCAGTGTCAAGCGCAGTGAGCGTTGGAGGCTTCATCCGAAGGCACTTTGTTTAAAACTTCGGATTAATACTGTACACTACAGTGATTAGACTACGTACAGTCTTAGAATGTATGGGCTCCAAGGAGCCGAAGTCAGTTATTCATGAAGTTGCACGAGACTCCATTGAATAACTCAGGTAGTTGATTTTTTAAGTGGAAAAGCACTTGAAACCGAACTCTGCTTCGGTCCCGTCTAGAACCTCTGAACCGAAGCAGAGTTCTGTTTAAAGTTTTACGTTGGGTTCACACCTGAGCGTTTTACAGCGCGTTCAAACGCGCTGTAAAACGCTCAACACATGAAAACCAATGCTTCCCTATGGCCCTGGTTCACACTTGAGCGTTTTACAGCACGTTTGAACGCGCTGTAAAACTCCCTACGCTCAAAAAAGTTATTGAGCTTCTTTGGGGCGTTTTGTCGCGCGTTCCTGTACATAGACTTTCGGGAACGCGCGACAATGGGCGTTCGCTTGTCTCTGTATGCGCGATTGCAAACGCCGGTACAATCGCGCATACAGAGCGCTCCTTTCAGAACGCTCAGGTGTGAACCCAGGGTCAAAGTGTTTTTCCACTTTAAAAATCCACTACTCGAGTTATTCAATGGGGTCTCACGCAACTTTGTGAATAACTGACTTTGGATCCTCGGAGCCCATACATTCTAAGACTGTACGGAGACGAATCACTGTACAGTGTTACTCACAAGTTTTGAATGAAGCATCTGAAGCTTCTTTCAACACTGACCATTACAGACGTCTGCGCCCGTCTCTATGCACAGCTACAAGCGCCGAGAATACAGAACTGCAATAAAAAATAATAAAAATAGAGAAATGAACATAAATATATAGAATACCTTTTTTTGGGGTTCAACAATAAGTTTTTATTAAACAGTAAAACCTGCAGCTTTCACTTCGACTTGTACAGTAGAAAATATATAAGAATAAATATCAGGTGCGGAGAAGATGGAAACCTGTTCTATTCAGTAAAACATGTGACATACAACGTGGCCCCCCAGATAGCAGCCCGCAAACAAAATCACACAGCGCCCCCCCCCCCCCCCGCATCCAATATTATACGGGGCCCTACCCCCCCGCATCCAATATTATACGCCCCCCCCCCGCGTTCAAATATTATACGGCCCCCCCCCCCCGCATACAATCCCGCACCGCAGCGCCCCCCCCATCATACAATCCCGCACGCCCCCCCATCATACAATCCCGCACCGCCCCCCCATCATCATACAATCCCATCCCGCACCAGCCCCCCCCCCCCATCATACAATCCCGCACCGCCCCCATCATACAATCCCGCACCGCCCCCCCATCATACAATCCCGCACCGCACCGCCCCCCCATCATACAATCCCGCACCGCACCGCCCCCCCCATCATACAATCCCGCACCGCCCCCCCATCATACAATCCCGCACCGCCCCCCCCATCATACAATCCCGCACCGCCCCCCCCCCATCATACAATCCCGCACCGCCCCCCCCCATCATCATACAATCCCGCACCGCCCCCCCCCCCATCATCATACAATCCCGCACCGGCCCCCCCCCCCCATCATCATACAATCCCGCACGGCCCCCCCATCATCATACAATCCCGCACGGCCCCCCCATCATCATACAATCCCGCACCGGCACCGCCCCCCCATCATCATACAATCCTGCACGGCCCCCCCCCATCATCATACAATCCCGCACGGCCCCCCCCCCCATCATCATACAATCCCGCACCGCCCCCCCCCCCCATCATCATACAATCCCGCACCGCACCGCCCCCCCATCATCATACAATCCCGCACCGCAGCGCCCCCTTCATACAATCCCGCACCGCAGCGCCCCCTTCATCATACAATCCCGCACCGCCCCCCCATCATCATCATACAATCCCGCACCGCCCCCCCATCATCATACAATCCCGCACCGCACCGCCCCCCCATCATACAATCCCGCACCGCCCCCCCCCCATCATACAATCCCGCACCGCCCCCCCCCAATCATACAATCCCGCACCGCCCCCCCCATCATACAATCCCGCACCGCCCCCCCATCATACAATCCCGCACCGCCCCCCCCCATCATACAATCCCGCACCGCCCCCCCCATCATCATACAATCCCGCACCGCCCCCCCCCCATCATCATACAATCCCGCACCGCCCCCCCCCCATCATCATACAATCCCGCACCGCCCCCCCCATCATCATACAATCCCGCACCGCACCGCCCCCCCCCATCATCATACAATCCCGCACCGCCCTCCCCCATCATCATCATACAATCCCGCACCGCCCCCCCCCCCCCCCCCATCATCATACAATCCCGCACGGCCCCCCCCATCATCATACAATCCCGCACGGCCCCCCCCATCATCATACAATCCCGCACCGCCCCCCCCCCCATCATCATACAATCCCGCACCGCCCTCCCCCATCATCATCATACAATCCCGCACCGCCCCCCCCCCCATCATCATACAATCCCGCACGGCCCCCCCCCATCATCATACAATCCCGCACCGCCCCCCCCCCCCATCATACAATCCCGCACCGCCCCCCCCCCCCATCATCATACAATCCCGCACCGCCCCCCCCCATCATACAATCCCGCACCGCCCCCCCCCCATCATACAATACCGCACCGCCCCCCCCCATCATCATACAATCCCATCCCGCACCGCACCGCCCCCCCCCATCATCATACAATCCCGCACCGCCCCCCCATCATACAATCCCATCCCGCACCGCCCCCCCCATCATACAATCCCGCACCGCCCCCCCCCCCATCATACAATCCCGCCCCGCCCCCCCATCATACAATCCTGCACCGCCCCCCCCATCATACAATCCCATCCCGCGCCCCCCCCATCATACAATCCCGCACCGCCCCCCCCATCATACAATCCCGCACCGCCCCCCCCCATCATACAATCCCGCACCGCCCCCCCATCATACAATCCCGCCCCATCATACAATCCCGCACCGCCCCCCCCATCATACAATCCCGCACCGCCCCCCCCATCATACAATCCCGCCCCCCCATCATACAATCCCGCACCGCCCCCCATCATACAATCCCACACCGCCCCCCCCATCATACAATCCCGCACCGCCCCCCCATCATACAATCCCGCACCGCCCCCCCATCATACAATCCCGCACCGCCCCCCCCCCATCATACAATCCCGCACCGCCCCCCCCCCCCATCATACAATCCCGCACCGCACCGCCCCCCCATCATACAATCCCGCACCGCACCGCCCCCCCCATCATACAATCCCGCACCGCACCGCCCCCCCCATCATACAATCCCGCACCGCCCCCCCCATCATACAATCCCGCAGCGCCCCCCCATCATACAATCCCGCACCGCCCCCCCCATCATACAATCCCGCACCGCCCCCCCCATCATACAATCCCGCACCGCCCCCCCCCCATCATACAATCCCGCACCGCCCCCCCCATCATACAATCCCGCACCGCCCCCCCCCCCCCATCATACAATCCCGCACCGCCCATCATACAATCCCGCACCGCCCCCCCCTCCCATACCGCCCCCCCCCCATCATACAATCCCGCACCGCAGCGCCCCCATCATACAATCCCGCACCGCAGCGCCCCCATCATACAATCCCGCACCGCAGCGCCCCCATCATACAATCCCGCACCGCAGCGCCCCCATCATACAATCCCGCACCGCAGCGCCCCCATCATACAATCCCGCACCGCAGCGCCCCCATCATACAATCCCGCACCGCAGCGCCCCCATCATACAATCCCGCACCGCAGCGCCCCCATCATACAATCCCGCACCGCAGCGCCCCCATCATACAATCCCGCACCATAGTCCCCCCATCATACAATCCCGCACCATAGTCCCCCCCATCATACAATCCCGCACCATAGTCCCCCCATCATACAATCCCACACTATAGTCCCCCCCATCATACAATCCCGCACCATAGTCCCCCCCATCATACAATCCCGCACCATAGTCCCCCCCATCATACAATCCCGCACCATAGTCCCCCCCCCCATCATACAATCCCGCACCATAGTCCCCCCATCATGCAATCCCACACCATAGTCCCCCCATCATACAATCCCACACCATAGTACCCCCCATCATACAATCCCACACTATAGTCCCCCCCATCATACAATCCCACACCATAGTCCCCCCATCATACAATCCCACACCATAGTCCCCCCCATCATACAATCCCACACCATAGTACCCCCCATCATACAATCCCACACCATAGTACCCCCCATCCCACATGGCAGCCCCTCCTCACACCTCCTAGAATTGTCAGGCCCCCTCCACAGGCTTCACATGTACCTCTCAGGCAGACACTCTCCCCTGTCAGTGCTAAAGACGCTGGTGCGCAGAGCGAGAGCAGCCATGCCTGACCAAGTTCCTGCTGTAATATAACTTCTGAAGCGCGCGCTGGCTGCCGACCCACGTGACCTAGAAATGTCACGTGATAGTGTGACGTCAGAAGGTCCGTTTGGTGTCTGGAGTTTAGACACTACCCATACACTATGGGGTCTGGTATGTGGACCCCCTCCAAGTGATGGACTTCAGGGGGTTCACAGGTGCTGCTTGGTGTCAGGCAATGCCCTGTATATCCTGATTAGCGTACAAGGGTAGCTCCCCACAGCACTGTCACTGAGCCATGCCGGTCTATACGTGCTCATTCCCCTTACCGGCCCCACACTGTAGAAAACCCCTTCACAGCAGTTATGCCCCCACACAGTAAAATGCACCCTTGGTGCCCCCTTCCCAGCAGTTATATCCCCTTTGTGCCCCCTTCCCAGCAGTTATACCCCCTTTGTGCCCCCACACAGTAAAATGCGGCCTTAGTGCCTCCCTCGCAGTAAGAATGTCCTCCTGTGCCCCCTCACTAGAGTTATGCCCCCACCTTAGTGCCATAGAGTACACTGCCCTCTTGGTGCCCTGCTCACAGTAGTTATGCCCCCACCTTAGTGCCATAGAGTACACTGCCCTCTTGGTGCCCCCCTCACAGTAGATATGCCCCCACCTTAGTGCCATAGAGTACACTGCCCTCTTGGTGCCCCCCTCACAGTAGTTATGCTCCTCTACAGTAGTGCTGCATCTTTAGTGTTAAAGGGGTTTAACAGGAATTTTTAATTGATGACCTATACTCAGGATAGGTCATCAGAATCTGATTGGCGCAGGTCTGACTGCCGGGACCCCTGCTGATCCATTGTATGAGAAAGCATACAGCAGCGGTGCTGTGACCTTCTCTCCTTTACTCAGGATAGGTCATCAGAATCTGATCGGTGAAGGTCTGACCGCCGGGACCCCTGCTGATCCGTTGTATGAGAAAGCATACAGCAGCGGTGCTGTGACCTTCTCTCTGCTCCCCAAGCACAGCGCCGTACATAGCAGCGGCTGTGCTTGGTATCGCAGCTCAGCTCCATTCACTTCTATGGGGCTGACCTGCACCTAGGCCATGCGACTAATGAACATGACATCACTGGCCTAGGGAAAGCTGGAGAAGGCTGCGGTGCTCACAGAAGCCCTGGTGCCTTCTCAAACAGCTGATCGGCAGGGGACCCGGGTGTCGGACCCCCACCAATCTGATACTGATGACCTAGTCACAGAATAGGTCATCAGTTAAAAAATCCCCATTGATAAAAAGTAATCCCTAGAGCTGTTCCCCCAATGAACAGAGCACATCATCACCTCTGCTGGGCTGAGTAGGAGAGTGCACACACCACGGGATGATCTGCGGCCTTTGCTCTGTCCCCCTCACTACTACTGGGGAGAGCACAGGCAGTCGAACTGTGGAGCAGGAGGTTGACGGCTCCCTTCTTCATCATTACTTTTTACTGTATCTTCATCCTCCCTGAGAAACAGTTGGAATCAGGACATGCCTCAGCCATCCCAGAACTAGAGGACACCTGCCGGATCTAGGAAGATGGGGAGGCTGTGGTTGTACAGGATTGTGGTTACAGGAGAGGCCAGAAGTGGACTCTGCCAGCGGCTTTACATATTCAGGAACACCTCCTGCAGCTCCTCACCTTCTCTATTCCAGACAGGAGTTTCAGTTTGGACACTGTCTGGGGATCAGTTTCACAGACCTCACCCTTCAGGTAGCCCCACAGATCTGTCACACACCGTTAGCTCTGGTGACCGTGGAGGCCGTCTGAGTGAGCCCTTAGGCCCCTTTCACACGGGCGAGTATTCCGTGCGGGTGTGATGCGTGAGTTGAACGCATTGCACCCGCACTGAATCCGGACCCATTCATTTCTATGGGGCTGTTCACATGAGCGGTGATTTTCACGCATCACTTAAGCGTTGCGTGAAAATCGCAGCATGTTCTATATTCTGTGTTTTCCACGTAACGCAGGCCCCATAGAAATGAATGGGGTTGCGTGAAAATCGCAAGCAAGTGCGGATGTGGTGCGATTTTTACGCATGGTTGCTAGGTGACAGTCTATTAACTGTATTATTTTCCCTTATAACATGGTTATAAGGGAAAATAATAGCATTTTGAATACAGAATGCTTAGTAGGTGATCAATTGAGGGTTAAAAAAAAATTAACTCACCTTCTCCTCTTGATCGCGTAGTTCCCGGTCTCTTCTTTAATGATGAGCTGTGGTCTAGAGGACCTATGGTGACGTCAGATCACATGCTCCATGACCACGGTGATGGATCATGTGATTGGAGCATGTGATCTGACATCACCACAGGTCCTTTAGCCCACAGCTCATCATTAAAGAAGTAAAGAAGAGACCGGGAACTACGCGATCAAGAGGAGGAAAGTGAGTTAATTTTTTTTTTTTTTTTTTTTAACCCTCAATTGATCACCTACTAAGCATTCTGTATTAAGAATGCTATTATTTTCCCTTATAACCATGTTATAAGGGAAAATAATACAATCTTCAGAACATCAATTCCAAGCCCAAACTTTTGTGAAGAAGTTCGGGTTTGGGTACCAAACATGCGCGACTTTTCTCACGCACATGCAAAACGCATTACAATGTTTTGCACTCGCGCGGAAAAATCGAGCTTGTTCCCGCAACGCACCCGCCTCTTATCCGGGCCAAAAATATGACGCCCATGTGAAAGGGGCCTTAGTGTTTTGCCCCTAAGTATATGATATTTTCTCAGGTGCCTCCAACACAGCACTCTCAGGAGGGTGTCCCCACCTCCCCAGGTAAGGAAACAACGTAGAAGCTCAAGTTTAAAAGGCCCCCATCATTAACATGATACCGTAAATAGGCAATAGAGGCTCTTGGTATCTGAGATGGGGTTTGGTTGGGGGGAGGTATAGTTTTCTCTTATGCAATCTCTTTAATATACACCTGTACGCACCAGAAATGGTGTTGATCTTCTGATATTGGCTTTAAAAAATATAATATAATCTTGAATAAAAATTATATTTAAAAAAAAAAAAAGGCCCCCTCCCTTTTATATTTTGGTATCAGTACTGCATGCAATATGTCAGTTTGAGATATTCACAGTTCTCACTCTTTAGGCTCCATTACCCCTGAAGACGCTGCCTCCGTACTGAAACATTTGGGGAGGAGGAGAATTGGGGGAGCTGTAGCTGTTGGAATTGTAATTAGCGAGGGTCTCTGACCAGTACTAAACTACAAAGGGAAGATGGAGTGGGCATCTCCCAGGGTCATTTAGCCTGCAGGCAGGATACGGTGTGATGTGGCTACTCCCTGTTCAGTGACCAGTAGCTATCAAAGCAATGCTGAGAGTATATTCTAAAGGTGGACAAGCAGATCATTTGAACACAAGCGGCAGAAGATGGGCGAGAATCGTGGCGTGTAAATGTTTCTAAAGATTGAGCGATCTGACCCAAAACGCTCGTTCAACGCCTGTGAAGTGGTTGGTGCGAACAAGTACAATCATCGTTTGTCGTTAATGAATTGCGTTATGTAAATGTTCATCGGGTACATTCTTGACAATAGAGAGCCCTGTGTAGGCAGGCGCATCAGTAAAATCTTACGCGATAATCCTTTCATTTAAATGCTAGTTGTCTGCTAGAACGTTCGGTTGGTGGTCGCTTAAACAATTATCTGCTCGTCTAAACCCACATTTAGGGTTCGTTCACACGGGCAAGTTTTCCGTCCTGATACGATGCATGTAGCAAATGCATACCATCAGGACTGCATCCTGACACATCATTGCTACGAGTCTGTGTTTTTCACGCATTAGCATTATCTTTGCGTTCAGGAAAAATTGCAGCACGTTCTATGTTGTTCGTTTTTCACGCAGCCCTGGCTCCATAGAAATTAATGAGGCTTACGTGAAAAACAGGGCATCCAGATGCAATGCATTTTACACTGATGGTGGAAAGACAGGGGCGGATTGGCCATAGACCTTACAGGAAAATTTCCCGTTGCGCCAATGCCCATGGGGCCACCCAAGCCCTACCCTCTGCCGCTGGCCAGGTACATAATGAGCTCTCAGCAGTAATTAACCCTGTGAGGATCAGAAACTCATGTACCCCACCAGCGACTATGGCCCACATCTCACCTCCTAGGACCCCTGCTCCATATCTTAATCAAAGACAACTGGAGGAGGACAGAAAATGGCATCTAATGATGGCCACAACAGAAGGACAGCTTTTGGGGCAGTATAGTTGCAGCAACCGGGACAGCAGGGGTGCAAGGAATGAGTGTGGTGGCCTGATGGGTTTAGTAGTTGTTACATTTTTGCAGCTCCCTGGGTTGACGTGCAGTCAGTGGAAGGATAGCACTCTGGTGTTACGGAATCTCCTGCCAGATGTTGGTTGAGGTGCCCTTGGTGGTATAGGGTTTTAGGTGCAGGGAAGGCAGGGTCCCTGAGGTTTGTGACTCCAGCCCCCTTGGGTGCAAAGGAGGTGTAAAGAGGAGTCAGTTCCTATAAATAACTGGAAGGTTTATTGATAATCACTTGCCTTAAGTAGGGGCGTAGCTATAAGGGGTGCTGATGTTGCAGTTGCTACCGGACCCAGGAGCCTGAGGGGGCCCATAGACCCTTAGGCCACATAAGAAGTCACCGGTATTATAGAAAATGAATGCTGGTCAAGTTACACCTCTGAGCCAACAAAGGAACCAAACCAATAACCCCCAAAAAAGGGATAAGAAACCGCACATATAAATTATATGTAATTAATTGAGACATAGTCAAAATAACAATAAGATATAACATAAGGCACACAGGTAAAGGAGGGGGGGGGGGAGACCTCATGTAAAGGGGTCATATACAACCTCCCTCACAAAAACCCAGCTGACATCTACGGAAGGATATTAGAGGCACTCTAGGAAAATTGAAAGTTTCATAAATGTGAGAAAGGGAAATAGGAAACGTATAGAGAGGTATAAGGAAAAGATAACAGTTGAATAAGGGAAGAGGTACATCCAGAAGGGGTTGGTTGGGGGGAGGGGGGGGGGGGGTTGAAATGCAGTTATTCTTGTGTTATGTACTACTCATTTTTTCAGATGTACGGGCTCTCCATTGTCAGTAGAGGGTGCAATTGGGTGCAATTGGGTGGACAAAATATCATAGATGTCGAATGATACCTGAGACATATGATATGTACATTTTATTTTTCACTACTCTATGTCTGATAAATTATTATATATGTGGAAATGAAATAAAATGTTTTTAAAAAAAAAAAAAAAAAAAAACAGCTGACAGGGAAAAGGGTCACAGCCCTGGGTATAGAGCAGCATAGACATGTGAGAACTGTAAGTTCACTCGAAGTAACATAATAATAAGTATGCTGCATGCATGTAAAAGGTAAGTATGATCGCACATGGCAGACTAGCCCACCCAGGGGTGACTGCGATGGCTGCCTGGAAAATGCAGGCAGCCAATTAGCTGTATTTACAGACAGGGCAAGTGTGCCAAGTGCAAGCAATAACATAGAAATAACGAACTAAGCGGAACAGCAAGTTACACCTCTTGCTGGAGGAAAGATGTTAGGCCAAGAATTTGCCATGGGGGGGGTGCTGTTTCACTTTTTGCCTGAGGCAGCATGAAGGCTATGTGCTTCCCTGACCCTGGCCACAAAGCTCTGACCAGGGCTGTCGAGCCGGAGGCAATTTTGGGTACCTGGAGTCGGAGTCGGGATTAAAATGATACCTGTATGTTAAACAGCTGCAGAGATATCTGAATTTTTTATCATATGCAATAAGCAAGTTGGAGCACCAGGGGGCGGGGTTGAATCCTTGGAGCACTGCTTTGTAACACCCCTGTGTTCTGCACATTCCCCCTTAGGCCTCTTTCACACTTGCGTTGTCCGGATCCGGTGTGTACTCCACTTGCCGGAATTACACGCCGGATCCGGAAAAACGCAAGTGAACTGAAAGCATTTGAAGACGGATCCGTCTTCAAAATGCTTTCAGTGTTACTATGGCAGCCAGGACGCTATTAAAGTCCTGGTTGCCATAGTAGTAGTGGGGAGCGGTATACTTACCGTCCGTGCGGCTCCCGGGGCACTCCAGAATGACGTCAGAGCGCCCCATGCGCATGGATGACGTGCCATGTGATCACGTCATCCATGTGCGTGGGGCGCCCTGACGTCACTCTGGAGCGCCCCGGGAGCCGCACAGACGGTAAGTATACCGCTCCCCCGCTCCCCACTACACTTTACCATGGCTGCCAGGCCAGCGTCCCGGCAGCCATGGTAACTATTCAGAAAAAGCTAAACGTCGGATCCGGTAATGCGCCGAAACGACATTTAGCTTAAAGCCGGGTCCGGATCAATGCCTTTCAATGGGCATTAATTCCGGATCCGGCCTTGCGGCAAGTCTTCAGGATTTTTGGCCGGAGCAAAAAGCGCAGCATGCTGCGGTATTTTCTCCGGCTAAAAAACGTTCCGTTCTGGAACTGAAGACATCCTGATGCATCCTGAACGGATTTCTCTCCATTCAGAATGCATTAGGATAAAACTGATCAGGATTCTTCCGGCATAGAGCCCCGACGATGGAACTCTATGCCGGAAGAAAAAAACGCAGGTGTGAAAGAGCCCTTACCCTTGATTGACAAAGCTAGACATCAGCATGCTGAGGGCAGAGCTGTGTCCGAGAATGTACATATAATACACATTTGTCTGTTTTATATTTAATCACACTTAGTGAATATTTTTATCACTTAGCCTGTTTAAAGGGGTTATCCAAGTTAAAGAAAAAATAAATAAAACGTCTTAAAACTCATCAGGATATACATATAATTTGGTTTTTGGTCACACTGAAAAATGAAATCTTCATCTCCATAAAGCTTTTCAGCAGATGGAAGCATGAAGTGCTCCAAAATCTCCTGATAGCTAGCTGCATTGACCCTGCCCTTGATAAAACACAGTGGACCAACACCAGAAGCTGACATGGCACCCCAGACCATCACTGACTGTGGGTACTTGACACTGGACTTCAGGCATTTCCCTCTCCCCAGTCTTCCTCCAGGCTCCAAATTTGCTTTCATCCGAAAAAAGTACTTTGGACCACTGAGCAACAGTCCAGTGCTGCTTCTCTGTAGCCCAGGCCAGGCGCTTCTGCCGCTGTTTCTGGTTCAAAAGTGGCTTGACCTGGGGAATGCGGCACCTGTAGCCCATTTCCTGCACACTCCTGTACACGGTGACTCTGGATGTTTCTACTCCAGACTCAGTCCACAGCTTCCGCAGGTCCCCCAAGGTCTGGAATCGGTCCTTCTCCACAATCTTCCTCAGGGTCCGGTCACCTCTTCTCGTTGTGCAGCGTTTTCTGCCACACTTTTTCCTTCCCACAGACTCCCACTGAGGTGCCTTGATACAGCACTCTGGGAACAGCCTATTCGTTCAGAAATTTCTTTCTGTGTCTTACCCTCTTGCTTGAGGGTGTCAATGATGGCCTTCTGGACAGCAGTCAGGTCGGCAGTCTTACCCATGATTGCGGTTTTGAGTAATGAACCAGGCTGGGAGTTTTTAAAAGCCTCAGGAATCTTTTGCAGGTGTTTAGAGTAAATTAGTTGATTCAGATGATTAGGTTAATAGCTCGTTTAGAGAACCTTTTCATGATATGCTAATTTTTTGAGATAGGAATTTTGGGTTTTCATGAGCTGTATGCCAAAATCATCAATATTAAAACAATAAAAGGCTTGAACTACTTCAGTTGTGTGTAATGAATCTAAAATATATGAAAGTCTAATGTTTATCAGTACATTACAGAAAATAATGAACTTTATCACAATATGCTATTTTTTTTAGAAGGACCTGTACACGGTAATGTGTCACCATGGCAACAGGGGTGTCTGTTATAATGTTTATTTATGGTAATATAATCTGTCCATGACCAGTTTTCTGGAGTCTTTCACGCTTCATTTGGTTGAAAGGATGATGCTAAGAAATACCGTAATCCTGTAGGGCTGTTATTTTAATATACTCTAATAGGTTAAAACATTATAATGAATACTCTGGATAGGCACATAAATAATTGTACCAATACTCCTATTATTGCTTCTCATTTTTAGTAAACCACTGTACATATATTGTCATTTATGTGGAGCCCCCCACACACAAACACCCTATACTCCAATATGTACAGTACTGTTCAAATGTTTTAGGCAGGTGTAGTAAAAAATGCTGCAAAGTAAGAATGATATAAAAAAAAGGGTTAATAGTTATTTTTTTTAGCAATTAACAAAATGTAAAGTGAATCAATCAAATCAATATTTGGTGTGACCACTCTTTGCTTTCAAAACCGCATAAATTCTGTAAAGTTTTTTGAAGGAACTCGGCAGGGAGGTTGTTACAGACATCATGAAAAAGTAACCACAGAACTTCTGTGCATGTAGGCTTGCTCAAATCCTTCTGGCTCTTCATGCAATCCCAGACAGACTGGATGATGTTAAAATCAGAGCTCTGGCGGGGCCTTTACGTATAATGACATTGGCTGTATGTTTGGGGTTGTTGTCCTGCTGTAGAATAAATTTGATAGTATTGCATAATGGATAATTATATGCCTGTATTTCCTAGCATTAAGGACACCATTACTCCTGACTAAATCCCCAGCTCAGTTTGCTGAAAACTTAGTGCAGTAGATGAAAGACACATCATGCTTACTCTAAATCGGAAGATGTATATCAGTGCCATCAGTTCATAATTGTTAGAACCCACGGGGACCCAGGTAAGGCTACTTTCACACTTGCGGCAGAGTGATCCGGCAAGCAGTTCCGTATGAGTTTGTAAAGAAGAATACAAACACTGCTATTTTTTTTTAACAGTCTAATATTCGCTTTTCTTCAATTTCTTTTAGAGGAACAACACAAATTTGATATATTTTTCTTCATGTTTTGATTTGGAATAGAATGTGTAGTGTTCCCAATGCATTTGTGTGTATGGAAATAAAAGCCATCTCCTTTTGGTGCCCAGCGCCGCCCTCTGAATTAAAATCGCCGCCCTCCCTTTCATTAGAGCCGCCTCCTCAGCCAGATCGCACGGGCGCATCAGGTTATACCTAGTGCGCATGCGCGGGGACTCTTGGCAGCGGCCTCATTATGCGAAGTGCGCCGGCCGGCGCATGTGCACTTCGCATAACGAGGCCGCTGCCAGGAGTCCCCGCGCGTGCGCACTAGGTATAACCTGATGCGCCCGCGCGATCTGGCTGAGGAGGCGGCTCTAATGAAAGGGAGGGCGGCGATTTTAATTCAGAGGGCGGCGCTGGGCACCCTGCATCGTGAGACGTCCCCTTGGACACATTTTGACGTGAGTGACAGGTTATATAAACCTGTTTTATATGATTATAGAGCCACAGGCGCATTTGATAAGGTCACTTTAGGATTCTGTGTATTAGTAGGGACCTGGCCATATGTTTAGCTTATAGGCCTAAATTCTGATAACAGAATATCTTTAAACACACTGCTATTATTTTGAACAGAACTGTATGTGATGGCGTTGCCCTAAAATGCAACCATTCTGGCAGGATCTTATCAAAGTGATTGGTGATATTGTTGGTTTTAAGCTATCCTTATCAATCTTTATTTGTGTACTGGGTGAGACTCTCTCTCTCTCAAGTAAACCAGACTATGGTGTATAAATCCTTCTTTATGGCTCGCTTATTAGTGGCCAGAAGGTGGATGAGAACAGATGTGCCCACTGTTAAAGAATGGATGAATATGATGAGTCTTTATAGCTCCATTGAGAAGGCTGGTTATATTAAAATAAATGAAATGTATATTCATCAAAGATTATGGAATAAATGGAAGAAATTTATGGAGAAGATCAATGGATACATATTTTTTTTCCCTTCTTGCTCTCTGGAGATGGGGGGGGGGGTATCGGGGTTGGGTATATTATTAAAAATGATATAGATATATATGTGTATATATATATATATATATATATATATATATATACATGCACTCACCTAAAGTATTATTAGAAACACCTGTTCTATTTCTCATTAATGCGATTATCTAGTCAACCAATCACATGGCAGTTGCTTCAATGCATGTAGGGTTGTGGTCCTGGTCAATCTCCTGAACTCCAAACTGAATGTCAGAATGGGAAAGAAAGGTGGGCTACAACAGCAGAAGACCCCACCGGGTACCACTCATCTCCTCTACAAATAGGAAAAAGAGGCTACAATTTGCACAAGCTCACCAAAATTGGACTGTTGAAGACTGGAAAAATGTTGCCTGGTCTGATGAGTCTCGATTTCTGTTGAGACATTCAAATGGTAGAGTCCGAATTTGGCGTAAACAGAATGAGAACATGTATCCATCATGCCTTGTTACCACTGTGCAGGCTGGTGGTGGTGGTGTAATGGTGTGGGGGATGTTTTCTGGGCACACTTTAGGCCCCTTAGTGCCAATTAGCCATCGTTTAAATGCCACGGGCTACCTGAGCATTGGTTCTGACCATGTCCATCCCTTCATGACCATCATGTACCTATCCTCTGATGGCTACTTCCAGCAGGATAATGCACCATGTCACAAAGCTCGAATCATTTCAAATTGGTTTCTTGAACATGACAATGAGTTCACTGTACTAAAATGGCCCCCACAGTCACCAGATCTCAACCTAATAGAGCATCTTTGGGATGTGGTGGAACGGGAGCTTCGTGCCCTGGATGTGCATCCCTCAAATCTCCATCAACTGCAAGATGCTATCCTATCAATATGGGCCAACATTTCTGAAGAATGCTATCAGCACCTTGTTTAATCAATGCCACATAGAATTAAGGCAGTTCTGAAGGCAAAAGGGGGTCCAACACCGTATTAGTATGGTGTTCCTAATAATTCTTTAGGTGAGTATATATATATATATATATATATATATATATGCTTGTTCTAATTTACATATGTTTCATATACATATGCCTGTTCTATTGTTTGTATATTTGTTGTTGGATTAAAGAATAATAAAATAAATATATAGAGCTGGTATAAAAATATAGTAAGACCGTTAACTAGTATAGCAGCTGCATCCATATATAAAGTGCATACTGACATAGCGGTGCCTAAAAGTAAAACTGGAGTGGTCTTACCACCTCTGCATGTGCGAGAGGAGTCCAATGGTGAATAGGAGGGGTCACGGTGCTGGTCTTCTTTCCGAATGACAACAGGACAAGGTATCTGTCCCTCCTCTTGCCCTGTTTGGCCTAGACTCAACTAATAAGGGTCCATTCACACGTCCGCAACATGTTTTGTGGACAAGAATAGGACTTTGTTCTGCTTTGCGTTATTGACTGTTGTATAACACTAGTCAGACAGCTTAACAATAATTCAGAAGTCAAGAAACGTGAGACATCAGATCTGTATGTATTCTTTTTTCTGAATAACTTTGTAAAACTACAACATAAACATAAACAAAACATATGTGTCAGTACATTAAACAATAATACAGCAGCCTCACTCCATCAGTGAGAGTACTCACAGACTTCCGGTGCCATTACAGCTTTCATCAGATCCAGATACCAACAACTGAGTCTGCTTATATAGCACCTACCAGTAGCCATTTGGCTCCAGGAGAAGTATATAGTGGGCTCAGCATGCATGTTGGTACTTGCATCCCTTGTTACGATGAAAGCTGTAATGGCACCGGACGGGGTTAAAAGGAGAATGTGCTTGGCGTGCATGCTGTACCTGCGCTCCCTGGACTTTGTGTGGCTGTCATGGCCAATAACAGGTAGGAACTAGTGTTAGGGACCACTCATTAAGGCGACCTTGACGTGGTGAGTGGCTTATTACGCTTTGGCCAAAATGTACACCAATGCCTCATTCAACATCCAGCATAGAGGCAGGGCAGAGTGCTGGTTGCAGTGTGCGATTGCATTTTGTGTTTTCGTGGTTGAGCAATTACTCTGTCCTCTGGTAGCTCTGCCATCTTTTGACTTTGTAATCTTCCTCGCAGCTTGCGGCAGATAATGCATTTGTGTATAACAGCTGATACCAAGCGTTTGCCACCAAGAATCCAGAAACCTGTGGATCTAATTGCACCCTCTGTGATGTGTCGCCCTTGGTGAACTACTTGTTCATGATAGTACCTAACAAGCAGTGTCGCAATGTGGTGATCATAAGGTATAATGACAGGCTATTTCTCTTCCTCTGAAAGTTCTGTAAGAGACAAACGTCCACCTACTCTCAACAACCCATGTTTGTCTAAAAAGGGGCTGCACCTCCTAAGATGGCTTTGTTTTGGGAATGTCTTTTGTTTTTTGATGCAGTCATTTTCCTTCTGGAAATGTTTGTTCTGAACAGAAGAGATTATAATGGACTTTGCCTGAGCAAGTTCTTCTAGATTGACCTGTTCATAGAAACTTTTCCACCTTCTGACCTGATTGCTGCTGGTTTCCCTCCGGAAGGTTTTAGCGACATGGATGAGTCTGGCTAGGGTCTTAACTAATATCTTCCAGCAAGAAAATCTATCAAAACAATGTGAGTGAAGTGTGGCTTCAGAAGCTCTGGTGCTGAAGCTTGTAATTTCAGATCTGATTTCAGGGTCAGCTTCAGGCGCTATGAGTGGATAAACATTAGCAGTGTTTATCTGCTCACAGTGTGGTTGGTACAGAAAGGATGGGCCTGAGAACTATATAGAGTTCTGAAGGCATGTTGCTTGAGTAGGCCTAGTGGCATAATCTGCAAGGTTTTGCTCTGTAGATATATAGAACCATCTGGGTGTCTAGATTGCCTGATTTGGTTAGGTTTGTGTGGATGGTAAACATCAAACATTGGTAGATACCAGTGTTCCCTGTCTGTCTTAAGTGGTCCTGCAACTTCAGCGTGATTATTGTCCAGCATCCCTTTAATGAATTCAGTGAAATCTCTTTTCACTTCTGGCTTTCTCTGCAGTGTTTTGCTGAGTGGATGCAAACGCTTCATGGCTTGCTCCCTGTTTCTAGGCAAAATACGTCTGGGTGTGCGAAAGGGGAGAGGGGCCACCCAACTGTGATTGTCATCTTGGTAAACCTCTCTATCCATAATCTGCAAGAAGGTCTGATCCTCTATAGAGAGGGCCTGTTCATCATCATCTTTAGTTTTCTGGAACACTGTAATCCCTAGATTGTCTGTCTCAATGTTGGAATTGACTTCCACTTTACCATATAGTGTAGAAGAGTCATAGTGTTGTGTTGACTTGTCAAAGCTTTCCCTGACAACGAAGCTGTTGTGACAGGGACTGAGAAGGGATATGCGTCCATTTGTTAACACAGACGTCTTCAAAGTGTTGATGTTGTCAGGCTGGTGCACTGTCCCCAGGCAAACTTCTCCTACAATGACCCACCCCAGGTCCAGTCTATGTGCATAGGGGGCATTATAAGGTCCATTGATTTGCTGGTGCACCTTGTGTACCTGAAGGATATCTCTTCCAAGAAGTAGAAGGATAGAAACATCTGGCTCAACAGCTGCGATAAGGTGAGCAATTGAGCAGAGGTGAGGCTGGTGATGGGCTACTTCTGGAGAGGGAATCTCAGTTTTGTCGTCAGGTATCATGCCACACTCTATTAGGGTAGGAAGTGGGAACTGCACTTTCTTATTGAAGGATTCAATGGTAAAGTCAGTAGCTCTTCTCCCTGTGGTTTCAATTGTCCCCGCACATGTCCTTAGAGTGTATGGAACTGCACTTGCCTTAAGGTTAAAGATATCAAAGAAATCTGACTTTGCAAGGGATCTGTTGCTCTGTTCATCTAGCACTGCATACATTTTCACTGCCCTTTCTCTCTTGCCAGTGGGATACACAGTCACTAAACAGATTTTAGAGCATGATCGTGCACTCTTGCCTTGTCCACATACTTCGGTGCAATTAGACATTACTGAAGAGAGTGGGGTCTCTTGTTGCTTCTTGCCCTGATCTTTCCTGGGTTCTAAAGTCTATAGTGGGGCAGGAGCAGGGCCAGGGTGCAAAGCTGCAATATGTCTCTCACTGCCACATTCTGTACATTCTACTGGTATTTTGCAGTCTTTGGCAATGTGATAAGTAGATCCGCAGCACTTGAAACAGATGCCGTTTTGTTTAAGGAAGGACATCCGCTCTACAATGGGTTTGCTTCTAAAGCCTTTGCATTTCTTTATTGGATGTGTTTTTATTGTGTATTGGGCAATGTCTATCAGGGTTTTCTATGGTGTGTACCTTGTGGGTGCTTTGGTAGTCTGTGACTTCTGAAGGTACAGTTGTTTTGTGTGTGGATACAGAGGTCCTACCGTGAGGTCGGTGAGGTCTCTCAGGTCTGTGTGATTGATTGCCGCTGGTGGTGAAGGCGAAACTGGGATCACTTCGGATTTTCGCTTGCTGTCGGACAAACCTAGAAAACACAGAGAAAGGGGGAAAAGCGACTCCATAATCTTCTTTGAATTTGCCTCCCACAGACATCCACTTGTCTTGCAGATTTGAGGGTAGTTTCTCTACTATGGGATTAGTGCCTCTAGCTGTATCTAGATACGAAAGTCCTTGCAAGTAGCCATCCTCTTTGGCATATTCTATCTCTATATATAAAGAGTGGCACAACTAACCCAGAAATAATGGTTGGTGCTCTGATCGGTATGATACCTCCGATCACATGTAAAAATGATATATAAAAAAAATCGATCGGCACTCAATACCTGTTACACGCTGATAGCACTTTAATAATAAACAATAAACAATAAATAGTAAAAATGCAATTGCCAATTTTTCACACTAAAAACAAACAAAATTGTACACTCTGAAGCAAAATACACAAAAATCCAAAATTGCGTAGAGTTGACCTAGTTTATGCTTGTATAAACACCAAAGTCCTGCATAGAACTTATTTAAATGTCAGGTCAGATAATCTATGAAAATCGCACCGAGGTGGTATTGCTGTTCATCCAAATTTGTTGCGATTATTTTGCAATCATTGTTTGCGATTTTTTCAATACATATTTATATCGATGACACCTATTCCTGTATTGAGGATGGACTTGAATCCTATATTTGACTTAGATGTCACATCCGATTATTTGTAAACATTATTAAAACTACGATTTTTCGTGAGCTTTTTCGTGGATTATCCCAACATGTGTTTTCAGGATCTCTACAGATTTCGATTTTACCACTTTAAACTTTCGTATATATATATGCGGTACTCACTGGTAGATGGGTTTCTCCGGGTGTTTGTCCGTGCTGTGTGGCGTCCCACGTGTAAAGCAGCCGGTGTACGCTTACCTCTGAGATCCCAATATGTCTTGTGAGATTACCGCAGGTGTGTAACTCGATTAGAGGTTTTGCAATCACAGCGTCCTCACATCGAATTTTCTATGTTTTCTCCACTATTCGCTGTAGAGTGGAAGGCTCTTATTAGTTTGCTGTTATAATCGCTTCAGAGATTGATGGAAAAGATTATCTATGCCGGCATATTGTAGTCGATCTTCTTATAGATGATGAGGTATTTTCCAATGGCAACCAGACGCGTTTCAGAGCTTTATTAGGCTTGCTCCTTCATCAGTGGTATGATGTTGCTGCCAAAAATACCTCTCATATATCCTAAAGACTCCGCCTCTCAGATTTGTAATAATCTGCGGATTGGATTTTACTCCATGGATCTTAAGTCCCTTCAAATTGGGTTGATTAGATCACATACTACATTGCACATGTAGTAAAAAAAATAGTCAAAAAGGTAAATAACCAAAAAATAACAAAAATAAAGGCTTTTCACCCCTGCATATCGAAAATAGAGCTCTTTTTTCTTTTTGAAATGGAAATACAATAAAGGATGAGATAGGACAAACTTCCTTTACTAAAGATACCCATACTTATACATGTGTATTTACTTACATTAACATAAAAATACATCAATGTTAATCTTGCAATTTTCCTACAGTTTTTATTATATAGACCTTTTCATATTGATAGTAGAATTAAGTATATGGAAATTGTCAGGGATGAGAACAGCGAATAGTGGAGAAAACATTATAAATTTGATGCGATGACGCTGTGATTGCATAACCTTTAATCGAGTTACACACCTGCGGTAATCTCACAAGACATTTTGGGATCTCAGAGGTAAGCATACACTGGCTGCTTTACACGTGGGATGCCACACAGCACGGACAAACACCCGGAGAAACCCATCTACCAGTGAGTAGGGATGAGCAAACTCGAACTGTATAGTTCGGGTTCGTACCGAATTTTGGGGTGTCCGTGACACGGACCCGAACCCGGACATTTTCGTAAAAGTCCGGGTTCAGGTTCGGTGTTCGTCGCTTTCTTGGCGCTTTTGTGACGCTTTCTTGGCGCTTTTTGAAAGGCTGCAAAGCAGCCAATCAACAAGCGTCATACTACTTGCCCCAAGAGGCCGTCACAGCCATGCCTACTATTGGCATGGCTGTGATTGGCCAGAGCACCATGTGACCCAGCCTCTATTTAAGCTGGAGTCACATAGCGCCGCCCGTCACTCTGCTCTGATTAGCGTAGGGAGAGGTTGCGGCTGCGACAGTAGGGCGAGATTAGGCAGATTAACTCCTCCAAAGCACTTGATTAATTGATCGATCTGCAGCTGTGGATCATTGAGCTGCTGATACTCAATTGCTCACTGTTTTTAGGCTGCCCAGACCGTTTGTCAGTCACTTTTTTCTGGGGTGATCGGCGGCCATTTTGTGTCTTGTGCGGTGCTGCGACCAAGTGCATCCAAGCTGCGACCAAGTGCATTTAACCCTCAATGGTGTGGTTGTTTTTTGGCTAAAGCCTACATCAGGGTGAAGCTGTCACACCAAGTGCATTTAACCAGCAATAGTCTGTTTATTTTTTGGCTATATACTACATCAGGGGCAAGCTGCGCCTGTCACCAAGTGCATTTAACCCTCAATGGTGTGGTTGTTTTTTGGCTAAAGCCTACATCAGGGTGAAGCTGTCACACCAAGTGCATTTAACCAGCAATAGTCTGTTCATTTTTTGGCCATATACTACATCAGGGGCAAGCTGCGCCCGTCACCAAGTGCATTTAACCCTCAGTAGTGTGGTTGGTCAAGCTATCACACCAAGTGCATTTAACCAGCAATAGTCTGTTCATTTTTTGGCCATATACTAAATCAGGGGCAAGCTGCGCCCGTCACCAAGTGCATTTAAACAGCAATAGTCTGTTCATTTTTTGGCCATATACTACATCAGGGGCAAGCTGCGCCCGTCACCAAGTGCATTTAACCCTCAGTAGTGTGGTTGGTCAAGCTGTGACACCAAGTGCATTTAACCAGCAATAGTCTGTTCATTTTTTGGCCATATACTACATCAGGGGCAAGCTGCGCCCGTCACCAAGTGCATTTAACCCTCAGTAGTGTGGTTGGTCAAGCTGTGACACCAAGTGCATTTAACCAGCAATAGTCTGTTCATTTTTTGGCCATATACTACATCAGGGGCAAGCTGCGCCTGTCACCAAGTTCATTTAACCCTCAATGGTGTGGTTGTTTTTTGGCTAAAGCCTACATCAGGGTGAAGCTGTCACACCAAGTGCATTTAACCAGCAATTGTCTGTTCATTTTTTGGCCATATACTACATCAGGGGCAAGCTGCGCCCGTCACCAAGTGCATTTAACCCTCAGTAGTGTGGTTGGTCAAGCTGTCACACCAACTGCATTTAACCAGCAATAGTGTGGTTATTTTTTGGCCATATCCCAGTCTAATTCTGTCACTAAATCCATACCGGTCACCCAGCGCCTAAATACTAGGCCTCAAATTTATATCCCGCTAAATCTGTCGTTACCGCTGTACTGTTGTGGCTGGGCAAGTTATTTAGTGTCCGTCAAAGCACATTTTTTGTTCAGGGTTGAAATACAATTCCCAATTTAGCAATTTCATAATTTAGTGGTTTCTGCTATATCAGAGCTATTTGAAATCTATCCCTAAAAGGGTATATAATATTCAAGGTGCACATAGGGTCATTCAGAATAACTTCACACACACGCTACTGTGCATTTCCAAGTCTAATTCTGTCACTAAATCCATACCGGTCACCCAGCGCCTAAATACTAGGCCTCAAATTTATATCCCGCTAAATCTGTCGTTACCGCTGTACTGTTGTGGCTGGGCAAGTTATTTAGTGTCCGTCAAAGCACATTTTTTGTTCAGGGTTGAAATACAATTCCCAATTTAGCAATTTCATAATTTAGTGGTTTCTGCTATATCAGAGCTATTTGAAATCTATCCCTAAAAGGGTATATAATATTCAAGGTGCACATAGGGTCATTCAGAATAACTTCACACACACGCTACTGTGCATTTCCAAGTCTAATTCTGTTAGTAAATCCATACCGGTCACCCAGCGCCTAAATACTAGGCCTCAAATTTATATCCCGCTAAATCTCTCGTTACCGCTGTACTGTTGTGGCTGGGAAAGTTATTTAGTGTCCGTCAAAGCACATTTTTTGTTCTGGGTTGAAATACAATTCCCAATTTAGCAATTTCATAATTTAGTGGTTTCTGCTATATCAGAGCTATTTGAAATCTATCCCTAAAAGGGTATATAATATTCAAGGTGCACATAGGGTCATTCAGAATAACTTCACACACACGCTGCTGTGCATTTCCAAGTCTAATTCTGTTAGTAAATCCATACCGGTCACCCAGCGCCTAAATACTAGGCCTCAAATTTATATCCCGCTAAATCTCTCGTTACCGCTGTCCTGTTGTAGATGGGAAAGTTATTTAGTGTCCGTCAAAGCACATTTTTTGTTCTGGGTTGAAATACAATTCCCAATTTAGCAATTTCATAATTTAGTGGTTTCTGCTATATCAGAGCTATTTGAAATCTATCCCTAAAAGGGTATATAATATTCAAGGTGCACATAGGGTCATTCAGAATAACTTCACACACACGCTACTGTGCATTTCCAAGTCTAATTCTGTCACTAAATCCATACCGGTCACCCAGCGCCTAAATACTAGGCCTCAAATTTATATCCCGCTGAATTTGAATACAATACATTGGGCCAAATAATATTTTTGTTGTTGTGGTGAACCATAACAATGAGGAAAACATCTAGTAAGGGACGCGGACGTGGACATGGTCGTGGTGGTGTTAGTGGACCCTCTGGTGCTGGGAGAGGACGTGGCCGTTCTGCCACATCCACACGTCCTAGTGTACCAACTACCTCAGGTCCCAGTAGCCGCCAGAATTTACAGCGATATATGGTGGGGCCCAATGCCGTTCTAAGGATGGTAAGGCCTGAGCAGGTACAGGCATTAGTCAATTGGGTGGCCGACAGTGGATCCAGCACGTTCACATTATCTCCCACCCAGTCTTCTGCAGAAAGCGCACAGATGGCGCCTGAAAACCAACCCCATCAGTCTGTCACATCACCCCCATGCATACCAGGGAAACTGTCTCAGCCTCAAGTTATGCAGCAGTCTCTTATGCTGTTTGAAGACTCCGCTGGCAGGGTTTCCCAAGGGCATCCACCTAGCCCTTCCCCAGCGGTGAAAGACATAGAATGCACTGACGCACAACCACTTATGTTTCCTGATGATGAGGACATGGGAATACCACCTCAGCATGTCTCTGATGATGACGAAACACAGGTGCCAACTGCTGCGTCTTTCTGCAGTGTGCAGACTGAACAGGAGGTCAGGGATCAAGACTGGGTGGAAGACGATGCAGGGGACGATGAGGTCCTAGACCCCACATGGAATGAAGGTCGTGCCACTGACTTTCACAGTTCGGAGGAAGAGGCAGTGGTGAGACCGAGCCAACAGCGTAGCAAAAGAGGGAGCAGTGGGCAAAAGCAGAACACCCTCTGCCAAGAGACTCCGCCTGCTACTGACCGCCGCCATCTGGGACCGAGCACCCCAAAGGCAGCTTCAAGGAGTTCCCTGGCATGGCACTTCTTCAAACAATGTGCTGACGACAAGACCCGAGTGGTTTGCACGCTGTGCCATCAGAGCCTGAAGCGAGGCATTAACGTTCTGAACCTGAGCACAACCTGCATGACCAGGCACCTGCATGCAAAGCATGAACTGCAGTGGAGTAAACGCCTTAAAACCAAGGAAGTCACTCAGGCTCCCCCTGCTACCTCTTCTGCTGCTGCTGCCTCGGGCTCTTCTGCTGCTGCCGCCTCGGCCTCTTCCTCCGCCTCTGGAGGAACGTTGGCACCTGCCGCCCAGCAAACAGGGGATGTACCACCAACACCACCACCACCTCCGTCACCAAGCGTCTCAACCATGTCACACGGCAGCGTTCAGCTCTCCATCTCACAAACATTTGAGAGAAAGCGTAAATTCCCACCTAGCCACCCTCGATCCCTGGCCCTGAATGCCAGCATTTCTAAACTACTGGCCTATGAAATGCTGTCATTTAGGCTGGTGGACACAGACAGCTTCAAACAGCTCATGTCGCTTGCTGTCCCACAGTATGTTGTTCCCAGCCGCCACTACTTCTCCAAGAGAGCCGTGCCTTCCCTGCACAACCAAGTATCCGATAAAATCAAGTGTGCACTGCGCAACGCCATCTGTAGCAAGGTCCACCTAACCACAGATACGTGGACCAGTAAGCACGGCCAGGGACGCTATATCTCCCTAACTGCACACTGGGTAAATGTAGTGGCAGCTGGGCCCCAGGCGGAGAGCTGTTTGGCGCACGTCCTTCCGCCGCCAAGGATCGCAGGGCAACATTCTTTGCCTCCTGTTGCCACCTCCTCCTTCTCGTCTTCCTCCTCCTCTTCTTCCACCTGCTCATCCAGTCAGCCACACACCTTCACCACCAACTTCAGCACAGCCCGGGGTAAACGTCAGCAGGCCATTCTGAAACTCATATGTTTGGGGGACAGGCCCCACACCGCACAGGAATTGTGGCGGGGTATAGAACAACAGACCGACGAGTGGTTGCTGCCGGTGAGCCTCAAGCCCGGCCTGGTGGTGTGTGATAATGGGCGAAATCTCGTTGCAGCTCTGGGACTAGCCAATTTGACGCACATCCCTTGCTTGGCGCATGTGCTGAATTTGGTGGTGCAGAAGTTCATTCACAACTACCCCGACATGTCAGAGCTGCTGCATAAAGTGCGGGCCGTCTGTTCGCGCTTCCGGCGTTCACATCCTGCTGCTGCTCGCCTGTCTGCGCTACAGCGTAACTTCGGCCTTCCCGCTCACCGCCTCATATGCGACGTGCCCACCAGGTGGAACTCCACCTTGCACATGCTGGACAGACTGTGCGAGCAGCAGCAGGCCATAGTGGAGTTTCAGCTGCAGCACGCACGGGTCAGTCGCACTACAGAACAGCACCACTTCACCACCAATGACTGGGCCTCCATGCGAGACCTGTGTGCCCTGTTGCGCTGTTTCGAGTACTCCACCAACATGGCCTAGTGGCGAATGACGCCGTTATCAGCGTTACAATACCACTTCTATGTCTCCTTGAGAAAACACTTAGGGCGATGATGGAAGAGGAGGTGGCCCAGGAGGAGGAGGAGGAAGAGGGGTCATTTTTAGCACTTTCAGGCCAGTCTCTTCGAAGTGACTCAGAGGGAGGTTTTTGGCAACAGCAGAGGCCAGGTACAAATGTGGCCAGCCAGGGCCCACTACTGGAGGACGAGGAGGACGAGGATGAGGAGGAGGTGGAGGAGGATGAGGATGAAGCATGGTCACAGCGGGGTGGCACCCAACGCAGCTCGGGTCCATCACTGGTGCGTGGCTGGGGGGAAAGGCAGGACAATGACGATACGCCTCCCACAGAGGACAGCTTGTCCTTACCCCTGGGCAGCCTGGCACACATGAGCGACTACATGCTGCAGTGCCTGCGCAACGACAGCAGAGTTGCCCACATTTTAACCTGTGCGGACTACTGGGTTGCCACCCTGCTGGATCCACGCTACAAAGACAATGTGCCCACCTTACTTCCTGCACTGGAGCGTGATAGGAAGATGCGCGAGTACAAGCGCACGTTGGTAGACGCGCTACTGAGAGCATTCCCAAATGTCACAGGGGAACAAGTGGAAGCCCAAGGCCAAGGCAGAGGAGGAGCAAGAGGTCGCCAAGGCAGCTGTGTCACGGCCAGCTCCTCTGAGGGCAGGGTTAGCATGGCAGAGATGTGGAAAAGCTTTTGTCAACACGCCACAGCTAACTGCACCACCACCTGATACGCAACGTGTTAGCAGGAGGCAACATTTCACTAACATGGTGGAACAGTACATGTGCACACCCCTCCACGTACTGACTGATGGTTCGGCCCCATTCAACTTCTGGGTCTCTAAATTGTCCACGTGGCCAGAGCTAGCCTTTTATGCCTTGGAGGTGCTGGCCTGCCCGGCGGCCAGCGTTTTGTCTGAACGTGTATTCAGCACGGCAGGGGGCGTCATTACAGACAAACGCAGCCGCCTGTCTACAGCCAATGTGGACAAGCTGACGTTCATAAAAATGAACCAGGCATGGATCCCACAGGATCTGTCCGTCCCTTGTCCAGATTAGACATTAACTACCTCCCCTTAACCATATATTATTGGACTCCAGGGCACTTCCTCATTCAATCCTATTTTTATTTTCATTTTACCATTATATTGCGAGGCTACCCAAAGTTGAATGAACCTCTCCTCTGTCTGGGTGCCGGGGCCTAAATATATGCCAATGGACTGTTCCAATGTTGGGTGACGTGAAGCCTGATTCTCTGCTATGACATGCAGACTGATTCTCTGCTGACATGAAGCCAGATCCTCTGTTACGGGACCTCTCTCCTCTGCCTGGGTGCTGGGCCCAAATTTATGACAATGGACTGTTGCAGTGGTGGGTGACGTGAAGCCTGATTCTCTGCTATGACATGAAGACTGATTCTCTGCTGACATGAAGCCAGATTGTCTGTTACGGGACCTCTCTCCTCTGCCTGGGTGCTGGGCCTAAATATATGCCAATGGACTGTTGCAGTGGTGGGTGACGTGAAGCCTGATTCTCTGCTATGACATGCAGACTGATTCTCTGCTGACATGAAGCCAGATTGTCTGTTACGGGACCTCTCTCCTCTGCCTGGGTGCTGGGCCTAAATATATGCCAATGGACTGTTGCAGTGGTGGCTGACGTGAAGCCTCATTCTCTGCTATGACATGCAGACTAATTCTCTGCTGACATGAAGCCAGATCCTCTGTTACGGGACCTCTCTCTGCCTGTGTGCTGGGCCTAAATATATGCCAATGGACTGTTGCACTGGTGGCTGACGTGAAGCCTGATTCTCTGCTATGATATGAAGACTGATTCTCTGCTGACATGAAGCCAGATTGTCTGTTACGGGACCTCTCTCCTCTGCCTGGGTGCTGGGCCTAAATATATGCCAATGGACTGTTGCAGTGGTGGCTGACTTGAAGCCTCATTCTCTGCTATGACATGCAGATTAATTCTCTGCTGACATGAAGCCAGATTGTCTGTTACGGGACCTCTCTTCTCTGCCTGGGTGCTGGGCCTAAATTTATGACAATGGACTGTTGCAGTGGTGGGTGACGTGAAGCCTGATTCTCTGCTATGACATGCAGACTGATTCTCTGCTGACATGAAGCCAGATTGTCTGTTACGGGACCTCTCTCCTCTGCCTGGGTGCTGGGCCTAAATATATGCTAATGGACTGTTTCAGTGGTGGCTGACGTGAAGCCTCATTCTCTGCTATGACATGCAGACTAATTCTCTGCTGACATGAAGCCAGATCCTCTGTTACAGGACCTCTCTCCTCTGCCTGTGTGCTGGGCCTAAATATATGCCAATGGACTGTTGCACTGGTGGCTGACATGAAGCCTGATTCTCTGCTATGATATGAAGACTGATTCTCTGCTGACATGAAGCCAGATTGTCTGTTACGGGACCTCTCTCCTCTGCCTGGGTGCTGGGTCTAAATATATGCCAATGGACTGTTGCAGTGGTGGCTGACGTGAAGCCTCATTCTCTGCTATGACATGCAGACTAATTCTCTGCTGACATGAAGCCAGATTGTCTGTTACGGGACCTCTCTCCTCTGCCTGGGTGCTGGGCCTAAATATATGCCAATGGACTGTTGCAGTGGTGGCTGACGTGAAGCCTCATTCTCTGCTATGACATGCAGACTAATTCTCTGCTGACATGAAGCCAGATTGTCTGTTACGGGACCTCTCTCCTCTGCCTGGGTGCTGGGCCTAAATTTATGACAATGGACTGTTGCAGTGGTGGCTGACGTGAAGCCTGATTCTCTGCTATGACATGCAGACTGATTCTCTGCTGACATGAAGCCAGATCCTCTGTTACGGGACCTCTCTCCTCTGCCTGGGTGCTGGGCCTAAATTTATGAAAATGGACTCTTACAGTGGTGGGTGACGTGAAGCCTGATTCTCTGCTATGACATGAAGACTGATTCTCTGCTGACATGAAGCCAGATTGTCTGTTACGGGACCTCTCTCCTCTGCCTGGGTGCTGGGCCTAAATATATGCCAATGGACTGTTGCAGTGGTGGCTGACGTGAAGCCTCATTCTCTGCTATGACATGCAGACTAATTCTCTGCTAACATGAAGCCAGATCCTCTGTTACGGGACCTCTCTCCTCTGCCTGTGTGCTGGGCCTAAATATATGCCAATGGACTGTTGCAGTGGTGGCTGACGTGAAGCCTCATTCTCTGCTATGACATGCAGACTAATTCTCTGCTGACATGAAGCCAGATTGTCTGTTACGGGACCTCTCTCCTCTGCCTGGGTGCTGGGCCTAAATTTATGACAATGGACTGTTGCAGTGGTGGGTGACGTGAAGCCTGATTCTCTGCTATGACATGCAGACTGATTCTCTGCTGACATGAAGCCAGATTCTCTGTTACGGGACCTCTCTCCTCTGCCTGGGTGCTGGGCCTAAATATATGCCAATGGACTGTTGCAGTGGTGGCTGACGTGAAGCCTCATTCTCTGCTATGACATGCAGACTAATTCTCTGCTGACATGAAGCCAGATCCTCTGTTACGGGACCTCTCTCCTCTGCCTGTGTGCTGGGCCTAAATATATGCCAATGGACTGTTGCACTGGTGGCTGACGTGAAGCCTGATTGTCTGTTACGGGACCTCTCTCCTCTGCCTGGGTGCTGGGCCTAAATTTATGACAATGGACTGTTGCAGTGGTGGGTGACGTGAAGCCTGATTCTCTGCTATGACATGCAGACTGATTCTCTGCTGACATGAAGCCAGATCCTCTGTTATGGGACCTCTCTCCTCTGCCTGGGTGCTGGGCCTAAATTTATGAAAATGGACTCTTACAGTGGTGGGTGACGTGAAGCCTGATTCTCTGCTATGACATGAAGACTGATTCTCTGCTGACATGAAGCCAGATTGTCTGTTACGGGACCTCTCTCCTCTGCCTGGGTGCTGGGCCTAAATATATGCCAATGGACTGTTGCAGTGGTGGCTGACGTGAAGCCTCATTCTCTGCTATGACATGCAGACTAATTCTCTGCTGACATGAAGCCAGATCCTCTGTTACGGGACCTCTCTCCTCTGCCTGTGTGCTGGGCCTAAATATATGCCAATAGACTGTTGCACTGGTGGCTGACGTGAAGCCTGATTCTCTGCTATGATATGAAGACTGATTCTCTGCTGACATGAAGCCAGATTGTCTGTTACGGGACCTCTCTCCTCTGCCTGGGTGCTGGGCCTAAATTTATGACAATGGACTGTTGCAGTGGTGGCTGACGTGAAGCCTCATTCTCTGCTATGACATGCAGACTGATTCTCTGCTGACATGAAGCCAGATCCTCTGTTACGGGACCTCTCTCCTCTGCCTGGGTGCTGGGCCTAAATTTATGAAAATGGACTGTTGCAGTGGTGGGTGACGTGAAGCCTGATTCTCTGCTATGATATGAAGACTGATTCTCTGCTGACATGAAGCCAGATTCTCTGTTACGGGACCTCTCTCCTCTGCCTGGGTGCCGGGGCCTAAATATCTGAGAATGGACTGTTCCAGTGGTGGGTGACGGGAAGCCAGATTCTCTGCTATGGGACCTCTCTCCAATAGATTTTGGTTAATTTTTATTTATTTAATTTAAATTTTAATTCATTTCCCTATCCACATTTGTTTGCAGGGGATTTACCTACATGTTGCTGCCTTTTGCAACCCTCTAGCCCTTTCCTGGGCTGTTTTACAGCCGTTTTAGTGCCGAAAAGTTCGGGTCCCTATTGACTTCAATGGGGTTCGGGTTCGGGACGAAGTTCGGATCGGGTTCGGATCCCGAACCCGAACATTTCCGGGAAGTTCGGCCGAACTTCTCGAACCCGAACATCCAGGTGTTCGCTCAACTCTACCAGTGAGTACCGCATATATATATACGAAAGTTTAAAGTGGTAAAATCTAAATCTGTAGATATCCTGAAAACAAATATGTTGGGATAATCCACGAAAAATCGCACGTATAATAATATTCAAGTTGCACTATCACCAATAGGAGGAACATTACAAAAAATTGGATGTGACTTTTGTTTAGCAACCATCATTTAAGTCCAATATAGGATTCAAGTCCATCCCCAATACGGGAATAGGTTGCATCAATATTCCAAATAAATATGTATCGAGTAAAAATCGCAAATAATAATCGCACCAAAATCGGATAAACAGCATTATCACCCTGCTGCGATTATTATAGATTATCTGCACTGACATTCAAATAGTTCTATGCAGGACTTTGGTGGTTATATAAGCACAAGCAGGTCAACTCTACGTATTTTTTTTATTTTTGTGTATTTTATTTTTAGTGTGAACAATCGGCAATTGAAGAATAGAGTGTCCTACCAGGATATTTAACTGCGGGGGCAGATCTCCTGGGTACCGCTCAGAAAAATAATAGAGTATGAAAACGAAGGGGAGCAGTAACAATTTAAAACTTAACTTTTACTAGATCAGTTCCCCCAAGGTGGGGAGTAAGAGACCCCTTACAAACAAAAATCACAAATAAGACAGACAAGACCCCTACAGAGGGGGTTTATTGGACGGTTTCGTGCAACATAGGTGGTGCTGCACACCAAAATAGGTCTCGTCCCCTCCCAAAAAAGGCCTATGGGGGGTATCACACAGACCTATAGTGGAGGGACCGAGTGATCCCTATTGTCTGACTCCCTTGAAGTGGTCAGGGGGACAGACGTAATAAAATGGAAAAATCTTACCAATTTATATATGGGCCTCGCTTAGCAACCACGTATTCGTGGGTCAAGGCAGGAGGAGGTCACATGTGGCAGGTAGGTACTTCATCCGATATTCAAGAAGACGGAGAAGGGCGTCAGGGGTGTCCAACTGGTCCGGTATTAGAGTGGTATCAGGGAAGAGACTCACCCTAGTACCTCCCTGCTTGGCCTGACCTGGCCCTAGTGACCTAACACGGGGTCCGTGCCCCGCAAGGGGTGGCCCCGTCCGGAACCTTGCCCTGATGCAAACGCCCTAGGTGGCCCTAACGGAGGGTGACTAGGGGCATTGTTCTTTGACTCAGGGCAAGTAGCGATTAAAATATACTTGAGTTGTATATATCTCTTAAGTAATTAAGGATAGTGGAGACTAAGACGCACATATGACTGCACGTGTCCAATGATATGTCAACGTGTCCCGACGCGTTTCCTTAGTATAACATATCCAAATAACATATCTAAATGAATCCACTGTTGTCATGAACTAAGACCCCAAAAATCATCAGGGGACACGGGGCTTAGTATTATGGCTCCTGTCAGTCAGATAATTGCCACTATAATGGATATCCCAGTGTAGCAAGGATGTGGGGGGTAAAAGGTTAAGGAGTACCCTCCAAAGAAGAGACTGAGGACCAAGTGAGGCATATGGAAAACCTATAGGGACATATAGAGAGAGGCAGAGTAAATACAGTACTCAGACAAAATGTCCCTGTTGCCCACCTCCTATTGACTTAGAGCATGTACTCACATTGCTGCTGGAGCGGTCTCACAAGTATCCAGGAGCTGCGGCCTACAGGTTCAGTGTGCCGCCCGTCACATGAGGTGTATGCCTGGCTAGTGCGCTTTGGCGCGCTGTATTTGAGTACGAAAGGGGGAGGACGCCGGTCCGTGCGCATGCCCCGTATGACGTCAAACCCCCGTGACATAGCCCGATCACGTGACAGGGTCGGACGGGGGTGTGGCGCCACTACGCGGCGCATGCGCTGACGGGCGACGCACTATCGGAGAGGACTAAGTGCAGAGGCAGAAGCTGTGACGTGGATGCGTCCCAGTGCCTGCAGGTCCGTCCGATGGGCGCAACTCAGTGGAGGGGGGGAGTGGAAAGTCACCAGACCGCCCCATTGAGGTGCGTCCCAGCAGTATGATCTGCCGATGAAGGGGGGTGGAGCTACACTAGGGGAGTACATGTCCCAACCCTCGTAGCTGCAACACTTTAATTCCTAAGGTGGGGAAAGATTAACCCCTTATTAAATGGACTAAGTGGGACATTTTGGCGGGTCAAGAAACTAACCGGCCTAGAAAGGGAAGATAGAGAGAGGGCAAACAACCTGTAAGTAGGATGTTGCGAGGAGTGATATAAAGCTAATGGGATTAGAGAAGGACTTAATTGGTGACAGTAAGGGTACTGTACCAGTAATTGTATAGACTGCATAGGGGATGCTACCGATGGGAGGAGGGTTCAAATATAGCAGCCAAAATGTAGTTATTCGTTTAGGCCGTGAGGGTGGGACGTATTGAGTTTAAAAATCCACCAGCATTCTCGCTGGAGGATCCGCCTATCCCAATCACCCCCTCTGACTGATTTGTTGACCCTTTCAATTCCCATAAATTTGATGGCTGATGTGCGGCCACCATGTGACGAGAGTACGTGCCTGGCTATCGGTGTGTCCCTTCCATTGCGGATGTCCCCCAGATGTTCGCTCATCCGTTTGCGGAGTTCCCTCCGGGTTTTGCCCACATAACGTAAACCGCATTCGCAGCTAAGAAGGTATATCACCCCTACGCTGCGGCAGTTGATGAATTGCTTGATCGTGTGGGTTTTATCCGGTGGGTTCCCCGCAAAGGATTTGCCCTTTATCAACCAATTGCAAAATCTACAATGGCCACACCTGTAACAGCCTACAGTGTCAATGTCCAGCCACGTCCTTTGGTTTACCGTGGGACTGAAATGGCTGTGTACTAATCTATCCCTTAGATTAGTGCCTCTCCTAAAGGTAACCGAGGGATATGGGCTCAGAACTTCAACTAAATCGGGGTCCATCAAAAGGGTCTCCCAGTTGCGGCCAAGGATCCCTTTTACTTGGGTCGCGGCAGAGTCGAAAGTACCTATTATCCTAATGGTTTTCTTCTTGTCAGAGTTAGATTGTGTGGTGGGGCATAAAAGGGTGGTCCTACTGCGTCCCAATGCCTTCTGATATGCTTGTCTCAAAATCCTATCTGGGTAACCACGTTCGCGGAACCTGGTTCTCATGATGGACGCCTGTTGTTTGAACTCGCTTAGTTCAGAACAGTTGCGTCTGAGGCGAATATACTGTCCGAAGGGAATTCCCCGTTTAAGTGGGACAGGGTGGCAACTGTCCCATCTCAAAAGTGAGTTGGTGGCTGTGGGTTTACGGTAAATGGTTGTCCTCAAGCCGCCCACATCGTTCCTTGAGATTGTAATGTCTAGGAAGGGAAGGTCATCCCTCATGATGGACGAAGTAAATTTAAGTCCGATGGGGTTGGTATTCAGCTCTTGGACAAAGCCGTTGAACTGCCCTCTGGTCCCACTCCACAAGATGAATATGTCATCTATGTAGCGAGACCAGAGGGCAACATGTTCTGTGAATTCACTCGGTGTGTCCCCAAAGACCAGTGTCTCCTCCCACCAGCCCAGGAGCAGATTAGCGTACGATGGCGCGCAAGAACTGCCCATCGCCGGACGGGGCCACCCCTTGCGGGGCACGGACCCCGTGTTAGGTCACTAGGGCCAGGTCAGGCCAAGCAGGGAGGTACTAGGGTGAGTCTCTTCCCTGATACCACTCTAATACCGGACCAGTTGGACACCCCTGACGCCCTTCTCCGTCTTCTTGAATATCGGATGAAGTACCTACCTGCCACATGTGACCTCCTCCTGCCTTGACCCACGAATACGTGGTTGCTAAGCGAGGCCCATATATAAATTGGTAAGATTTTTCCATTTTATTACGTCTGTCCCCCTGACCACTTCAAGGGAGTCAGACAATAGGGATCACTCGGTCCCTCCACTATAGGATTGTGTGATACCCCCCATAGGCCTTTTTTGGGAGGGGACGAGACCTATTTTGGTGTGCAGCACCACCTATGTTGCACGAAACCGTCCAATAAACCCCCTCTGTAGGGGTCTTGTCTGTCTTATTTGTGATTTTTGTTTGTAAGGGGTCTCTTACTCCCCACCTTGGGGGAACTGATCTAGTAAAAGTTAAGTTTTAAATTGTTACTGCTCCCCTTCGTTTTCTTAACAATCGGCAATTGCACTTTTATTGTTTTAGTATTAAAATGCTATCAGCATGAAACAGATATTGAGTGCCGATAGATTTTTCTAATATATTCTATCTTTAGTAGAAGATCACTTAGTTCTTGTAGCCGCACGTTGTCTCTGTAGCCCACCTTGGGAAAGACTTCAAGTTTTTTTTTTAACAGTGCTCCTTCTATTACCTCTGGGGATCCATACGTTTCTTCTAGTCTTTTCCAGGTCATGTTGAGTCCTGCTGCAGGGTTGAACAGGTTTGCTCTTCTCATCCTCTTAGCATGCTCTGCTGACTCGGTACCAAGCCATTTTATCATTAAATTAAGCATTTCTGCTGGTGATAAGTTCAGACCTTCAGTGGCATTCAGAAAGGAAGATTTCCATGCCCAATAGTTTTCAGGACAGTCATCAAATTGGAGAAAGCCTGAGCTAACCATTTCTTTGCGGCTGAGATATTTGGTGACATCCACTGCACATTGTTGTTCGCGCATGTAATCTGTTTTTTTGTTCTTAGGGGTTTCTGGTGCTTCATTCTTGGTTTGCTGGCAGCCAGCCGCTGACCTCATGTGGTTGCTTGGACCTGCTCAGGGGGTATGTTGATCTCGGCCTGAATTCCTTTGCTTCAGGTTTAAGAGACTGTTCCTTTGTGTGTGCATCAGTAGGGTTCTGGACGTACTTACTTGTATGATCTGCAGAGAATAAAGTTTTTTTTTGAACCTCTGAGTCTTTTTATGATTTTTCACTTCCTGACCGACTTGATCCAATGTAGGCAGCGGCCTCTGCTTCAGCAACTGCAGTCTGTCGCTGCAGGATGAGCAATTTTGATTCTAATTCCGCTTCTTCTTGTGCCATGACAGCTTGCCTAGCTGCTCTCTCTTGTGCTAGGGCAGCTTCCCTAGCTGCTCTCTCTTGTGCTAGGGCAGCTTCCCTAGCTGCTTCCTCTTGTGCTAGGGCAGCTTTCTTTGCTGCTAACTCCTGCATCATCATGGCTTCTTTTTCTGTGTACTGTAGCTGGACACAGGCAGCTTCTGCCTTGGCATGAGCTCTAACTGCTGAGGAAATCTTGCTAGCCCATGAAGTTCTGGACACACGCGACTTTGCATCGTCTTGCTGGGCACTAGGAATGTTCTCCTTGCCTTGCTGTGTCGGCGGTAGCGTGACATCAGCCTGGTACTTTGTTCCTGATCTTAGACTCATGCCGCAGTAATGGCGTCTCAGTTTATTCCAGACCGCCACGTGGGTGTCTTTTTACTGTTATGCTTCGCGTTATTGACTGTTGTATAACACTAGTCAGACAGCTTAACAATAATTCAGAAGTCAAGAAACGTGAGACATCAGATCTGTATGTATTTTTTGCTGAATAACTTTGTAAAACTACAACATAAACATAAACAAAACATATGTATCAGTACCAGGGATCTCAAGTCTCCCGGACATTCAGGGAGTCTCCCGCTATTAGATAGCGACTCCCTGACGCCCGCATGTGAAACAATATATCCCGGAAAGGTTTACTCGCAGTAAACCTTTCCGGCACCTGTAGCAGTGTCCCCTTCTCGGCGCGTGCGCACAGTGCAAGAAGAAGCCGATGCCAGCAGTCTGCAACGGCGCATCAGGCTGAGCCTGTGCGCACGCGCGGGATCTCAAAGCGGAAGGAGGGGGAGGGAGATGCGGCACTGAGGAGTAGAAGGCGGCGCTGGGCATGAACGGTGATGCGTGCGCCGGGCACCATGCATCCACAAGAAAACCTCCCGGAAATGAGTTTTTGCAGGTTGGGATGTCTGCAGTACATTAAACATAATACAGCATCACTCCATCAGTGAGAGTACTCACATACTCACAGACAATTCCATCATAAGTCCAGGAATAGATCAAGAGCTCCTCTGCATGCAGCCTGCTAGATCCAGGAGCAGTCATGAAATGGAGGAAATACAGTTCCAGGTTAAAGGTTAATGTCTCTGAGAAAAATACACTTCCTGTAAAGTTCTGGCAAAATAATAACTAACTTTGACCACTAGATGGCAGCAACATCAAACATAACATTGCAGTACAATCTTTTCAGCACATTACATACACTTACTATGCACAAATTGGGCAGAACAGACATTTTTTCGGGAACTGAATTGCGGGCCCGGAAGCGCGGGTCCGCAATTCCCTGTCCAGGCAGCACATCGTGCGAATGGACCCTTAGTCCAGCTAATCAAAGCACCCACCCTGAAAGGGGCGACCCATCTGGACAGTCTCTGACTAGTCTGAGAGCCCGATATCCAGCCCTGACCCTGGTGGTACCTGTCCTGCTGTTCAGGAATAGGAAAAGTTCCCAGATGCTGAATAATTCTTTTTCCTACAAGTTTCAAAAGGGCTGTGTCACCCAATCTGTTCAGAGGACATTTAATCAGGTTCGTTGCTGCGTATGGTAGTATAACCTGCTTAAGTCGCGTGTGGCAAACTTAAAGTCACCGCCACGCCGGCTGGTTTACATCTCCCGACGTAGCGAGCGGACTCTGCCCCCCCCCCCCGGATTTCCGGGTCCAATCCCCACGTTATCGGTGAGCTATGTTGGCTCCGCCTCTTATTGATGACGCTAGTGCGCCCCGCATCATCACAGTCCCGAGAAACCAGGTAGCAGGTGGTTCCACTCCTTGTTGATGACACATGGTGCATCCTGTGTCATCACCAGGCCGAAATTCCATGTGATAGATAAGCACTCCCATCATTGATGATGCGATCAGTGGCACTATAGGGCGTGCTCATGAATCACGTAGAGGAGTGGTATGTACCTCTATCTTTACACAGCGCCCATCCCTTTAGGATACCCACCCTTCTTCTACTCATGCCGGGTCTCATAGAGGGACAGAGCACTTTGTCAAGATAGAGGTACAGACCACTCCCATGCAAAGAATTATTCAGCATCTGGAAACTTTTCCTATCGCACATACAGAGGTGGTAAGGCTACTCCAATTTTATTTATGGGCACCGCTGTGTCAGTATACACAGAACCCACTCAATGCCTGGGCCCCTTGTATGGATTATACTTACCTGCTCCCCAGCACCCGTGTCGCTCCGGATCCTTGCACGATCAAAACATCCGGCGATGGGGGGAGCGGCCAATAGCAGGCTGGGATGGGGACGAGCCTCCCTAGCATCGCGGGTGCCAGAAATGGCTTAAACATGTATAACTGATGCACAGGATCAGTTTTTTATTTATTTATTTATTATTCTGTTCTTTTGACGGATCAGTAGAACGGAAAAGAAACGGTGAACTTTCCCTAAGTTAAACAGCAGTACTCAATGTCAGGCAGCAGCTGCAAAAGCAAATAAGATTTTAGGGTATGTAAAAAAAAGGTATAAAACCTGTGATCTGAGATATTGCCCTCTATAAATCCCTTGTAGGGTCACATCTTGAATATGGGCGGCAAAAATGAGCTGTGCATTCTAATAATATAGGGGATATGGAAAGGATTCCAAGGCAGCAATTAGATTATTAAATGGATGGAAGGTTTCTATTATGATGAGAGGCCTGAAAAATGAGACTTGTTCAGCATGGAAAAAGACACCTTAGAGGCGGTCTTATTTACATGTATAAATACATGTGTGGTCAATAGCACAGGATTTATTAATTCCAAGGACTTACACAGTACCAGAGGACATGATATGCGGGTGGGGGAAAAACTATTTAGACATCAATACAGGAAAGGATTCTTTACAGTTAGAGCAGTCAGACTGTGGAATGCCGTATACTGCATGTGACTGCTGAAACCAATCACCAGCCTCAGCGGCCTCATGTCATATACCCCTGCAGCCACAGATTAGCTGCAGTGGTCACGGTCGTGGTACATAGGCACATCATTGCTGCAGCCATAAACATGACATCATGGCTGCAGAGGTGGCACTGGAACAGAGAGTTGGGGGGTCAGGAAAGTGTGTATAATTTGTCTTATTATTCTATTACCTTCTGTGCCTTTTTGACTAAATAAATAAATAAAAAATTAACTCGGACAAATGTTTTAAGAGACAGGTTGACCCATACACTTTAGATTATCAGCAATCAACTAAAATGTATAACCAATTTGAAAATGTTAAAAATGGCTAAGACAATGGGGCAGATATACCAATCTCACTGTGCCTGGATTGTGCCTTAAATTGTGCTAGAATCTGTGCTGCATGCTTGCTGCGCTAAATATATGTGGGGTCATTTATCAAACTGGTATAAAGTAGAACTGGCTTAGTTGCCCATAGCAACCAATCAGATTCCTCCTTTCGTTTCCAACAACTCCTTTGTAAAATGAAAGGTGGAATCTGATTGGTTGCTATGGGCAACTAAGCCAGTTCTACTTTACACCAGTTTGATAAATGACCCCAATGAAGTGTATGTGCCACAATTTAGTTTCATTTACAACATGCTAGACAAGTTTGTTTTTTTTACAACTTTTGTGCTAGTTTTTTGTCCATACCTATTTTGTCCCTTGTTTTGTCACAGCCTAAGAGCTTATGTACACGGCCGTTTTGGCCCACATCCAGTCCGTGTTTTTTGTGAGTTGGATGCGGACCCATTGATCTCAATGGGGCCACAAAAGATGCGGAGAGCACACAGTGTGTTGTCTGCAACCGTAAGTTCATTCCGCAGCCCTGCAAAAAAATAGAACATGTGCTATTCTTGTCCGTTTTGCGGACACGGATAGGACATTTCTGCGGGAGTAGAAAAAAAAAAAAGGCGGCATATACTCGGCCAGTATCCTAGTTTTGTGCAAAACACAAATCCCTTAGACCATTTTATAATAGACCAGAGAACAGCAACCTTCGGCACTCCAGCTGTGGTGAAACTACGACTCCCAGCACGCACACCTGCTTGGCTGTTCTCAGAACTCTCGGCTGGGAGTTGTAGTTTCACAACAGCTTGAGTGCCGGAGGTTGCTAACCCCTATTATAGACATTACACATGCCCAGAACAGTTTTTGTGGACAATAATGTCACCGATAGATTTTGAATAGATTATGAGGTCTACCTTGTTTTCTATATGCTGCGATTAAACATATACATTTTAGTACTTAGAGAAAACATGCTGGAGTGAAGATTTCCCTATGATTATGGAGAATAAATTAGAACGGAGTGATTACCACTGTCTAACACAGCAACAGAACCGTCTTCTAACACAGCCAATGCCACCGGGTACGATAGGCCACTGGCAACAATATGCTTTATGGTATTAAACCCTTCCATTCTGTGAAGGCAAATGACACATCTATTATTGATGTCTACTAGCAAAATATTACCGGACCGGTCAAATGCCACCCCAGAAGTATGGACGGCTAAAGGTAGAAGCAAGCTCAAGCTGAAACTATCAATTTGCCTCATGAGTTTCATCTGACTACTAAAAAGTTTCAAGCAGGTACTGTAAGAGTTTTTGCCGTTCTTGGCTAGGTGCTCTACCACGATAACCTCCCCGCTTCTTGGGCACACAGCAATCTCTCTGGGGTGGGTCAAATGGGAACAAACGTCTAAACATTTTTGGATGTTTCCATTGTCAAAGTCTACAGCTAAGAGAACAAGATTTCCATTGTCAGGATCAGATACCATGACTTCATTTTTGGAGTTGATGCCCAGGCCCCAGGGCAAGCTGAACGGCTGCTTAACCACCAACTTACACATCCCAGATTGACTGAACACCTTAAGGGAATGATCCCCTGTGTCTGTCACAATTATGAAACCATCAAAGGTCACTGCTACATCAGCTGGGTAAATAACGGCATTGTCAGAATCCTCTTTCGCCCCAGTTTGTTGCAAGCACTTCCCATTCATTGTGAATCTGGCGATTCTTTTCTTTCCATCATGCGACACGACCAAGCATTTGGTTTTGGTACAGAAAGCAATGCCACTTGGATTAAAAAGTACACCCCAACCACCAAACGAGACGCTAAGGTTGAAACTTGCAGATTCAAGTTTTGTCACTTGACTTCTTGCGCAGTCTGCAGAAGAAGCTTCAGGCTGATCGGGAACAACCCGTCCTAAGATCTCTAAAAGGTGTAGAATAGGGAGACACACACTAGTATCCTGCTTACGACAGGCTTTGCGGCAGAATGGGCACTCTAGCCTTTCATTTCCAAGACGGCAGAGAGAGGAGACGCAGTCTTGGCACATAGTATGGCCACAGGGAAGGTTTTTGGGCCTGCGTCTCTGCTGCTGTCTGTACCTTTCAAAGCAGACCTTGCATTCAAGTAAATGCATTTCAGTTTCCTCCAAGAAATCCTTCATAGTTCTGATTTCTTTCTGAGCCGGTGATGACATTGCATGCGGCTGTAATCCTTACCGATAAAGGCAAAGCTGATCACATTGAAATATATCACGTGACCCGGCCCTGTCAGCAGTGCTATTTAAAGCCTTGCGTACTGGCAGTACCTTGGTAAACCATGCCATCTAATGGCGCAAAAGTGAAAATGCATATGGTTTCATCAAAGGCGATTTTCATGCCCATTGTTGAGGGCCTGCATTACGTCAAAATCATGACATATTTGATATAGATAAGAGGCTGCATTCGTACGGCTATATTTGATTCGGAAGAATGGGGACAAGATTTGTGAATTTCAATGAAGCCATACTTGCCTATAGGCACTTTGCCACTTCATAGAGTACGGATGATCCCAGCATCTAAACATATGGATTTTATATGCAAACATGCTATTTCCCCCAAAGCAACAAGCTGCGATGTTCAAAGGCAAAACCTTTTTTTACTACTAAATGATTTATTATTATTGCTATCCCAATCTGATCTGTTAGACACTCCAGTAAATGGCAGCGCCCTATGTTCTGCTGGACTGCCTCACTCAGAGGGGCTTCTATACACAGTAAATGGTATTTAAACGTTGACTTGGTTCTCCTAACATCCTCTGAAATCTAAAGGAGCTCTCTAACTTCCCATGATAACTGCAGCTGACGTTACACAACATAATTGGTCAGTAAACATTTACGGCTTCCAGCATCTATTCCTGTCTGTTTTACTTAAGGACTTGCTTTATGTCTTGGTTATCAGCTTATTATTATTATTCTGAGATGGCATTTTTAGACTTTGAAACCAATTACTGGTTTTCCATAGATTTAAGGTACTTTCACACTAGCGGCAGGGAAGTCCGCCGGAACAGCCTGCCGGAATCCCCTGCCGCTAGTGTGAAACTAGCCTTATGGACTCAAGTTATAATGGTTTCAACATACAATGGTCGTCCCAGAACCAATTAATGTTGTCACTTGCGAGACCGCTGTATATCTGCAATATACAGTAAATATTGTTAGGTTTTTTATGGACATTACATTTTCTTTTCATTACGATTTCTCTAGTAAAATCCCCTACTGCTTCTCCTGTGGCCAAATTTCTGGTCCTTTTCCTACATTCACTACTAGACAAGACGTGTACAGTAGCTTTCCTGTTCTCTTTCTTCTCTTGGTATGTGTCTCATGGAGAAACAGGTGAAGAGGCCCAGCCAACTTCCTTCCTTCTTCCAAATCCATAGACATTCATAACTATATATCTCTCTAGACAGTCGATAATGAAATAGTGTTTGTGGTGGTGGGGGGTTCATAGTATACTATAGGGCTATTAGTGACAGGGCTGGGGCTGTATGTGAGGGACTATTTTGTAGGTAGAGGAGCTCAGTGTAATACACTCCTGGGCAGATACAAATACTTGATTATCTCATTTGACAAGCTGCCGCCCACGTACAGAGAGCGAACAGAAAAGAGCTGCAGAGGGGTGAGTAAAGAAGCTTAATAGCACAATTTAATGTTCCAAATGCATTGAGAGACTTTTAAAAATGTATTTGTGGAGTGAGTGGAAAAAAAGACAAATAACCCATTGCTTTTTGCATTTTGTTATTACCGCCTTCACTGTGCTGTAAAGTTAGCTTTATGCTGCAGGCTGTTATGATTATGGTAATGCCATATTTGTATAGTTTTTGTTATGTTTAACTACTTTTACAAAATAAAACAAAATGTTGCCATATTTAGAGACCCACGATTTTATATAAAATTTTCGGTTGACAAAGTACAGTTTTTTTAATGCTTTTTAGTACTTTTTAGGGTAGGCGAGATGACCAGAAAACAGCACTGCTTTTTGTTTGCAAATAGGGGTAAGTAACCTTATGTTTTGATAGCTTAAACATTCTGAGATGTGGTTGTACTAATAGTGTTCTGTTAATTTTTTGTTTAAATATTTTGTTATATAGACTTTTTTTTTACTTATCACCCCTTACCCAGCGGGATCTGTGAAAGGATTGCCATGTTGCTTTTTCAGGCTCAGTGACTCCCAAGCTGTCTTAAGGGATGGAGTAGCATGTCTCCTTTGTCATGTGCCGCTTGAGGTCATGTCACTGCTGAAGCTAGTTATTGGCCACAGCGTTGCATGTGTGAGGAGATTTCACCTTGAAAAGCTGAAAACTGAGAATTTTAGAAATGTTTGCAAATGTATTAAAAAGGAAAATCTAAAAATTCACATGGATATAAGTACTGATACCCTTTGCTATAACACATGAAATATAGCTCTGGGGGCCTACACATTTCTCTTGATCATCTTTGAGAGGTTTCTACACCTTGATTTGAGTCCACCTGTGGTAAATTCAGTTGACTGGACATGATTTGGAAATACAAACCCCTGTCAATATAAGGCCTCACAGCCATGAGGAAAGTACTGCCTGTAGAGCTCAGATTCAGAATTGTGTGGAGGCACAAATCTGTGAAAGGGTACAACAAATTATTGCTGCATTTAGAGTTCCCAAGAGCACAGTGGTCACTGTATTTCTTAAATAGAAGAAGTCTGGAACCATCGGGACTCTTCCTAGTGCTGGCTGCCCCACCGAACTAAGTAATTAAGGGAGAAGGGCCTTGGTAAGAGAGGTGACCAAGAACCCAATGGTCACTCTTACTGAGCTTCAAAGATCCTGCATGCAGATGGAAGAATCTTCCAGGTCAGCCATCACTGCAGCACTCCAGCAATCAGGGCTTCATGGCAGCGTGGTCAAAAGAAAGCCTCATTAAAAGACATATGAAAGCACCTAAAGGACTCTCAAAACTTTGAGAAACTAAATTATCTGGCCTGATGAAACCAAGATTAAACTTTTTGTCCTCAATTCTAGGCATGATGTCTGGGGGAGACCAGACACTGCTCATTTTAACCGTACAGTGAAGCATGGTGTTGGCAGCATCATGCTGTGTTTTTGTGTTTTTTTGCGGTTGGGACAGGGAAATGGGTCAAGGATATGGGAAAACTGAATGGAGCAAAGTACAAAGCTATTCTTAATGAAAACCTGAACCAAAGTGCTCTGGAGGTTCAACTTCTAACAAGACAATTACCATGGGCACACAGCCAAGACAACATGGGAGTGGCTTAGGGAGAACTTCGGGAATGTGCTTGAGTGGTCCAGCCAGAATCCTAATTTTAACCCAGTCGAACATCTCTGGAGAGACCTGAAAATGGCTTTCCACTGACGGTCCCCATCTAACCTGACAGAAATCTCCAAATCCTGGTGTGCAAACCTTGAGGCATCATACCCAAGAAGACTAGCGGCCATATTAGCTGCCAAAGGTGCTTCAACTAAGTACTGAGTAAAGGATCTGAATCAGAGCTGGACTGGGAACTTAAAGTGGCCCTGTAAAAAAACTAAAAGTGGTCCCATGTTGTAGGGGTGTCCAAATTGGATGGGGCAACATAAATAGGCAGGGCCAGGAAGACCATATCGCAGATTACTGTCCCAGCAGAAACATACCACAGAGCAGCACAATATACTGCCCCAAAAGTTGAATCCAGATGGCATGTGCGGTCGCTGGTGGGGTACATGAGTTTCTGATTTTCACAGGGTTAATTACCGTTGAGAGCTCATTGGGTGGCCCCATGGGCATCGACCCACCAGGAAATTTCCCTGTAAGGTCTATGGCCAATCCGCCTCTGGTATGCAATATAAAATGATGCCATTAGAAAGTACAACTTGTGCTTCAAAAACCAAGCCCCCATATGATTATGTGAACTGAAAAATCAAGTTATGGCTCCTGGAAGGCAGGGAGTAAAAAATGAAAATTGCCTAGGAGTTAAAAATCAAACGCTTCTCCAACGAGTAAAGTTTAAGTTTCTCCTTTAGTGTTTGTCAGATTTAGGCCTCAAGCACACGTCCGTAGTTATGGTCCACATCCGAGCCGCAGTTTTTGCAGCTCGGATGCGGACCCATTTACTTCAATGGAGCCGCAAAAGATGCGGACAGCACTCCGTGTGCTGTCCACATCCGTTGCCCCGTTCTGAGCCCCCGGAAAAAAAATATAGCATGTCCTATTCTTGTCCATTTTGGGGACAAGAATAGGCATGTCTACAATGGGCCACCTGTTCAACAAATTGCGGAAGGCACACGGGCGGCTTCCATTTTTTGCGGATCCGCGGTTTGTGGACTGCAACAAATGGCACGGTCGTGTGCATGAGGCTTAAAGCTGAACTGATTGGCTCTGAGGAACAAGGCCACTTTCTTGTGCTTTAAATTTGCCATTGCAGTGACTTTATACCGTATATATTTAAACTGCATCCACAGCCACATATCAGGTGGTCTATCACTATAGAGGAAACATTCCTGAAGCCTCATTATGCAGGAACTAATATATACGTATTACTGCAATATTTGCTATTCTTTAAAATGTGAACTTCTTAGCACATATCAAATTGTGTGAGCTGCCAAGACAACAGTACTCAAATGAGTCTCTACACTAAATCTTGTACAACAGGACAATCACCACTCTCTTTTGGGTCTAGGTCTACAGACACTCTAATTCTGTAATTGCGGTATGTATTTCATATCAGGAGAGATATAACAACCACAAAATCCCCCAAAACTAAAAGCAGTAATGCCTGAAAAATTGCTCACCCATTTATTCCCCCATTGCTCTATTGCCCCTTCTGGTCTTGTTGACTTGTCCTACAGTGATGAAGTGCCGCACATGTTCATGTAACTGCTGCAGCCGACATGGTTATGTACAGTACAACATCAGGACAAGCCAGCAGGACCGGTGACGGGGATTAAGTCAAGTTTCTTTTTATTTTACAGCACTCCCATTTTATAAAATGCTCTTAAATTCTGGTTGACCCCTGTAAATGGGGCTTGTGCAGATACACATTTGTCTAGGTCTCTTGAGGCGATACTGCTTACATCTTTCTATAAAAAGGGCATGACAACATTTGCAATTTATATAATAGACAAAATTGTCAGCAAGTGCATATGCTGCCAGGAAAATCTGTTCTCCCCTACTCATATTTCAAAAAAAGGAATGTATGAAACATCCCCAAAAGACCTGAATAAGCTCTCAGCTTCATTTCTAAAAAGGTTCGCAAGGAAGTGCAAAACATAAACTGCAAAATAAAGATGGCAAGAATAATAGGCAACATTGAGAAAATATATTTTATTGATAAAAGTATAATACCTTTGATTTACTGCCTGCTCATTAAAGGGGCAAAGAGGTAGTGACAACAAGAGAAGGAGCATCTAAAATCAAAAAGTAGACATCGCGACAAATTAACAGGTCTGTGTTCCAAAAAGAAAAGAAAAGACTACAAATAAGGGTGTAGTTAATCAAGACTGCAGTTTCGGAGTGACCAGGTAAATGTTTTCATAGTAAAAATCGAGTCCCCATTGTTTCTGCTTGTCACCAAGTGCATCAAACTTCTTCAATATCTTAAAAGCACATGAAGAACCTGAAAAAGACAAAATACGGAGACAAATGTGAGAACTAGTCAGAAAATAATTGCTCAGACTCTTTTCTTGTTGTTTTAGGTGTGCAGCTGTTTCAGTATCTTCTATTTATTCCTGTAAAGTGCCTATGCTTGCCCGGCCAGCTCTACCCCAGAGTAGTGACCTTTAAAAGGTGTTTTCCCGAGACTTGTCTACTGATAAACTATCCTCTGGATAGGTCTTCAGTATCTGATCAACACCCAGGACCTCTGCTGATCAGTTGTTTGAAAAGTGCAGATGCCTTCTCTCAGCCTAGTCTATGTGCAGCTCAGCCCCATTAAAGGGAGTCTGTCACCAACCTGACCGATTTTAAACCGATCACATAGTTCAGCGGGACACAAAGACATGACACAGATGTTACCTTTGTTTCGTTTTTCAGATCATCCAAAATCGCCCAAAAAGTCGTTTTTATGATATGCTAATGAGTCGTCACAGGTGCCCAGGGGCGGAGAGTTTGCTGAAAGTGCCCAAGTTCCACCGCCTTATTCACGCCTAACTCCGCCCCTCAGTAAACTGTGGCCCTGTGACTTCATATATCCCTATAGGCCCGGGCATGCGCAGTGTTCTGCCCACAGTGGGAAGAGGCACAGAGATATGCAGTGCGCATGCGCCAGTTACTGGCGTAAAATCGGCGCATGCGCACTGCATATCTCTGTGCCTCTGCGATGCACGAACGGCCTATAGGGAAATATGATGTCACAGAGCCACAGGGCTGGCCTGAGCTTACTGAGGGGCAGAGTGAGGCGGGGGAACTTGGGCACTTTCCGCAAACTCTCCGCCCCTGGGCACTTGCGACGACTCATTAGCATATCATAAAAATGACTTTTTGGCCGATTTCGATGATCTGAAAAACGAAACAAAGGTCACATCTGTGTCATGTCTTTGTGTCCCACTGAATTATGTGACCGGTTTAAAACCGGTCAGGTTGGTGACAGACTCCCTTTAAATCAACATCATCCCACAAGATGGTTGACAGGTACCAAAACACTGTTGCTTACACTACTAATATGCATATGCTTGGCTTGGTTGAACATTATGCCCATGAAGGGAAGAAGAGTGAACGGCTAAAGTAAACTTCAGTGCTCCTAGACAGTGATGGTCAGTTCGCAGTGTTCACCAGCAAACACGTGCGGGCTGCCATCTTTAGTAAGGTAGACTCACCCGTCCAGCGATACACAGGTAAGCCCTTACCTGTGCCTGTGCCGGTCTAAAATCAAATGCAGTCACCGGGGGCAGGCAGTTCCGAAAACAGCCCGATGAAGGCCCCGGCGGCTGTTCTCGGAACTGCCTGCTCCTGGTGACTGCATTTGATTTCAGACTGGCTCCCGGCACAGGTAGGGGCTTACCTGTGCATTGCCGGACGGGTGAGTCTACCTTAATAAAGATGGCAGCCCGCATGTGTTCACTGGCGAACACTGTGAACTGACCATCACTGCTCCTAGATGTCATATTTGTGGGGTCCTAAGTCATAGCAATTAGCAGTAAGTTTGTATGATATGACATCATTATAGACCATGCATCATCAGTGGTCGCGACTGAACCTGGTCAGCCGATAGGACCCAATGAGAATTCAAAGATAAGAGCATTGATTATTATTTCCCTAGATTTCTAGGGAGTATTATGATTATCCGAAAACTACAGTACATTTTACAAGCAGAGTATTGTCATAACTATGTATGTCACCACATTTTCACATGCAATTACTTACCAAGTAAATTTGCTACTTCAGATTCAGGTACGTAAAATGGTGGGCCTATGAAAAAGAGACAAATCACTGCTTCACTGGCGCAAAGCACAACCAAAGCTCATGACACAGCTCATGGGGCCGAGGTGTGTGTATTTCCTGGATGGTATGCAAATGATTAAACAAGCTTACTTTCTAAAGGCCCCCTTACATGAGCCGACACAGCAGTCAATTATCGGGAACAATCTGTTCTTTCCCGATAATTGCCTGCTCGTCAGAGGTGGTGAGAGCCACATTTACATCCAATCACCTCCACTTTATGGGGACAAGGGACTGCTGCTTCTATTGCTTGTCTTCATAGAGAATCAGTGCTTCTGGGCAGCAGACTGCTGTTTACACAGCACACTCTGCTGCCCAGAAATGACGATTCAGATGTCAGCACCAGAAATGCTTTCACACAATGGACATGCGTTTCCTCGCTCATCGGCTGATCAATGGCACCCTTACACAGTGAAATTATCGGGTGGGTGTTAGCTGTATAAAACATTAAGCACTTGCCAGGTACGGTGTGGGCTCAGATCATCAGCCCACTCCATACACGCCTGGCACACATCAGACCTACAAGGTGCGCAAATAACTCAAAATACAGCATAATGACCACCAACACTAGAGGGAGAATGGGAGGTAATGTTACTCTGTTTATACATGGGGCAGAATGGTAGTACAGCAATGCTTTATACATTATGACCAGACCACCTCTGGCAGCAGCCAGTGTGATTTTATTTTTTTGTAAATTCTTTATTTAGGATTTTTCAATTTTTCAATAGCCCAAAGCATAGCGAGCAATGGGACTGGTATTGAATACAACTCAGTAATAAAGCATGAGTACAATAAATGACAATCGACAAGTCATATACTTATATGGCCCTACACAGGAAAACCACAATAAAATGTGGAACATTAAAAAGCAAACTGAATCCAAATACAATGTCGTGAAGAGGGGTAGGCAAGGAAAGGGGGGGACAGAGAAGGGAAGAAAAGGGGGGGAAGGAAAAAGGAAAGGGGACAGCAGTCACGAACTAACTAGAGTAATCTCCGGAACTCTATTGATCCACATTGTTACGGAGGGAACAGATAATTGCCTCCATAGGCATGGGATGCAAGCTCTTGCCGCATTTACGAAGTGCCTTACCACAGACTTATTGTAGGATGCCAGAGGAATCTCGCACTGATGAAGCAGGAAAAAAGCAGGTGTCTTAGGGAGGGTATATGTAGTGAACTTAGACGTAATTCCCCATACAGAGTCCCAGAAACCCGAAAGAAGGGGACAAGACCAGAATATATGTAGTAATGTACCCCTCTCAGAGCCACATCGCCAGCATAGGGGTGAGGTAGATGGGAAAATGGAGTTAAGTCTAGTTGGGACCCTATACCAACGGGACATGAGTTTGAAACCCGCTTCTTGAACATTGCTGGCCATAAATGTTTTGTGAATGCACGTGTATAGTCTCAACCGTTGGTCCAAGGAAAGTGTGATATCTAAATCAGTTTCCCATTGAGAGACAAAGTTGGGGGGAGGTTGGTCCGGGGGAGATATTAGCAAGCTATATGTGCGGGAGAGGGTACGTCTAGCCACTCCAGACTGATCACAGAGGGACTCAAAGTCTGTCTTGTCTCGAACATATGTAGTCGCCGGAGGAAGTGTAGACATGAAATGTGTAAGTTGTCTAGACTGCCACGGGTTGAGAGTAGACACTCCAGTCGTCTCTGAGATCTGTTGAGGGGTGAGCCATTGATTTGAGGCAGTCAGATGGTGGGCCCTGAATTTGTTGCAATTTACCAACTCCTTGAATGGACCGCGCTCTAACCCTGGGGGGAACTGAGGATTTCCCAGAATCGGGAACATAGGAGAGGGGGATGGGGAGATACCCGGGCGATTTTGAATGCTGGCAAAGGCTTTCATGGAGGGGCCTATGGTCGGGTGTAGGCGCGCCTCCAATGGGACCTGGGTGGACAACCAAGGAATAGCTGACAATGGAGCAATCAGGAAGGATTTCTCAATTGAGACCCATTGTTTATAGGCTTGGTGACGACACCAATCTACTATCCTAAGAAGATGTGATGCCCTATGATATGAGAGGAAGTCAGGTAACCCTAGGCCTCCCTCCAGCTTGGGACGAAAGAGTATTGACCTGGCTATCCTGGACGGTTTGCCGGCCCATATGAAACGGGTCAACATTTTCAAAAGAGTGTGGAAAAAGAGTCTGGGGATGTGGATCGGCAGGGCTTGGAAGAAAAAGAGAATTTTTGGCAATACATTCATTTTAAAGATAGATATCCTTCCAAACCAAGAGAACGTACCAGTATGCCACCTGTCTAGGTCTGCTTTTATAGTTCGGAGAAGAGGCGGGTAGTTGACCTGGTAGAGTTCCGAGAGTGTGGGGGTCAGTAATATCCCTAGGTATTTTAAGGACGAGCGAGCCCATTTAAATGGAAAATTCTCTGAAATAGATTGGACCGTGGTAGGGGAAAGAGTTATGTTTAAAGCTTTGGATTTTTGATAATTAATCTTAAAGTTCGAGAGGTAAGCATATACTTTTTTTTTTAGTTCCTGAAAGAGGTTTGGGAGGGTAACCCTGGGGTTGGTGAGGAAGAACAGAAGATCATCAGCGTAAGCTGCAACCTTGTGAGAGGTCTCATGAATCCGTAGCCCTGAAATATCGGTGTTCCCCCTTATATGACACAGAAGCGGCTCCAGACAAATCACGAATATTAAAGGGGAAAGGGGACAGCCCTGTCTTGTTCCGTTGCGGACGGACAGGGGCATAGAAAACTGGCCATTCACCTTAACCACTGCCGTGGGGTTGGAGTAAAGATTAGTAATCCGAGCCATCATTTTGTCCCCCAGTCCCACGCATCGTAGGGTTTCGAACATAAATTCCCAGTTGACCCTATTGAACGCCTTTTCGGCGTCAGTAGATAGGATTAAAGTTGGGGTCTTAGAAGTGACGGCTTGGTAGATCATGTTAATTGCTCTCGTAGTACTATCAAGGGCTTCTCTTAGGGGTAAAAAACCTGTTTGGTCTAGATGAATTAGTTTTTGGAGGTGTGGTAGAAGGCGAGTGGCAAGAATTTTAGAAAATAACTTTAGATCTACGTTGATCAGGGAAATGGGACGGTAGCTTTGGCATTGTGAGGGATCTTTCCCTTCCTTGGGGACTACTGTGATATGGGCTCTAAGGGTGTCATTTGGGAGAGTACAGGCCTTATCTAATGAGTTAAAGGCAGCAATAAAATGGGTAGGCAAAATGTCCTTAAACTGTTTATAGTAGGAAAGCGTGAGTCCATCCGGACCAGGAGCCTTCCCTGTCTGGGAGTCTTTAATAGCTGCCTGTAACTCCGATAATGATATGGGTGATTCCAAATCAGAAACCGCTTCTGAGGAGAGAGATGGTAAGCCCGCAGATTCAAGATAAGTTTTCACTAAGGGCCTGGATTCAGGGCTAATGGATTGATGAGAGTAATCTAGATTGTACAGGGTGTGATAGTAGAATCTGAACGCTTCTGTTATTTCCTTCGGGAGAGAGGTCTTTCTACCAGAGGGGAGTGACACATGGGGGACAAAGGAGCGCAATCTGGTCTTTTGTAAAGCCCGTGCAAGGGTTCTGCCTGGTTTGTTACCATGCTCATAGTAGTGTCTACGGCACTTAGTTAAGGTCGCCTTGGCTTTTGAAAGGCATAGAGAGCGAACCTGATCTCTCAGCTCGGCGAGTTCTGCTCCCACCTGCAAGTCCAGTGTCCGTTCATGCTGCTGTTCTATCGCGTGAATGCGCGATAGAAGAGTAGATATCTTTGCTGCCCTTTCCTTTTTCAAATGGGACCCTAGTTTAATAAAGGAGCCTCTGATAAAGCATTTATGGGCTTCCCAAATGGTAAGGGGGTCGCTCTCGGGCGTCACATTATTCACGAAGTACTCAGCCAGGTCTCTCCGGATTTCAGAAGTGACCTGAAGGTCTTGGAGAAGTGAGTCATTTAGCTGCCAGTGCCAGGCTCTGGGTTGGTAGGTCGGGAAGGAGAGGGATATGGAGACTAGGGCGTGGTCAGAGAAGGTAATAGGGTCAATCTCCGCTTTGGAGAGAAGGTCTAGTCTAGCATGGTTCAGAAGGAAGTAATCCAATCTGGAGTAGGAGTTGTGGGGGTGGGAAAAGAATGTGTAGTCTCGGGATGTTGGATGAAGGATACGCCAGGCATCAGCGAGTTGGTGAGAAAACAAGAGCTCCTTGAGTCTGGTAATGGTGGAGAGAGGGAAGGAAACCTGGCCCCTGGAGGAGTCCAAGCGAGGGAGCCAGTGTGATTTTAAATCTATGTGTATATAGGGTATTTGGAGCTCTGTATAAAGAAAAACTGAAGCTTAAAAGGCTGTATATATTAAGAAGTTAAAACAATTTTCCAATCTTTAAACTGATTGATATGTACGAAGATTATTCGCTTACTAATGTATTGTCTCCAGTTGGGACGGCAGTGTAAGTCAGTCTCATATGCTGTCACATGACCATGCTCCTGTTTGTGTGACCATGTCTCCTGCTTGTGTGACAGCATGTACACTAAATATGTGGTTATCTCCCCATCTCCTCTATTTGCTGTATGGGACCTCACAAATAGGATGCATCTTATCTCCACTGCTCCCTGCTCTCCATATCCCTCCCTGTCTTTGGAGGGATCATGTTTCACATGCTGGGCAACAGATAGTGTCAGTAACAGATCTGTGTTGTGTGTGAAGACAAAGAGTAATTACAGCGCTACATTACACCTTGTGATAGAGAGGCATGCAGGCGGCTGTTAATATAGGCAATGTCTGTAAGAGAGGCAGAGGATTCTTGGGAATTGTAGCCTTTTACATGATAACTCCACATACAGAAAGCTCTGGAAGCATCAGAACAAAGGTGCAGTACAGAGCTGAAGAAGTAAAAAGTAAGTAAATAACTACACTTAGCAGTATTAAGCATGAAATGCCTTCTCCATCTTATAGAAAACACATTTCTGTAAAGTAATAGAACTATGATGTGGAATTTGATGGATCCATTTAAATATAATGAGTATTAAAAAGGCATAAAGGAGCTATCTTACATACTCACCTTTATGCAACTTAGGATCATATTCAACTGTTACAAGTAAGTAATGACAGTCCTTAGCCATTAGTGACAGAACGACATTGGTGTAACTGGTAGAATAATAAACGAGAGAATACATGATGAGACAAGGAGTTCGCTCTCTACAATATTAATCATAACAGATAGAGATAAGCACGCTGGAAAAAAGCCGATAGTAATTCTCTTTTTATACATAAGGGGTTCTTGCATTATATCTTTATATATATATATATATATATATTTTTTTTTTAAAGATTATATGACTGGATATATACAGCAACTAACCGTTCTCTGTCCTTCGGGTTCACAGCTACCATTGCTCCTCTGTCCCACACTCCATCAAACTTTCCAATGACTGCGCTGCAAATAACACAGAGAACCATTAAACCCTATTCACATTTGTACTCCTTTAGAACTGTGGGGCAGATTTACTACTGAAAATGCTTTGTATCACATTTACACTTTTTTCTAAGTATCTTAGGCCTCGTTTGACAATGGAGCATGGCATCACTGGAAAGGGGAGTGGCCTAAATGCATCTCCATGCGCAAACATTTTGAAACTACAACAACTTATCGGCAGAATAAAATTTAGACTAGACAGTTTTTTTGTTGCACATGGACAAATTTTGGCTCACAAACGGAATTCTAGCGTAAAGTTGGCACAGAATTTACATGATTCCAAATTTAAAAAGGTCCATGCGCCAGAATAGTAAATTTCTCTAATATTAAGACTGTGATTGGCGACACTATTACTAAATCTGCCCCATTGTGTTTACCATCTCACATACTCAACAGAATTAATTTTCAATGTTTTTAAGAGAATAGTTTTGCTAAAAGCAGCGTCCTGTGAATAATCTCAAGGAATAAGTACTTACTCAGATATGTCATAGATACTGCAGCAGTACAGGGAAATGTTCCCAGATGCACTCTGAAAAGAAATAGTAGGAATATTACATAGATATAATAGAGGTGTTCCTACTAGTCACACAGTGAAATAATGCTGATGCTTGACCTGCTAACTTTTCTTCAAGAACTGCCTGTCACGGCCTCGGTGTTGTGCGCCGTGACACATTTGCCGTGAATGCCGGTTGCCTGGGGCAACGCGTTGTTGTCAGCTTGAATGTGCTCTGCTCCCCTTCTCCTGGTTCCTCCCCTGTCTGGTGCTGGAGGGGTTAACTTCCTGGCTGGGTGTGGCCTCTAGGGTTTTATCACCTGTGGCTCCCTGGCAGGAGTCAGTTGTACTTCAGCTGTCGTTGGTGCTGGAGCTCTGCTCCAGTCCAGGGTGTTCTATCTGCCCAGTCCTTGAGGGCCACCTAGTGGGACATCGATGTCTTCTGATGTCACCCCTTTGTGTCTGTTTCAGTTACCCTACCTCACTTGTTGTATGTTTGGTGTGGGTTTATGTTTGGGGTTGTTGTCATGTCTGGCCTGTTTGGTGTTTCAGGTCAGCATGGATGCCAGACATATCCTTTATATGTTCTATACCTTTGGAAGGGAGTCCCTGGAGTTCCTCGGAGGGGGAACTACAAGCAGCGCAGAGTGGTCCCTCCATGGTTCATGCCGCATGGTGGTCCAGGTTGTTTTTACTAGATTCTGTGTTTAGTGTTCGTGCTGGGTCTTGCCTGGTGTGTGTGTTTGGGCCTATGCGCATTACCAGGATTCTGTGGTAGCGGCGTGGACGGCTCGAGTTCCTGTTGCAGATGTGTCAGGTAGGTGTTCATGTTGGTCCTGTTGGCAGTGGTGTTTTCTGCCACTGGACACTTACCTGTCGTGTCGTCCACTGCTGGCTGCTTTCTTCCTCTTTGTTGCTAGGCCTGTTGGAGACTCCGGTTCCTCAGTGTCTTGGAGGAATCGGAGTCTCCAACATGCCTAGCAACAAAGGGGAAGAAAGCAGCCAGCAGTGGACGACGACACGACAGGTAAGTGTCCAGTGGCAGAAAACACCACTGCCAACAGGACCAACATGGACACCTACCTGACACAGCTGCAACAGGAACTCGAGCCGTCCACGCCGCTACAGGATTCTGGTAATGCACATAGGCCCACACACACACACACACACCAGGCAGGACCCAGCACGAACACCAAACACAAAATCTAGTAGAACTCACCTGGATTACCATGCGGCATGAACCATGGCGGCACCAGGCTGCGCTGCTTGTAGTTCCCCCTCCGGGGAACTCCAGGGACCACCTTGTGGAGGTATAGGACATACAATGGATATGTCTGGCATCCATGCTCACCTGAAACACCAAACAGGCCAGACATGAAACACCAAACCAAACATAACAACAACCCCAAACATAAACCCACACCAAACATACAACAAGTGAGGTAGGGTAACTGAAACAGACAGAAAGGGGTGACATCAGAAGACATCGATGTCCCACTAGGTGGCCCTCAAGGACTGGGCAGATAGAAAACCCTGGACTGGAGCAGGACTTCAGCACCAACTGACTCCAACCAGGGAGCCACAGGTGATAAAACCCTAGTGGCCACATCCAACCAGGAAGTTAACCCCTCCAGCACCAGACAGGGGAGGAACCAGGAGAAGGGGAGCAAAGCACATTTAAGCCGACAACGCGTTGCCCCAGGCAACCGGCATGCACGGCAAATGTGTCACAGCACACAACACCAAGGCCGTGACATTGCCTTTCCCCCAACAAATACAGCTATGTCGTATCCCAGGTGTCTATGAACAATATCAGAAACCCTTGGAAGATAGCAGTATAATGAATTACACAGACTGATTCAAACCCTCCCCCAAGATTTACTGTGGCAAAGTTGTTAATCATTAAAGAGGACCTCTCACGACTCCAGACATGTAGTGGCTAGTGAAAAGTTATCTATACAAAACAGGAAGTATCAACATAATTTAGGCTTAGTGGTCAGTGTAAAAACTTGGATGCGAACCCATGCACTTCAATGTTGCTCCATTCCGGAGCCCCGCAAAAAAATAATAATAAATAGAACATGTCCTATTCGTTTTGCAGACAAGAATAGGCATTTCTATCCTAGGGCGGGAGGTTCCATTCGGCAAAATGTAGAACGCACACGGCTGGTGTCTGTGTTTTTAGGATCCACAATTTGTAAGGTTGTGTGCATTAGACCTTAAAATATAGATAGTGAAATGGAAAATGAAAAACAAAAATCACTCTTGATATATGTCCAGTCCAAAGAAGTCTGTCCAAGAATGTGTCTGTCTGTGGATAGATACATTCACGGCAAATGTGAAACTAGCCTTACTGGAATAACTAGTTCTGATTTACTTAAATTTTAAATGCATATAAAAGAAGATCTTTCACCACTCCTGACATGCCCATTTAATAGCTTCATACACTCCCCATGTAATAATTTTGGAGCATCTATTCTTTCGGCTCTATGTTGTGCCGTTCCTTTATTATTTCTACTAGAAGTTATGAATGAATTGCTAGCAGTCTGCAGTAAGGGTACAGAGGGGAGGTAACAAGTTGGGGGTGTGTACATGAATAGACTCACTCTATCTAATAAGTGCTGCCATTTTCAGACTGTGCAGGTACACCACCCCAACTGGTTCCACCCCTCTGTACCCTTCCTGCATAATGTTGGCAATTCATTTATAACTTCTTACAGGAATAATAAAGGAATGGCACAACATAGAGTCATAAGAATAGATGCTCCAGAATTGTTATTACATGGGGAATGCATGATGCTATTAAATGGGCATGTCATGAGTGGTGAAAGGTCTTCTTTAATATGCATTTAAAATTTAAGTATTGTATTTTTCGCCCTATAAGACGCGCCTAGGTTTTTGAGGAGGAAAATAAGAAAAAAATATTTTGAACCAAAAGGTGTGCTTTTGGTGGGTTTTGAACTAATGGTGGTCTGCGGATGACACTGCTATGGGGACATCTGCGGCTGGCACTGCTATGGGGACATCTGCGGCTGGCACTGCTATGGGGACATCTGCGGCTGGCACTGCTATGGGGACATCTGCGGATGACACATATATAGCATCTTATGCTATGTGCCATCCACAGATCCCCCCCATAACAGTGTCTCTGCGGTGTGAATGACCCCCAATACAGGGGCTGGGGGCCCGCGTCTTTATTGGGAATGACAGCGGGGACCGGTGCAGTCCCTGTCTTCTATTGCACCGGCCCCGCTCACTGTTGTATAATCTTATCTAACCTGTAGGCATTGTTAAAATATAATAATCATGTGTAATCCAGCTGTATTACCTACAACAGTAAGTTCCGTAGCAGAGAGGAGGGAGGAGGCAGGCCAGGAGGGCGGCGCGTCACTCACTACGTCATGCGCCTGCACCGCCCACTTTATGAATGAAGCAGGCGGCATGGGCGCGTGATGTAGTGAGTGACGCTGGATTACACATGATTATTATATCTTAACAATGCCTACAGGTTAGATAAGATTATACAACAGTGAGCGGGGCCGGTGCTTAGCATACAGGGACTTCACCAGTCCCAGCGGTCATTCCTACTTCACTGCTATTTCCCCCCACACTTTTTTTTTGGGGGGGGGGGGGATGGGGGAGTGCGTCTTATAGGGCAAAAAATACGGTAAATCAAGACTAGTTATTCCAGTAAGACTAGTTTCACACTGCATCTGACTATTTATTATATTTTTTTGCGGGGCTGCGGAATGGAGCAACATTGAAGTGCATGGGTTCGCATCCAAGTCGCAAAAAACGCATCTCGGATGCGGACAAAAACAAAGGTTGTTTGCATAAGGCCTAAAAGAACACAGGTTCCAACATTGGCAACAGGTGATGTTGCAGCTTATGTACTTCCTCCTTATCCAATAGAAGTGAATAAGGTCCCCCCAGTCTACTGTGTCTATGGCCCATGTAGATGCCCTCAAAGAACAGAAAGTTTTAACTATTATAGGCCTAGTGGCTGGTGCTAAAACTGCATGACTTTAGGATGTTTTAAAAATATAGATAAGGACACGTGTTCTACCGCTATCATGGCCGGACGTGTCTGAGAGCGGCTCCGACTCTCGTTGATTATCCTGAGCCATCCTGCATTCTCCTCACTTGCACCTAAACAGTGTCCCCAAGAAGTCAGAAGCTACAGAGGTGAGACATGAGCCCCAGCAAAGCCCAAATGGCAGCAGAGCACCTTAAAGAATATTCCCGGTAGGAGTCTCAACATGGAGCCGCCGTTTCATCTCTCACATGTGCTCCACAAACCAGGGGACAAACAGCGCAGCAGCTCCCTTCTGAAGCACAGGCTGAACCTGAGCTCACGCTGCAAACTTCTCACATGCAGCTGATGGCAGTGATCACCGGCTGTCAGTCATCCCTTACAGGGAAGATAGAGGAGGTTAGAGTCGACCTAGGGCTCCTGCGTCATGATGTCCAGCAACTTCGAGAACGCGTCAAACTTACTTAAACATGTGTCTCGGACCTGGAAGACTCAACCAGACCCCTACCTGTCAGAATCGCTGCCGTGGAGAGCTCGATGGACTTATGGCAACAAAAATGCGATGACCTGGAAAATTGCATGCGGCGCAATAATGTGCGCATTCTAGGCATGCTGGAAAGGTCGGAGGGATCGGATCCGGCAGCCTTCCTGGAGGGATGGTTTAGATCTACTTTCCCCGAAGCAACCTTTTCATCCGCATATGCCGTGGAAAGGGCACACCGTGTCCCAGCCAGGACACCTCCTCTTGGTGCTTCTCCAAGACCCCCCCCCTAGCCTGCCTGCTTAATTGGCGTGATAGAGATCTCATTTTATCTCAAGCCAGGATCAAGCAAACCATCACCTTCGGCTCTGCGAGTATCTCCCTATATCCGGATTTCTCAGCCGAATTACAGAAAAAGTGCGCCACTTTTGTCTCCATCAAGAAACGTCTACAGGATCTCAATCTCCAATATTCTATGTACCCGGCACGCCTGAGAGTGGTTGATGGCGGGAGATCAGTGTTTTTCTCCAATCTCCGGGAAGCTGAGGACTGTATCACTGATTTCTTTTCCTACTTTAAAACTTAACTTTTATCAGATAATATATATAAAATATATGTCCCACAGTAATAGTAATGATGACTGCATGGAGAAGAAAAACATACGTAACTTTGCTCAGACGTAAATTCCTAGGTACTGCGTATATGCATGTAACACATTGGTTTATGCATGCACATACGTAGTCCTATCGCATAAATATAATACAATGGTTTGACCATTTATTGTGATCCCCACTCCCGGTTTGTTGATTGTGCCAGATGTGATCAGGATATTCTGGCCACTTGAGTGATCAGGGGGGTCTGTGGTGGTTACCGTTGTCTGCTGAAACAAATTGGTTCCAGGTAAAGTTCAGTTGCTAAATAGCTTGAGTCAGTAGGTCAGACAGGTAGGAGGATGTCCCTAATAGACTATTTTTCTCCTGCCTAAAAGCGGAGAGGTCTCCCGCCTAAATGCGGGAGAATCACCCCCTGCGGGGCGACCCCACTTCTCGGTGGCTGTCCCTGCTGTTCTGGCCCTGTTGCTGTCTCCTAAAGCTGGCCTGTTAGGATGTTTCTTCCAAACGTATTTTCCTTCTTTCAAAGGTATTTCCCGACGCGTTTCCTCTGCCAGATGATGCTAACAGATTCATCAGGGGTGTAGTGGATAGTTTAGATGGTATAATAACCGTCAGCTCGATCGCTTATTTGGTGGTGTCCCAGCTAGATTGCAGTCCAGAATGAGGTCTGTGACTGCCCCCTTATATATACCATTATATCAGGTCTAATTAATGTGTTTAATTGCTCACGTACCCTTTCTTATTTTCCTCGTTTCCCTTTTTGTTTCCGGCGTGCGTTCCATTTGGGTTAGAGGCGGATACGGAAATACGTCACTGTACGCATGCGCATTGTGCATTGTTTTACCAGGCCCCGTGGAACGCACCACGTGCACGTCGCGTATCACGTGCATGTCGCGTCCAGTCAGCTGATACTTATGCTTATGACGCCACGCGTTTAGTGTGAAACGCATCGGCGTCGCTGGATAATGATCCATGTTACTGTGGAGCGCATTGACGTCATATTAAAGCGTCAAGGTGATTGGAGAGGAGAGATGTATATCTGACTCCTTCCATCAAGTAGGCCCGGTAGTGAACAAAGCATATTTGTTTATATCTGTGTATATGTGCAGTATTAGAGAAAGTCCAGGTATAGATGATATGGTCTGTCATATTGGTTCCATATCAAACAATTTTACTACATCCCGGTCCAATTCAATTTCTTCTTGTTGTCTATTTTTACATATACTTCTGTATACACACATACAGTCATGTGAAAAAATTAGGACACCCTTTGAAAGCATGTGGTTTTTTGTAACATTTTTAATAAAAGGTTATTTCATCTCCGTTTCAACAATACAGAGAGATTAAAGTAATCCAACTAAACAAAGAAAACTGAAGAAAAGTCTTTTCAAGATCTTCTGTAAATGTCATTCTACAAAAATGCCTATTCTAACTGAGGAAAAAGATAGGACACCCTTGCCCCTAATAGCGAGTGTTACCTCCTTTGGCTGAAATAACTGCAGTGAGACGGTTCTTGTAGCCATCTACCAGTCTTCGACATCGGTCTGAGGAAATTTTACCCCACTCCTCAATGCAGAACTTTTTCAGCTGTGAGATGTTTGAGGGGTTTCTTGCACGTACAGCCCTTTTCAAGTCACCCCACAGCATCTCAATGGGATTCAAATCTGGACTTTGACTTGGCCATTCCAGGACTCTCCATTTCTTCTCTTTCAGCCAATCTTTGGTTGATTTACTAGTATGTTTTGGGTCATTGTCATGTTGCATGGTCCAGTTCCGCTTCAGCTTTAATTTTCTAACTGATGGTCTCACATGTTCTTCAAGCACCTTCTGATACACAGTAGAATTCAGCGTGGATTCTATGATGGTGAGCTGACCAGGTCCTGCTGCAGCAAAGCAGCCCCAAACCATGACACTTCCACCTCCATGCTTCACAGTTGGTATGAGGTTCTTTTCTTGGAATGCTGTGTTTGGTTTACGCCAAACATGTCCTCTGCTGTTGTGTCCAAATAATTCAATTTTGGACTCATCTGTCCAAAGAACATTATTCCAGAAGTCCTGGTCTTTGTCAACTTTATCTCTGGCAAATGTCAGTCTGGCCTCGATGTTTCTCTTGGAAAGCAAAGGTTTCCTCCTTGCACACCTCCCATGCAAGTTAAACTTGTACAGTCTCTTTCTGATTGTAGAGGCATGTACTTCTACATCAACAGTAGCCAGAGCCTGCTGTAGTTCTCGAGAGGACACTTTAGGGTTTTTGGAGACCTCTTTTAGCATCTTGCGGTCTGCTCTTGGGGTGAACTTGCTGGGGCGACCAGTCCTGGGCATGTTGGCAGTTGTTTTGAAAGCCCTCCACTTGTAGACTATCTTCCGGACAGTGGAATGGCTGATTTCAAAATCTTTTGAGATCTTTTTAAATCCCTTCCCAGACTCATAGGCTGCTACAATCTTTTTTCTGAAGTCCTCTGACAGCTCTTTTGCTCTCACCATGGTGCTCACTCTCACTTCAACAGTCAGGAGCACACCAAACTAAATGTCTGAGGTTTAAATAGGGCAAGCCTCATTCAACATGCAGAGTAACGATCTACTAATTATGTGCACCTGGTGTGATATACCTGTGTGAGATCTGAGCCAATTTAAGAGGGAATACATGTGAGGGTGTCCTATCTTTTTCCTCAGTTAGAATAGGCATTTTTGTAGAATGACATTTACAGAAGATCTTGAAAAGACTTTTCTTCAGTTTTCTTTGTTTAGTTGGATTACTTTAATCTCTCTGTATTGTTGAAACGGAGATGAAATAACCTTTTATTAAAAATGTTACAAAAAACCACATGCTTTCAAAGGGTGTCCTAATTTTTTCACATGACTGTACATACATCCATATATATATACATATATCTGTGTACATACATGTACTCACACATACACACAGCAACGTATATACATATAGCAACATATACACACAAGGCCTCAGGTATATCTATGTTGAGGGGTATACTGGTGCATAAATGGGGGACTTTTATGGGAGTGGGAGGGAGATCGGTCCTGGAATTAAGACATTATAAACATAATTCATGATATATCCTGGGCCTTTATTGATTCCCAACCCTCCTACTTCTTGATAGTTGTGACTATTACCTATCTCGGTAGATATAGTATGGTTCCTGTTCCGTATATGTATTATTATTATTATCTTTACACTTGTCAAGTGGATTTGAGTATTCTGGACGCGCCGGGCCTAAATGAAACATCCAAAGGACAAAATCTCATTTAGGCCGAGCGGACTAACTGTCTTTAACCTGTGAGTCCACTCAGTCTCTTTCTGTAATATTTTTCTGTTGAGGTCGCCACCTCTGGGAGATGGACGAATCACCTCTATGACACAAAATTTTAATACCCTGGAGTCTCCATCATGACAGATCTGAATATGTCTAGCAATTGGGGTGTCCCGTTGGTGTCTGATATCTCCCAAATGATCTCCAATCCTCCTCCTGAGTTCTCTTTTGGTCTTGCCTACGTACTGAAGATTACAAGTACATGTGCATAAGTATACCACCCCCGTGGTTTTGCAGTTTGCAAAATCCCTGATGGTGTATGTTTTATTAGTGACACTACTGGTGAAGGTTTTTTAGTCTTTGTGACGTATTTCCGTATCCGCCTCTAACCCAAATGGAACGCACGCCGGAAACAAAAAGGGAAACGAGGAAAATAAGAAAGGGTACGTGAGCAATTAAACACATTAATTAGACCTGATATAATGGTATATATAAGGGGGCAGTCACAGACCTCATTCTGAACTGCAATCTAGCTGGGACACCACCAAATAAGCGATCGAGCTGACGGTTATTATACCATCTAAACTATCCACTACACCCCTGATGAATCTGTTAGCATCATCTGGCAGAGGAAACGCGTCGGGAAATACCTTTGAAAGAAGGAAAATACGTTTGGAAGAAACATCCTAACAGGCCAGCTTTAGGAGACAGCAACAGGGCCAGAACAGCAGGGACAGCCACCGAGAAGTGGGGTCGCCCCGCAGGGGGCGATTCTCCCGCATTTAGGCGGGAGACCTCTCCGCTTTTAGGCAGGAGAAAAATAGTCTATTAGGGACATCCTCCTACCTGTCTGACCTACTGACTCAAGCTATTTAGCAACTGAACTTTACCTGGAACCAATTTGTTTCAGCAGACAACGGTAACCACCACAGACCCCCCTGATCACTCAAGTGGCCGGAATATCCTGATCACATCTGGCACAATCAACAAACCGTGAGTGGGGATCACAATAAATGGTCAAACCATTGTATTATATTTATGCGATAGGACTACGTATGTGCATGCATAAACCAATGTGTTACATGCATATACGCAGTACCTAGGAATTTACGTCTGAGCAAAGTTATGTATGTTTTTCTTCTCCATGCAGTCATCATTACTATTACTGTGGGACATATATTTTATATATATTATCTGATAAAAGTTAAGTTTTAAAGTAGGAAAAGAAATCAGTGATACAGTTTAATTGTTCCTACAACATATTTATCTTCAACCATTACTGTGAATTGTGAAGCTGAGGACTGGCTTTCCAGGAGACCACACAGTTCTTCTCCCAAGTGAGTCCCTCTGAGGATTTGAAGGGCCCCACATTTCTGCTTTTCGCTGGGACTGACGGAGTTGCAGTTGTGACTCTTTTCTTTCTTTTTGATATGCATCGATCATACACCAGAGCTTGGTAATGTACTGAGTCTGTGATGTCGGTCAGTCCATGGACACTGTTCTTCAGTTCTGATCATCATCATTCTGGTTTGCAAGAGATCATACTGGTATGGGGAGTCAGTTCTTATACCTGCACTAGTATAACATCTTCCTACACTGTGCAGGTCCCCCGTGCAAATGGTCACTGTGTATATTACTCCTATTCATGTTCTATACCCAAAGTTATGGGTAATATGGTTATGTTATGTGTTATTCATTGTTTCTAGAGCAAGGTACAGTACTGCAATGTATATCTATCATTTGCCGCTTTTGATAGCAGAAATCATTTGTCAGGTCCTCATCCTCACTATGATATTCAACGGTACCCATGGCGAATATCAGAGTGATGTCTTGGAATGTGAGAGGTCTAGGAGGTCCCAGAAAACTCATGGCAGTATTCACACATATCCGTAATTACGCCCCACATATTCTAGGTTTGAAGGAAACCCATCTTACAGCTGGTACAAGAGGGAGAGTTAAAAACCCTGGGTACAGTGGTTGGAAAGCCTATTTGGGAACCCCTACTCCAGAGGGGGTGTCTTTGTTGATACACCGCACGGTTCGGTGGGAACTATATCAGGCGATTGTTGACCCTGAGGGGAAATATGTTTTTTCTTACGCTCATATTAATGGTGTTCCATATGTTGTACAAAATCTATATAATCCTCCTCCTGCTAATCTCTCTCTGTTACAAGCGGTGGCGGGTTTTGCAGCACAATTTCCCTGTGCAAGACTACTCTGTATGGGCGATCTTAACATGGTGTTGGACGAATCTTTGGACAGGTTTCACAATCCGTCTAATACCTTCCTTGCGAGATTCCTTTCAGAGTTCGGTGGTTGGATTTGTGGAGGGAAAAATTCCCACGTCATACAGAATATTCCTGTTTTATTCCTTCTAAGGAAGCGTTATCTAGAATAGATTATTTGATTGGCACTGCTAATACTTTTATAGCGATACAAGAAGTGCAGTATGATGCTTAAGGTCCTTTTGACCATGCACCTATTATAGCGACGACCGTTTTATCTGGTGAGGTCAGCTGTGGCCCCAAGCTGCGCATTCACCCGTTCTGGCTATCCTTGATGAATGTGAATGATTGCATCCCAGATCAACTTAATGCTTTTCTTGAAGTTAATATAGTTGACGTTGACCCTCCCTTACTGTGGGAGACCTTGAAGGCCTTCCTGCGTGGATGCCTTAAATCCTCCATCTCGTATATTAAGACATTCTCCCACCGTAGAGAGGAGGAGTTGGGCATTCAGTGTAGAATTGCTGAACGTAAATATACCTCTGATCCTACAGAGGAAAACAGGACGGACTGGATAATGAAGGGGAGACTATATATGACACACTTGAAAGAAAAAAAAGTAACAAGGTAATAAAACGGGTGAGGTACTGGCACAGGTGATACGTAGAAATAGCATGGCTCCTCCAATACTGCGTATTGCAGGTGTTAAGGGAGACCTGATTGAAGAGTCGGACGGAGTGTTGGGCAGATTCAGGGAGTTCTATCAGGACTTATATGGATCTGTAATTCAGTACTCTACGTCCACCCTGGAGGCATAGCTTCAGGAAGTGTCGTATCCACAATTATCCACTCTGGACAGGGAACTGTTAGATGAGACAATCACCCTAGAAGAGATTAATGAGGCGATCAAGGGATTAAATCTAGGGAAATCCCCAGGCCCGGATGGTATACAGCTAGAAGTCTATTCCAAATATGTGGATGTTTTAGGGCCACAATTACTAAATATGTATATTTCTTCTTTTGAAAGGGGCCGCCTTCCTGAGTCGTTGTATGATGCCTCTATTGTTGTACTGCTAAAGCCTGACAAGAGCTCCCTGGAGTGCGGTTCTTATCGCCAATATCTATGTTGAATTTAGATTACAAAATTCTAACTAAAGTATTGGCGAATAGACTGAATAAGGTGATAACCTCCATAATACATGAGAATCATATGGGTTTTATCCCCGGTTGGTCTACATCTAGCAACATTAGGCGGGCACAGGTCATCTCACAACTTGGGTGTGCAGGACAAAAACAATGGGCCTTAGCTGCGTTGGATTCTGTTGAGTGGCCCTATCTGGTGCAGGCCTTAAAATGTTTTGGTTTTGGCCCGGTTTTTATCCAGTGGGTTAATATTCTGTATAAGACACCTATGGCCAACATTCTAATTAACGGCTCATTATCACCAACTTTCCAGCTACACAGGGGAACCCACTGTCTCCCCTTCTGTTCGAGGTAGCTATTGAACACTTGGCGCTTAGAATCCGCCAAGGCCCAATATTTAAAGGGATATCTATGGGAAACAGAAAAGACAGGCTAGGTCCCTATGCAGATGATCTAATTTTATATATGGATGAGGTGGAGACATAGTTGCCCAGAGCGATAGACCTCATAGAGCAATTCGGTTTTTTCTCTGGTCTTCGAATCAACTGGACCAAATCGGCTCTTATGCCATTGTGGTCCCCAGAGTGGCCTTCTGTTTATCACAATCTAATGGTTGTAGACCGGTTTAAATATCTGGGCATCATCATTACAAAAGATCCCCTCCTATCCCACTATTTAAATATTGTTCCCATTGAATCTTATTTTATAGACAAGTTCAAGTCCTGGGGTACTCTCCCCATATCTACCATTGGGAGACTGAACCTGATTAAAATGATTTTATTGCCTAAAGCGCTATATCTGCTAGAACATGCTTGCACCCCGATTCCCCGTAACTTCTTTGACCGATTGCACTCTATAACGGCCACCTTTATTTGGGGCAAAGAAAGACCGAAACTAGCATTGAATACCGTGCAAAGAAGTTGGCAACAAGGCGGAGTGGCCTTGCCTGACCTATATTTTTATTTCCTTGCTGGTCAATTGCGATTCTTAGTGCAATGGGTGTCACAAACCACACTTCCTAATTCTGAATATTACTTGCAGCAACATTTGCGCACCAGGTTTGGAGAGCTGCAAAGCTTCAGCAGTATAGTGATCTGCCAGATGTTATTCCTTTGTGGAACAATATGATGTTCCCTCATTTACTACACTGTGAAGAGGAAAATATATGGAAAGGCCATGGAGTGTTCACTTTATGGGACCTGTACGAGAACGGAGTCTTATTTTCGTTCACTCAGGGATTACCCGCCCGTACTTCTTTAGATATCTGCAGCTGCGACATGCCCTCCAAATGCAGTTTCACATTATTAAAAGATCTATATCCACCTATCCGCTAATTGGTATCCTTAAGACCCAGGGCCCGAAGGGTATGGTTTCCGATCTCTACACACATCTCCTTGACCTTAAAATGTTGCTAACACGTTTGGCTGTGGAGAGTAGATGGAGAGGAAACATTCCTCACCTCACTACGGAAGAGTGGAGTGAGGCTTTAACAGCTTCTGTTGGTGTCTCACCGTCTCTCAACAATAGATTGATACAATTATTTATATTGCATAGGTGTTATCTTACTCCGACCAGACTATTTAAAATGGGCAGGTTATCCCATACCAGATGCCAGAGATGCGCGCAAGGGAACGCGGATTTCTGGCATATTATGTGGGACTGAGAATATCTTCACTCATTTTGGAGGGATGTAGTGGCAGTTCTGTCCACTACGATTCCTGGCGGTTTGGAGATTTGCCCTAAGGTTTGTCTTTTAGGGATAGTCGAGGATGACTTTTGCTCACATTATGTATATATTTTCCTGAGGGAAATGCTTTTCCTCGCTAGAAAGGCAGTTGCTCTTCGGTGGATTGCAGAGAGACCGGCTACGGTCAGTCAGTGGAAGGCTCTGGTAAATCAAACTATTCCTATGGAGAAAATAATGTCCACACACAAGAAATGCCCTCAAAAATTGGAGAGAATTTTGGGGCCGTGGTGCTCGTCTCAGCTGACAGTTTCTTCGGCCCATATGTATCCCAGTGTCTAGTTTTTTTCAGTTTAAGCCTTGCGTCGCTATGCACTATGTGTAGTATTGCCTCTTCTGTTCGGGGTTCCTCATCTTATGACTATATATTGTTTTGCCATGTATCTCACCTTTACTTAAAGGTGAATCTATGTAAAGCATTGCTCTATTCATGTGATTTACAGATGTATGTTTGACAAAATGCACATTGTGATACCTTGATGTCTGTAATGTACCACTGCTTGTTTGCTATACTTCAATAAAACGAGTTAAGAAAAAAAAAAAAAAAAAAAAAGGGAACTCGGTCTCTACCCTGAAGATCTCCCTTATCAAAAGAATCAGTCTCTACCCTGAAGATCTCCCTTATCAAAAGGATCCGGAGTGCATATATATTGTGGTAATGTGAACAGTGCTGGAAGGTGTGTTGTCCCACTTCAGGTACCTCAGATGGGTGAGACGGGTAAAATCCAGAGAGTGGTAGTAGTCTCAGCAAAGCATAGTTTGCTGAGACATTTCTGTATACATTTTCTGGGCTGGATTTTACTTGGACTGGTGGCTAGGCCTGGTAGAGGGAGTTCCCAATCCACACCCTTCCAGTACGGGTTTTCCTTTCTACCTGAGGTGATCAAGGTGAGGCTTGCTGTAATCAGACTGGCATAAAGCGCTTCAGAGTAGGTCAGTCTGGGGAGGGAGAGCGAGACTGTTTTGTGAAGCAGAGGCTCTGTATGTGGTCTCAGTCAGGAGGACTGAGGGGCCACAAGGCTTTGAATAGCCTGAGGTTTGGAGGACCTAGCGACACCTAGAGAACGAGGGTTGCACCCCCAGCATCTGGAGGACTACTGGGCCACACTCCCCCAAAAAGGTACTGGAGTTGCCACAGCCTTGAGGCTGCAGTATTGATGTTGGCTGAGGAAAGCTGCATATGTTGTCCATGTGTGAACTGATCTCTATGATTGAGATAGGGACGTATTGTGTTTAGGTAGCGCCTAGACAGGCAGGAGTTTATTTGTGTTTTAAGTGTTGGCGGTGCGGGAACCTCACCCCACCCAGTGATGTATAACTGGACTATCCTTTATAAGAAGACTGTCAAAATAAATGCACCCCTGAAAAGAGACGATCCCTTACAATATATATAGTAGGTATATAGTAGGTGAGTGTATACAGTGATTAGTTGAAGTTATATAAACCTCCTGACTCACACTGCCTGTCTGTACTATCTGTGTGTGCTGACTCTCCAGTGTAGTTCTACAAAATGTAGCTTTACACAGCCTCCTGCATGTAAGAGCTGACAGGGGAGAGATAACAGGTCAGAGAGGGGAGACAGGCTCAAGCTGTATCACATATGAAAACATGGAGACCCTGCAGTGTGAGGGTATAGCAACTGTCACTGATCTGTCATGGCTGCCCTCAGAGAACACAGAGCAATGCAGTGAGATTAGACTCTGCCCCCCTCTGTCTCTACCAAACCAGGTATGATGGGAAATATATTATTGATTAGGAAACCCACATCTGAGGGGGGAAGGAATTAAGATGTCAGACAGCCCACAAATTACACATTAGATAAAACAGGTATACACATGCAAACACAAGAGCCTCTATCTTATTCTTTAATATAGGCCTATCCTGCACAATATAGCCCAGAGTGCTTCTTTACAGGGGTTGGCCACTTTCTAGCTACTTTGGCCAATGTACATGTAAGTTGACTATATGACAATTATTAATATGTTGAAATGTTGATTTTCCTTGCCGTTTGCTTTATGTCCCCTTGTTGGGCAAATATTCTGTTCTGTCCACACCGGACACCTGTCCATAATATGGCCACTGATGGAGGGTCATGTGACCAGGCAAAAATAACTCCAGATACATCACTCAGCCTTCTCCACACCAATACACCACATCTACCATCTGCACTTGTAATGTTGAGAGTTTAGAGCAGTTTTATTGTATTTTAACAAAAGGAAACTGAGTGATTTGTCTGGTCACATGACCCTCTATCAGCAGCCATTTTTCTGGACAGGACAATGTGGAAAACACAAAAAGGGAGAATACTTTTGAAAATTTAGGAATTGGTGCAAAATATCAACAGAGATTATATTAGTAAGTGCCATAAAGTCATCTTACAAATACACTGATCAACAGTGGCCAACCCCTTTAACATAAAAACCTGATTTAAATAATAGGTCATTTTCTGATGACACAATCCCTTTAACTGTATCAGAAAGCACAGCTCACTATCCCCCATCAATACCATGGCACACAGCTGCATAGATCTGAGACTTAGGTTTATCATTTGCGCAGGGAGATTTTCCTAGCACATACGCAGCATGAGCATAGGCTCACCTGCACAGGAACAGTTCTCTAACCTTAAATACTTTAGCTCCAGGGATCCCAGCTACAGCTTCTTCAGTGTGAGGGATGTTCTGTTCAGCAAAGAATTCCTTGATTCCAATTTCACAGACGTCAACCCCAACAATAGTATGGCCCATGTCAGCCAGCCTAGGATAAACCACAGAAGATCCTAGTTATTAATAGGATTCAAGTCCTTGCTACCATAGGAGCTCAGCACTATAGACAAATACCATTTCATATCCACCGCCTTGCCACAGAGAGGGAAAAAGATGTTCAGCTTCGTCCTTCCGGCTTGCATTTCATTCAAGAATTCTGCTAGTAACCTGAATAAAAAAAAAAAAAAAAAGTCAGGATGACAATTTTATACATCAATACAATATTGCTAAGACATTTATTAAAGGGGTATTCCGGTAACAAGAGGTTAACCACTATCCGCTGGATAGAAGTTAATTGGTAGATCAGTGAGTGTCCCCCACCAATCATGAGACTGAGGGTCCTGTGCCTCAGGTTTCAATAGAACACATGCGCTGCCTCTCTATTCAAACTCTATGGGACTCCCAGAAATAGCCAAGTGCTGTATTTGGGCATCTCCGGCAGTCTAGGGCTTTGAATGGAGGGCTGGTGTGCATTGCTCCAATCAATCAGGGGACCAACCTTGTTCTCGTACATTTTAATGGTTCATTTTAAAATATTTATTTATTTCCACTCTAAATTTAAAATTCCTCAAATATTGGAGAGATGGGAATTATGTATAGTACTGACAATGCGGACTTGTTGGGGTGCCTGATATCTTCTCAGGGCTGTCTCCCTTCTCTTCATGTATCCTACTCCTATCTGTCAGTCTATTTAATATCTCGGCTCTTATTTTACTATATGCACTTTCTCCCCTGTTGGGGTTCCCCTCTCTCCAATATTGAACTAAAAATCAATGTCACTCCTGCATCCCTACATGTTTCGCCGTACAAACGGCTTCTTCAGGGGATGGCGTGCAGGTAACCGCACGACAGATAGGAGTAGGATACATGAAGAGAAGGGAGACAGCCCTGAGAAGATATCAGGCACCCCAACAAGTCCGCATTGTCAGTACTATACATAATTCCCATCTCTCCAATATTTGAGGAATTTTAAATTTAGAGTGGAAATAAATAAATATTTTAAAATTAACCATTAAAATGTATGTTTTATAAAAAAAACTAGTCAGTGAGGTGAGAAAAAGTCACACTTCGGTCCTAGTGACCACTGAACTTCATATATATATAGAAATATAGTGTGACCACCTCCTGAAGGACCCAAAAGTCTGTTGAATAAACAACCTTGTTCTCGTGACTGGTGGGGGTCGGACTGCCATCAATCTAACAGTTACACCCTATCTAGTGGATAGGGGCTAACCTCTTGTTAGCCTTTAAGAGTAGATCCATGACACCTATGATCCGTGAGTGGTCTTGTTCTCAGACCCCTATATCTGTGATCTGCCACTTTAGTAAAAACAAGCAGAGGAATTTCAGAAAGGCAAAACGTTTTTCCAAGATGTTGGACAGTCTCATGGCGCCATCCTGATCGTCAGCGGGATTATTACATTCAAGGTCATATAACATTGCACTGTGTACCGCCAGCTTTAGATACATACGGGTGTACACCATTTTCGTGAAACCCAATTTCTCTGTTTTCCCATTTCCGATTCCAGTCCATTTCCGATAGAACCCTGTTCTGTTGCATTTCAGTGAACTGGGAAGGATTGGTCATGCTACGAGGCTGTTAAAGGAAAAAAAGAAGAATCGTTACAGTATAAAGTAATACAACCGCAATAATCTGTGAATAGTGGGCTGACGGCTGGCATCAGACGAGGTGAGAGGACTAATCACTCTGGGCGCTTAGTAGCACATCACATTGGTCATTTCAATAGCCTATGCTTTCACAAAAGATCTGCAGATGTGGAAAAGCAGAGTTGCTTACGTAGCATTTCCTTTAGGAGCAGGAATGTGCCACTCCTCCGGGTTTTTAGAACAGCGACACATTATGCTTTGCGTAGTTCACTTGAAATGCAAACTGTCTCTCATGTATACGTCCATACCGATAGCGTAAACAATGCATAATAGACATGTTTGACATGACCGCAGAGTGGTACATTCACTAGAAATCTATGAGCATGCAAATGCCCAGGCCCCTCATACTGGTCATACTTACCCCGCTCCCCACGCTGCTTCTGACGCTGGCACGGCTGTCGCTGCATCTCCCTGTCGCGTGGATAAAAACATCCGGTGTCAAGGGAAGGGGTTCGCTGGGGCAGCCAATAGCAGGTCGCGATAAGAACTAGGACCTTTCATGGGTTTATGGGTTACAAACTGGTATGTTTAACAGATAGGGCGGACCCTAAAGATGTCAGGACTTTTTTTTTCTAAAATACCCCTCCGTTCCAGCGCTATGTCCTCCACTGTTTTTGGTGCCTCATATGGTAATTTAGAGTATCGGTACAGGGAGGAGGAGACTGAGAAAACTGTCTTCTCCTCCCTGTGCCTATACTCTAAATTAACATATGAGGCGCCAAAAACAGCGGGGGAAACAGCGCCGGATTGGAGGGGTATTTTAGAAAATAAATAAAATAAAAGTGCTGGTATCTGTAGAGGCCGCCCTATCTGGTAAGCACAGTAACCCATAATCCCATGAAAGGTCCACTTTAAAAAAAATGAATAAATAAATTTTGCACAGCAAATAGTCACGAGCATCCCTGTGCAGAGAAAAGGCGCCAAGGTACCTTTAGCGATTAGCGTGGTTCCCTGTGGATCCCTACCAGTCAGTGAGTGATGGGGCCGGGTGCCAACTAAACGCAATAACGAGAGTAAAATGTGGAGAGTGCACTGAAGCCTACATCTACGATTACAAGGTTTTCCAGGACTGGTGTCTGTTCGCTGCCAGTAAGAGCATACTCTGCTATTCCCTGTTACACTTTGCCCTGCTTTTTCAGTGGCTATACTGGTTTACTTAACCCCTTACCAACCACACAACACTAACTTATGTCACGTCGGCACAACTACAACATATCTCAGCCTGATGTAATGAAAGTGCTAGTTGGCTATAGACTTTCTGGTTAGAATATTATTTGCCCAGAATTATTTTATTTTTTAAAAGTTCCCCTTCCCCCACCAGGACCTAGATTAACTCCCCACCGCTACGTTCGGGCTACATGGCTCACTGAACTTCTAGTCCCTACATGTAAACGTCCCTGCACAGACGGGGTCATGTGTGCTGCTGCATTCAATGCCTGCCCTCAGCAGTGACGTCATGTGCGCCGCTAGAGCCAATGACTGAGCTCTATTGGATCACGAGCTGGCTGCAGCAGCGCACAAGACCCCATTCGTATAGAAATTCTAAAGTCCAGTGAAGCCGTCCGAGACCCCCGGAGCTGAAACAGAGAGGCATAGAGCAAGGGAGTATGGATTTCCTCAGTTACTGCTGACTGAGGGGAAAATTAAGAAATTAAAGAACAAAAAAAAAAACTGAACAACCCCTTAGTCTGTTGACTGACTGTATTTATTTCCTCCTTTTAACCCTCTGGTGCAACAGAACCAAAATAGTACAAAAAAATAAATAAAACCTAAACCTATAATATATTGTAAACTACTGTACATCTACTTGTTAAAGCCCACATTTTGGTGAAATTTCCATAAAAGAAACACTAAATGTAGAAAGCACCTGAAGCATATAGAATATTTCTCTATAGATTTCTCAATTTTAAAAATTGTAATCAAAGACAAAATAGGATAAGGAAGAGAACATGAAAATGAGGGAGGACGAGCTGTGGCTGTTTTTCTTAGTTTTTATGCATTTTCTATGTTTCACGGCAATGGGATTATCTCACGAAATACATCACCTATTCAAGTGGTGCCAAAGTACAACTTGTCTCGCAAAAAAAAAGAAGTGTTATTTACATGGGACTGTATTTTGGAGGGGCAGGAGAGATGGTGTGATGTTATTTACATAGGACTGTATGGTGGAGGAAATAATATAACTACAGGGGGCATTATAAATACTGGGGGCACTTCAGGCTGAGCAGTAACACAGTAGGGGGCAGTATAAATACTGGGGGCACTGTAGGGGTATATAATTCCAGGGGACACTATAGGCATTCTTATTACGACCACCGGGGGCTCTATAGGAGAGACTTATAGATCCATCTTATTTCTACGAAGAGCACTATGGGGGGCCTTATTACTACTGAGGGGTGTATGAGGGTATTATTAATACTGGAGGGCTCTTCTACTAATGAGGGCATTCTAGAAGGGAATTACTATTGGTGGGACTATGAGGAGCACTATTACTATGGGGGCACTCATTTTTCTTCAGGATAGTATTTGAGGGTATTGGGGGGCACAGCGAGCAGCAGGATAACACTGTGGAGACTCCAGGTTGGGGGATGATGATAGAAATGTGAGAAGCTAAGATGTCTGTGTGTCACACTCTGCAGAGAAGAGGCGGCTGAGAGAAGTTGTATGGACCGAATTGAGAAGATGATGACAGAGAAGATCTACATTGGAGGAGATGTCACCTGGGAGGCTCTGGATGTGAGAGGTATGTGCTGCTGCATAGCATGTACAGGAAAGTGTGGGGGGAGGGTTGATTTAGAGAACTGGGCCATAATTATTGGGGCTTTGGCCCCAGATCTTTTGAGACCCTAAAAATGCCCCTGGGGCTCACAATCTAAGGTCCCTATCAGTATGTTGGGGTGTTGGAGGAAACCGGAGTACCCAGAGGAAACCCACGCAAACACAGGGATAACATACAAACTCCGTTGGATGTGAACACAGGACCCAGTGCTGCACGGTACCAGTGCTAACCAACGCGTTGCCCACTGCACTGTATGTGCGTCTATCTTACATTTACTCGTCTCATTCATTCATGTAAAAATGGGGGTCATTTATCAAAACTGATGTAAAGTAGAACTGGCTTAGTTGCCCATAGCAACCAATCAGATTCCACCTTTCATTTTCCAAAGGAGCTGTGTAATATGAAAGGTGGAATCTGATTGGTTGCTATGAGCAACTAAGCCAGTTTTGACAAGTCTCCCCCACAGTATTTTCTACCACAGACACACTTAGCTGGGTTATCCGCTCATACAAAAGCCGCAATAGGAGCTCTCTGTATCTGACTCTTACCTGTGAGTTACAGCATGAGGATGAGTCCTCAGTAGACAAGTACAATGACAGTAAATGGGACACTTGATCCCTCCCCCGCCCCAGGAATGTAGGAAAATCGCCTAGTCACCATGAAAACTCACATTGCAAGTGTACATAGTGTATATAGTCTAAGCTACCGCCATCGGCAGGATTAGGAGATGTGCCCCACCAGTGAATACAGCCAAAAGAGCTGAACCAAATGTGCAGCTTGTGAGGAGACACCTCCTGCCCCCTCGAAAAATGGCAGTGGTGTGTCTTTGCTATATAAACATAAACATATGTACATAATTCTGTGTCTCCTTTGGTAAATTGCTGCCTATTAACCACTGACTTTTAAGGGCTGTTTCACATGAGTGAGTCCATGTGTCAGTGTGTTCCTTTGTTCTGGACTTGCAGGAGGGCACAGCATTAGGGTCCATTCCCACGTCCGCAACCGATTTGCGGATCTGCAAAACACGGATATTGGCCATGTGCATTCCGCATTTTGCTGACCACACATGGCCGGCACTATGATAGAAATGCCTTTTCCTGTCTGTGGCTGCGGACGAGAATAGGACATGTTCAATTTTTTTGCAGGGCGGGGGAACGGAAGTGCGGATGCGGACAGCACCATTGAAAATGCCCCATTGAAAATGAATGGGTCTGCACCTGTTCTGCAAAATTGCGCAACGGATGCGAACCCATTTTGCGGACGTTTAAATGGACCCTTATACTGATTTAGGCCTCATGAATGTGTGCCAGCCGTTCCGTACATTTGGACTGCAATTTGCTGTCCCCAATGCACGGGCACCATCCGTGCGGTTACCGAAGACGGATGCAGACCTATTCAACTTGAATGGGTCCGTGATCCGTCCACACCACAAAAAATATAGAACACGTTCTATTTTTTTGCAGTGCGGAGGCACGGAGAGAAACCCCACGGAAGCACTCCGTAGTGCTTCCGTGCCTCTGTTCCACACCGCTCCTTCCGGATTTCGGACCCGTTCAAGTGAATGGGTCCACATCACTGATACAGTGTGCTCATGGCCGGTTCCCATATATTGCAGGCCTGCTGTCCCCATGCCATCAGCACTGTGCCATCAGCTCCCCCTGTGCTGTCACCACCCCATGCCAGCAGTCCTCCATGTCATCAGCTCCCCCAGTGCCACCATCTCCGCTCCTAACCATCAGTCCCAGTTTAACACTTACCTCTCCTGTAGGCGCCACTCCACTGCTCCTCCATCTTCTTCTCCGCGCGGTGCACTGTAGTCCTGACATCACACAGCGTCGGGTCATAGTGCGCGCTTGTGTGCACTACAACCTGATGATGTGCCAGGGTACAGTGCAGCGTGGTGTGGGCCGGTGCTTCACTCGTGCTCCATGGCCACATGACGCAAACGAATCCTCGATGCAAAAAATGTGCAGAGGATTTTTTTGTGTAGAATTACTGGATTCAATCGAGTAATCTTTGCAGCCCTATTCTGTATCTATATGGTCAAGCACAGGCACATTAATAATGATAATGCGCTCCTGCAAGTCCAGAACGGAGGCTCATGCTGACACAAGGAGCGCGATTCCCACAATGAACTCGCTTGTGTGAAACAGCCCTAAAGGGGTTTCCCGGGATTTACATATTGTGACCTATCCTCAGGATGGGTCATCAATACGAGATCCCGGCTCCCCCGCAGATCAGCCATTCCCGTGGGTGCTGTGGCCTCCTCGTAGCTTACCAAGCACAGCGCCATCCATTTTAGTGGATGTGTTTGGTATTGCAGCTCAGCGCCATTCACTTCAATGCACCTAGGCTGTGCGACTGATAAACGTGACGGCCTAGAAGGTCTAAGGGCTCACGGAGCGGCCTGTCTGTACAGCCGATTGGCGGGGGTCCAACCGATCTGATATTGATGACAGGTCCTCTATTTGTAAATCCTGGAAAACCCTTATTGTTTTGCTGGGAAATAAGCTTTTTAATCATGCAAACCTTTTTTTTTTTTATTTTAATATACCGTTTATTTTTTTAATATTGTTAAAAACTTTTACATATTTTGAGTCCCTTTAGGGAATTTGAACCTGTAATCGACTGTATCAGTCAGAACAATACTTTTGTATTGCTTTGAGTATGTACTGTATACACATATATTATATATTTCTGTAAACTTTAGCTTTGCTGTGAAAACAGGATGTGGGTAAAAATACCAAAACAAACCCCTCCATTCCAGGACCGCTGCTACAATCCTCCCCGCCACTGAAGCAATGACATCATGTTTTTGACCACAAGTGACTGCTGCAGCCAAAGCCCGGTGGGCTTTACAGCTTACTGCTTTCCCCCCTATAAATCAGCATCTATATGGCTAGGGCGCTATGATCCCATTCATTTCTATGGGATCACGATACTCATAAGATCTTAGAGCCGCGGGCGGCCCAACGTGCACAGCATCATTGTAATCTATGATGCTGTGCACTCGATCAATGCCGCTTCGGGACATATGGCCGCTCACGGCTCATTGCATATGGTCGTGTGCAAGGGCCCTTAATCAGATACACCCCTATGATACCAGAAAAACTCAACACGTACTATAACACCTATATGTTCTTCTGGATCTAATCTCAAATCACTTCAAAAGAACACATATAAGGCTACATGTACACAACCGTATGCGTTTTGCGGATCCGCAAAAAAAAAAAAAAGGATAACGTCCGTATGGACGGATCTGGATCCATTGTAACAATGCCTATCCTTTGGCGGGGCTACTCTGTGTGCTGTCTGCATCTTTTGTGACCCTATTGAAGTGAATGGGTCCTAATAATAATACTATATATCTTTATTAATAATCGGACCAATACACAAAACCCTAATCCCATAAAATCACTATAAAAGCCATGCACTACATGTATCTTCGCAGCCAATGCATAATACCCGTTGTATGGATATACAGCATATTAATCTAGAAGTGGACGACTCTGCCCCCAGAATAGTGTAACCAAAATTTTATAAGGAATATAATTTCGCCATAAGGAGCGGTGGGAGGAGGACTGGGCTTACCCTACAATTGGTCAGTAACTGGCTATACTGGTCACCTTATTACACCAGGCTATGGATAATCTACGGTACGTTATATTGGGGCAGATTACTATGCTGTATATCCATTCAGCAGGTATTCTGCTTTTAGAGTGATTTTATGGGATTTGGTTTTAGTGTGCTGGTCTAATTATTTATTATTATTATAAAGTGTCTTCTTAGATTAGATCCATGAGAATATACAGCCCCAGCAGCTTCCTCGGAGTGTGAGGGCAGCTCCACAGAATCCTGACACAGGTCGGGCTCTGAGTCCGCCCACTGGTCTCAGACGACCCCCTAGCAGCCCGGACGCTTACCTCTCCGCTGATCTATCAGACTGGGCTCCTGTATTTGGCGGACCGTGTCTAAACTCCAGGCGCCGTAAGGACCTTGTGGCGTCACACGGTCACGTGACATGATGGGGTCCCCGGCGATCACAAGGATAGGGTCCCTGTGTTCATCCCCAGTATGATTGGAGCAGCAGACACGCCTGCGTCTCTGTCGCTCCAGTCACTTAGGACAGTGACGTCCCCCGTGTTGCACTAAACTTGTTTTTTCTTTCCTCTTACAAAAGTTCCAGCTGAGATGTAATAAATTCCTCCATGACATGAATTCAATTTCATGTCATGGAGTCATCGGCTATGACGTCATCGGCTGTCATTCTCGGTGTTATCATTCTCATTCCCCCGGAACTAAGCGTGTCGAATTTTTTTTCCGGGGGAACACATTTGTAGATCGCACACTTCTACTAAACTCCATGCGCCTTAAGGACCTTCTGACGTCACAGGGCGCAGACCCTTCAATTTCAAAGTGACCATGCGCCTCTCAATAACCACTACCATTAGGCTTGCTTATTAGTATTTTTCATATTATATTACTAACCTTTATACTGCAGCGCATTTCCCGCGGCTCCTTCAACCCCACGTGCCTTTAGTATGTCACGTGACAAGGTCCTTACGGCGCATGAAGTCTAGACACAACCCTGGGACAAGCGGTAGGCCGGCGGAGCAGCGGTAAGCTGATTCCAGTGGCTTCGATAGGTTTTTCTTCGCAGCAGCGGGTCTGAGATTCCGCGGAACCGAAGAAAATCTTAGCGGTAGCTGGTAGGGCGCCAAGGTGCGCACTGAAAGAGTTAAGCAATAGCTCCGCCCACTGTCATTAGTGTCACATGGTCAGTATTTACACTCGTCCGCCTGCAAAAGCCGGAAAATGCACTGACCCCGAACAGCTATAGGTAATGGGTAGGTGGCGGTCCGGTGAGGCCAGGTTTTAGGCTTCTGCCGCAGATCCAGACCTGTCGGAAATGCATGTGAATGGGGGCTTTCACCTGGAATAACTGAATGCAGTGTGGATTGTGCTGGAGATGCAGGTCCGATGAGACCGAGCCCAGAAATCGGAGTTTCACCTTTGAAATTCTGCAGCAGTTTTTATTTTTTTCTTCCCTTTTTTTTTTTTCACATCTACTGCAAATATCTCTAAAGCAAATCATGTAAATATCGCCTGGTGCCTGGGGGACAATGCTGCTGCCAATACATGCAGCCAGTGGTGTAACGACTCCTGTGGGCCCCACAGCAAACTGTGGATCAGGGCCCCTGATCCTGTATTCTATCAAATTGATAAAGCCCCCTTCACCCTACGCCTGTCCAGTCAGTAGCTACACTTCTGTGTATTGTGCACAGGACTATATTCTCTACACCGCCCAGGTCCGTTAAGGCTTCTACTGCGGGGCCCACTCCATCCAGTCACCAGCCAACATCTGTTATTAAAGGGCTTTTCCCATTACGGGAATTATACCTGGGACTAAAAGAACAGGGGCCTATGCTTCTCCACTTGACTTGAGCAGCAGACACACATGTATGTATGTCTGTCACTTCATTCAACTCTATGGGACTGAGGGAGATGGTTGAGCGCGTGAGCTTGGCTATCTTCAGTAGTCCCGTAGATATTGGCATGTGTCTGCCAATCCAAAAGAGGGAACATGGGTCCCCATTCTTGTGATCGGTTGGGACCTCAGCATTTGGACCCCCACCGATCAGACACTTATCCTTTGGGTAGAGTGGGCCAGGAGGCCTAACAGAAAATGCACAGGCTGCAGCCTACACACACATTCAAAGATGGCGGTGGCTGGGAACACTGCCGGCGGGACAGCGGCAGGCAGGGTGAGTAGTGCGGTGTCCATGCCTACAGGGGAGAGTGAGGCAGCGTTGGACACGCACTGCCAGCGCAGTTCACACACCACGTGTACAGTGCTTTCAAAAAGTCTTAAGACCCTTTTTTTTTTTTTTTTGCAGCCTTGTGCTAAAATAAAAAAAAGTGCAAATTTTTCCCCATAATGAGAACGTGAAAACAAAATGTTCAAAACCTTTACTTAGTACTTAGTTGAAGCACCTCAGACAGTGATTATAGCCTCCAGTCTTATTGGGTATCGCACCACAAAAGGGCAGGAATAGCCATGTAACTGGGGCGACTTCCTGGGAAGTCAGTAGTTGCCATATAGACGCTCGACCCCAACACACACTAAGGTAGGGATGGTATTCGGCAGTGCCTAGGTTTCCTGCCAAACGTGACGCTTAGAATTGAGGCTAAAAAGTTCAATCTTGCTTTATCAGACCAGAGAATCTTGTTTCACACGGTCTGAGAGTCCTAAAGGTGTTTTCATATGAATTTTTTACTGAGGATGGACTTCTTTCTGGACCATTCCATCATAAAGCCCAGATTTGTAGACTGCTGCCATGATGGTTGATTTTCTGGAAGTTTCTCCTTTCTGCATACAGGATATTTAGAGCTCAGCCAAAGTGACTATTGGGTTCTTGGTCCCCTCTCTTACCTAAACCCTGCCCCCCAATTAATGTGGTGGGGCAGCCAGCTCTAGGAAGAGTCCTGGTTGTTCCAGACCTCTTCTATTTAAGAATTGGCGGCCACTGTGCTCCTAGAATTTTTTTGTACCTTTTCCAGATCTGTGTCTCTACATAATCCTGTCTCCAAGCTCTATATGCACTTCTTTCCTCCTCATGGCTTCATTTTTGCATGGCTGTATCTAGGGTTGTTGCGGGTATCGAAATTTCTCCCTGCACTTACTATTATTCCTGGTCGCCGCTCTGTTCTCCCGCTGTGCCCCCATTACTGTCTCCTGCTCCGTATGCTAATTACTACTATCGGAGCAATGGGCAGGAGACATCAGCTTCTCTCCTGGGTGTTCCTTCTCCCTGCTGTAGCGCTGTCCAGTCGCAGCGCAGAATGTCACAGCCAGGGAGAAGGAACGCCCAGGAGAGAAGCTGATGTCTCCTGCCCATTGCTCCGATAGTAGTAATTAGCATACGGAGCAGGAGAAAGTAACTGGGCCACAGCGGGCGAACGGAGCGGCGCCCAGGAATAATAGTAAGTGCAGGGAGATCCCTGGGCGCCGCTCTATGTAGCCTGCTCATGAAAGGTCCTCTTTAACTTTTAATACAGGAGGCAGGTTCCGGCAGCAGAATCGCATAGCCGGCACCCTGCCTCTGACAGGGAGCTGCGATCAGTGGCAGTTAACACCTAAGGTGCGGTACCTGAGGGGTTAACTGCCGCTGATCTGCTGCCAGTACCCGCCTCCTGTATTAAAGGTTAAATATCATTGGTGGCACAGTATGCCGCCCCCCCTCAACCCCCCAGCATTAAAATCATTGGTGGCAGTGGCCACAGGGTCCCCTCCCCCTCATTGGTGGCAGTGGCAGCTTCTGATCAGAGCCCCAGTAATGTAATCGCGGGGCTCCAATTGGTTACCATGGCAGCCAGGACGTTACTGAAGCCCTGGCTGCCATAGTCAGCTCCCTGCTGCTGTGTGCACAAAGCACATGGAGAGTGTGAGGTCCTATTCACCCTGATAGAGCTCTATTAGGGTGATAGTTAATAAATAAACTGTAAAAAATAAAAAAGTAAAAAACAAAACACACCAATTAAAAATCACCCCCTTTCCCAATTTTACATATAAAATATATAAACAATAAATAAACATATCACATATCGCCACATCTGAAAAGTCCAAACTATTAAAATATTAAAAAAATCTATGCAGTGAACGCCGGAACAGAAAAAAATAAAAGAAAAACTGCACGATTTCCCATTTTTTAAAATGCGGAATGCACGTGGCTTTTTTGGTGTTTTATTTTTTTGCGTGGTATCAAATAGTATAGAGTATCGCAATATTTTTTTATGGTATCGAAATTGAATAAAAAAATGTGGTATCGCAACAACTCTAGCTGTATCTTTCCAAATCATGTCCGATCAACTAACCGCTCAGGTGGACTCCAGTCAAGGTGTAGAAACATCTCAAAGATGGGAGGCCCCCAGAGATGAATACTTATGTCCATGCCAAATTTTAGTTTTTCAGTTTTATAATAAATTTGCAGACCTTTCTGAATTATTTTTTTATTATGGAGTATTGAGTGCAGATTGATGAGGAAAAACTAGCTCAAGGCTGCAACAAGATAGATGACAATAAAGGCATCTTATCTAACATAAAATGTGGAAAAAAAGTGAAAGGGTCTGAAGACTTTTTGAATGCATTGTATATGCTACACATGTAGACACACCCCATGTATATTTTACATACACCCCATATATATACCACACTTACTCCATATATGTATGCAACACGCATTTACACATACACCTTTTATGTATGGCACAGTAACACACACATATAAATGTACGCTCTAACATATATACACATAGGGAGTCATTTATTACGACTTAACTCCTATATCTGGCGGTGGATCGGCCAAAGTTATGAAGAGGCTCCGGCGCCAGTCTAAATGTTAGACAGCTTTCTTACATTTAGACCATTTTTTTACGCCTACGGCTCATGCACACAAACGTATATTCTTTCTGTGTCCGTTCCGTTTTTTTGTGGACCGTATACTGAACGATTCATTTTAATAGGGTCCGCAAAAAAAAACGGAAGTTACTCTGTGTGCATTCCCTCTCCATATGTCTGTATCCGTTCCGCAAACGAAAAAAAAAAAAAAATAGAATTTGTCCTATTATTGTCCGCATTACGGACAAGGAACAGTTGTGAGGGACTGGGCACATCATCCAGATTTGGCAGAGAAGAGACTCGTACATTAGACGTCAGCTGATAGGCTGTATAGCCAGCTGCCATTTAAAGCCTCATTCATACGTCCTTGTCCGTGCTCAATTCCGTGAGCAGGTAGTCAGTGATGCATCCGTGAAGCTGTCCATGAAGGATCCGTGTTGGATCTGTGTGTCCGTTTTTTGCTGTCCGTGTTGCATCCGTGTTTCACTGACACTGAACAGCTGAAAAATAATTTTCAAAGCATCTCTTCCGAATGATCCGTGAAACACGGATGGCATCCATGTTGCATCCATGGTTTTCAATGACCCATAGACTATAATGGACATGATGGATCCGTGAACACGGACAAAATAGAGCATGTATCCGCTCTGAAAACAAGGACCGTGCTAAAACACTGATGTCTGAATACACACATTAAAATGAATCGGGACGTGTGCTGTTTGTGGAGAACACGTACAGCACACGTCTGACGTGTGAATGAGGCTTAAAGCATAGTAAGTCCCACTCCTGCCTCCCCCGCACCCTGTAGACAGCAGCAGGGGCCAGAATATATATGTTGCTCTGTACTGCTGTCACACAGGCCATACGATCATGCCGCTGCTCTTCCTGGCTCTACATATGCCAGGTGATGCAGGCTCCTCTACCACTCTTGGCCTGGTCACTTCCCTTCTGACTATGATCGTTCCCCTCCGTCCCCTGCACCCATCAGCACAGATCTATAGCCTCATCTAGTCTATATGCCTTTTTGTAGGTGATCTGGTGATCCACAGCCGCCATGTCTGGCTCTAAAGGCAGAGCAAAGAAAAAGGCCACCACTCCATCTGCCCCCTCACCTGACAACCTACCTCTGCGATCTTCTGGACGACAGGTGACATTCTTTTCATTCCCTTTTCCTCATTCATGGTAAATTAACCCTGATTGTGTATAGACATTATTGCAGCTTAAGTGCTATGGACACCTTTGATGCAATGTTTTTGTGATTGCAGTTTACTCATTTTGGGCTAAAAATATTTTTTGAATTGGCCTTTATTGAATTTTTTTAGCCGTTTATGAGATACAGGGGTTAAAAATCAGTCTGTTTGCAAGCTGTTTTCTCTGAATCCTCTCATGTTCCGGCACATGTGTAGTAGGGATCGGCTGATTATCAGTTTTACTGATATTATCGGCCGATATTCAGGATTTTCAACGTTATCGGCATCTATTTTGCAGATAACGAATCAGGGAACAAGAATAACGCTGCTGTCAGCGCGATCCATGTTCCTTCAGCAGCACAGGGGAGAAGGAAGCAGTGTCTCCCTCCCCCCCCTGTGCCGCTGCCACCAATGAGGAGAAGAGGAGGGGAGCGGCTGTGGTCACTGCACCACCAATGATGTTAACTCATTCATTCAAATTCAACAGGAGGCGGGAGCTGGCTGCAGAATCATATAGCCGCACCCAACCTCTATGACAAGTAGGTGCCATCCGCGGCAGCTCCCACCTACTGTATATGAATTAATGGGCGAGTTATCTTCATTGTTGGTGCAGTGTGCCCCCCCACCCAAGCCCCCCAGTATTAATCATTGGTGGCAGTGGCCACAGGGTCTCCCCTCCTCATTAGTGGTGCAGTGGCAGCTTCTGATCGGAGCCCCAGCAGTATAAACCTGGGGCTCCGATCAGTTACCATGGCCGCCAAGACACTACTGAAGCCCTGGCTGCCATAGTCAGCTCCCTGCTGCTGTGTGCACAGGGCAGCTGGAAGAGTGTGAAGTCCTATTCACCCTGATAGAGCTCTATCAGGGTGAATAGGAAACGGTTTCTTGCCCCTAAGGGGGCTAAAAGTTAGTAAAAAAATAAATAAAAAACACCAAAATATTAAGTATAAATGAAAAAGAAAGACTTACAAAACAAAAGCTACACGTTAACAATAAACATGTTCATTTTCAGCAGATTTGTGTAGGAATTTTTTGTTTTATCAATGAAAATGCACAGAATATCGGTATAAATTATCGGCCTGAAAGTTCACAGATTATCGGTATCGGCTCTAATAAAATCAATATCGGTCGATCCTGATGTGTAGCTCTTATCTCTGATCTTCTGACCTCAAAAACACTCAAACTGATAAGAATATGGCTTAAATAAGTGATTATGAGGTCAGGAGATCAGACATACGAGCGCTGCATGAGCCGTCAGCTGATGGGATTTAAAGAAAACCGAAAGTGATAGCTTGCAAACAGACTGACTTTTAACTCCTTTATCTCAGAAACTGCTGAACATGAAAAAAAAAGACTAATAAAAAAATATGCTATTTTTCACCGAAAATGAGTACGATGCAAATATAAAAAAATGCCTCAGAAAGTGTCCATAGCCTTAATTGTACCTTATGGCTTGGATTAGGTGAGGAAAAAGGCAAGTGAAGCAATAGAAGATGACGAGGATTACCTGGAGAAGAAATACAGGAAATGTGAGAAGGCCGGGTGCACAGCAACTTGTCCCGTTTGCTTTGCCAGTGCTGCTGAAAGGTAGGCTTCCCTTGAGTGCTGGAATGGCCACTGTTATGTAGCTGGGATTATTACATGGCAAGTTGCATGCCACATAAATCAAGATCTGGTGTTGGGTGGAAGAGTTGCATATGTTCCTTTTTGCAATAGGGTACACATGCCAATCTGTAATAGGACAGACAGAGCAGCACACTCAAGTTGAGGAAAGCCTCAGATATTATTATCCTTTTAATTTATAGGGTGCAGTCCAAGGCGAATCTGCCGCCTGATCCCTGCTATGATCACATTGCAGTCCATTGTGTGTGAGCTTAATCTCCTAACAGGTTAAAATTGGAAAAAACCTCCCAAAAATGTCCCTTTTTTTAATTATAGATTTTGAATGTGTGTCTGCAGTAAATCTTGTTGACGCACAACTCAGGGGACACTATTGCATTTTAACCCCTAATTTGAGCCTTAAAGGGGTTGTCTGAGTTTTTTTTTCTTCTTTGCATGTTTCTAACTAGGCAAATGAAAGGACTTTACAATTCACTTACTTTATCTCCAGTTGCTGCTTTCTTAGATTTCACTGAGGGTCACATGACCTGTGATGTCAGCTTCTCTACCTGTTCTAATGATATTTCGTGCATAAGCCTGAGAGAGCAGATATGTGCCTGTACACGAGACGTCACTGTGCTGGCCACGCCCCCCTGCACTGCTGCTTATTGCTCTCTCCCTGGATTCTTGAGGAAAAACATTAACCCCTTCAGCTGCACAGACTCAGGGCTGAAGGCTTTAGGCCCCTTTCACACGGGCGTTGCGGGAACATGCACGATTTTTCCGCAGGAGTGCAAAACATTGTAATGCGTTTTGTACGCGCGTGAGAAAAATCTGCATGTTTGGTACCCAAACCCGAACTTCTTCACAGAAGTTCAGGCTTGGGATCGGTGGTCTGTAGATTGTATTATTTTCCCTTATAACCATGTTATAAGGGAAATTAATAATGATCGGGTCCCCATCCCGATCGTCACCTAGCAACCGTGCGTGAAAATCGCACCGCATCCGCACTTGCTTGTGGATGCTTGCAATTTTCACGCAACCCCATTCATTTCTATGGGGCCTGCGTTACGTGAAAAACACACAAAGAGGAGCATGCTGCGATTTTCACGCAACGCACAAGTGATGCGTGAAAATCACCGCTCGTGTGCACAGCCCCATAGAAATGAATGGGTCCGGATTCAGTGCAGGTGCAATGCGTTCATCTCACGCATTGCACCCGCGCGGAATACTCGCCTGTGTGAAAAGGGCCTTACTGGGTAGCTGCAGGCAGTGAGGAGGCAAATGCTGGGCACAGGAGCTGACAGATGAGTTCTGCAGAGCATTGCACAAGAACAGGTAGGGAGAAGATCCTGTGTGTATTAGCAGTGTCATTGTACAGCTGGGACTTGTAGTCCTACACATATAACGTGCTGCTGAGTCTCCCAGCAGACAGACATGTCACTCAGGGCAGCTCTTGTATTCACTCCCTTAGCAGTGCAGGGGGAGGGGCAGAGATTGTTGTTATTGCAGATAAACAAAGGGCCAGAAGAGAACCAAGGAAATGAGGAAATAGATTTTTTTTTTTTGCCTAAAACTTGCTTAGCTCAGTTATATATTGCTGCCCATCAGATTTACAGTGCTCTATATTTCTTTTTCATAACTCGGACAACCAGTTTAAGAACCAATAATATTTTACAAATGTTTTATTTTGTGAGATTTAGGTTTTTTAGGAACCATTTTGGGGTATATATAGTGTATTAAATAGCTTATTATTTTATTTGTAGGGGGGAAGATTAAAAAAACTGCAATTTTACATTATTTTGTGGATTTTTTTATGGCGTTCACTGTGTGGTAAAAATAATATAATTTTATTATCTGGGTCACTACAATGATGATAATGTCACATTTCTATATATCTTTTTTCCTTTCCTCCTGCAGCTGCTCCCTCGTTCTCCTCCACACTGACGGGGAGGGGGGCGGCGGCTTTAACTGCTCATATCTCTCGTTTCGTACCTAGAGATATGGGCTTTGTATTGTCTGGCATTCAAAGCTTTCAGACAATACCAGAATGACAGCAGTAAGTTCAGTACAGGGGAAGATATCACTGATAGAAATCGGGATGCAGTGAGTGCAGCTGAAAGTGAAAGTAAAAGCAGGTTTTTCCCCTGATTATTCCAGACTCAATTTCTAACAGTGATTTCTGCTCTGTTGCTTGAACTCTTTGTATGAAAGCCTGGAATGTCAGCTTTCAAACAAGACCAGTTGCATGTTTCTAGCTGCTACTATTCAGGAGATAGCAGCATCTAAAGCAGCCCCCCCCCCCCCCCCTCCACTTTCTGCCCGAGCCCAGCTCCGGCAGAACAGTTAGCTACTTTTCCCACAACCCGAGCTGGACTTGGGGAAAACAGTTAGGTGGTTAAAGGGGTACTCCCATCTTGGACATTGGGGGCATCTCTCTAGGATATGCCCCCAATGTCTGATAGGTGCGGGTCCCACCTCTGGGGACTCACCGTACATATGCAGCCGTCCTCTATTCATTTCTATGGGACTGCCAAAATAGCTGGTGTGCTTGGCTATTTTCAGAAGTCCCATTGAAATGAATGGAAGGCGCACCGCACAAGCGTGGTCATCACTCCATTCACTTCTATGGGGCTTATGAAAATAGCTACCAGCGCTTGGCTATTTTCAGCAGTCCCATAGAAACGAAAGGAGAGCGGCCGTGCATGTGCAGTGCACCCACCGGCACTTTATGGGCTCCGTTCTAAGTATAGGTGTGGGTCCCACGATGTCCAAGATGGGAATACCCCTTTAAAGGGGTTGTCTGCTCCTTTACAAGTGATGATCTATCCTCAAGATAGGCCATGAATATCTCATTGGTAGGTGTCTGACACCACTGCCAATTGGCTGTTTGGCAGTGGCTCTGTTGCGGGAACTACACCGCTCCATCCATTGTGCAGTGAATGGAGCTGGTAAATGCAGCGCTGCTCCCATTCACTTCAATATACTGCTGAATTTTATGAGATGGTTGGCCTGTGGCAACTTGTGGGTCACAAATCAACCACTTTGCAGTCTTTGACCATATGTTGTGGCAAGGTTCTCCTATAGTCCCAGCCTAAGGGCTCATTCACACGACCAGTATGGTCACCGTGTCAGTGTTTGAATGGGTCCGCTGTATGTAAAATACTGCAAAAGATAGGACGATAGATGTCCATCTTTTGCCGTATTTCGCAGATCACGGACCCATTCAAGTCTACACCACAGCACGGAGTTCACACTGCCTGGACTCGGCCCGTGCTGTGGACAGCAGTAATTGAGCCCTAAGGGATGTGATTTGTAATTTAACATTACGTTTTGCTCACAGACAGTTTAATTTTCCCAATCACACAGATTGTTACCCAATATAAGAATCCCTATATTGTAGGTTTAACCATAGGTGAAGATGTGACTTGATTCTTTAATTTCAGATGTGCAAAGAACGGTTACACATCAAGATGGTATCATCTTTCCTGTGGGGAACATTTCTGCAATGAATGCTTCGATCACTACTATAGGAGGTTGGTGGTGACATTATTATTTTCCTTTAGGACACTTGTTTTGCTCAGCTACTGACATGTAACTTTTTTCTGTAGTCACAAAGATGGTTATGATATATATGCTTCTTGGAAGCGTATATGGACAAGCAATGGAAAAAGCGAACCAAGCCTTAAAGCATTCATGGCTGACCAGCAGCTTCCATACTGGGTGAGATGCTTGATTTAACTTTTTTAGCTAAAATTTGACTTTTATTAAAGGAGTTCTCCAAGATTTTGATATTGATGGATCAGTACCAGATCGGCGAGGGTCTGACTCCTGGCACCCTTGCCCATTAGTTGTTAGGTGAGAGCCACGACCTATTCCTAAACCACTGATGTCACATTCATCGGTCACATGACCTAGGTGCAGCCCAGTCCCATTCAGTTGGATAGGCCTGATCTGTAATACCAAGCACAGACGCGATACAATAGACTGTGCTGTGCTTGGTGTGAGGAGACTGTGGTTCTACAGACCTTGTTGGATCCCCGCCAATCTGATATTGATGACGTATCCTGAGGGTAGATCATTAAAGGGGTTGTCCAAGTTATATTTATTGATGACCTATCCTCATCAATATCAGATCGGCTGGGGTCAGACACCCGGCACCCCCGCCGATCAGCTGTTTGAAGAGAAGGTGTGCGCCGTGCCAGCGCCGCCTCCTCTTCACTGCTTACCTTCTTGCCGTTGCATCTGCAGTGGTGAGAAGGTCTAATTATACCCAAGCCGTCCCATTAATTTCAATGGTACGGATCGCTCCTATACAAGTGTATGGGAACGATCTGTCCCATTGAAATGAATGGGACGGCTTAGGTGTAATTACACCTGCTCACCACTGCAGATGCAACGGCAGAGAAGGTAAACGGTGAAGAGGAGGCAGCGCTGGCACGGCGCACGCCTTCTCTTCAAACAGCTGATCGGCGGGGGTGCGGGTGTCGGACCCCAGCGATCTGATATTGATGATCTATCCTGAGGATAGGTCATCAATAAATATAACTTGGACAATTCCTTTAATATTGCAAGTGTCTAGAAAACCCCTGGGTGTATCTGCTGAATATGCTTTGCTGTGTAAGGGCAGCATATTACAAATACAATCCATACTCCTTGGATCCAGAAAGACACAAAAAAAAAAAGCTTTTTGCTGTATTCTTCCAGTGTGCCAAATGATACAAACTGAGTGAGGCTACTTTCAGACTTGCGTTTCACTTTTCTGGTATTGGGATCGGCAGAGGATCTCAATACAGGAGAAAATGCTTCCGTTTTGTCCCCATTCATTGTCAATGGGGACAAAACTGAACTGGACAGAATGTAATGCTCCAAAATGCATTCCGTTCCGTTTGGTTGCGTTTTTCATACTGTACAGAAAACTGAATCAAGCTGGGGTTTTATTTCCGTCATGGGATGCAGAACAAAATGGATCCGGTTGTATTATGTCTAAAATGACCATGACTGATCCATTGTAAGTCAATGGGGGACGTTTTCTATGTTTCCAAGAAAACTGGATCAGCACCATTGACTTGCATTGTGTGTCGTTCCGGATCCGTTTTCTTGGACACATAGAAAACGTCCCCCATTGACTTACAGTGGTTTTAGTGACAGATCTGTCATGGTCATTTTAGACAAAATACAACCGGATACATACATAACGGATGCAGCCGGTAGTATTATTACAAACGTTTTTGCTGAACCCTGCCAGTCAGCCAAAAACGCAAGTGTAAAAGTAGCCTCAGCTGTTTTCTCTCTGCCTCTCTATGTGGAAAACGTGGAGTACTGACCTGTAGCAGTAATATGCTTCTCTTCTCTAATATTCAGCTGACTAATCTGCTTTAAAAAGGGTTGTGCCATCTTAGCCCTTCACGGCCGAGATGGGAATAACGCGCAGTAAGCGCCGGCCTGGGGTGGCTGGAGTTACAGAAGCTGGCGCTTTGATGTTTCCATAAATCCCATATAAATGGGAGCTATGCAAACTGTGTGTTACAGCAAGCTACACAAGTACCATATGCTGTTTGCATGGCTCCCATACACTGCTGTGGAAGTTTTGTGTTGTGCCACCCGTTTTCGTATAGAACAGTGATGGCTAACCTTGGCACTCCAGCTGTGGTGAAACTACGACTCCCAGCATGCTCCATTTATTTATATAGAGTTCTGAGAGCAACCAAGCAAGGGTGGCATCTTGGGAGTTGTAGTTTTACCACAGCTGGAGTGCCAAGGTTAGCCATCACTGGTCTAGAACACATCGGTCATCCACTTTGTGCAGCCCTATAGCTGATCCAGAAACGTGATGTGACCCAGCACTAGGTATATTTTCTGTGCAGTGAAATCACAATTTCACATGTATTGTTTCTTCCTAATTGTTCTCTATTTGTGAAAAATGACAGCTCTTCTGTACCTTTTATTGTAATACGTTGTCTCAATTGATTTCTAGGTACAATGCACAAAACCCGAATGTGGCAAATGGCGGCAGTTAACAAAGGAGATACAGTTAACTATGCAAATGGCGAAGACATACAGATGTGGTATGAAGCTGAACAATGCTCTGAAGGTAATTTCCGATGATACTGGGCTGCATCTATAGAAACGAATACATGTAAAAAGTGGAGAAGTTTCTCATAACCGCCAATAAGATCACAGTTATAATTTTGCAAATGCAGTTTTAAAAATGAAAGCTGTAAGCTGATTGGTTCTTGATTTCTTGCTGCGCTGGGTTTGTACAATATCTCTTTTTCTTTGAGTAAGCTATAGCAACATATCATTTTTCTTCATATTACAGTTTGAAGTCTATAAAGTGATTTATACTTTTCTATATTGTACTGCTTGTTGTTTTTTTTCAATTTACATTACAATGAACACTTTTTGCCCATTCATAAAGTGTGAACAATACCTGGATTCCTTGGGTCTTAGTACTTTTGAAGTCTGTGGTTAGTGATGATGAGGTGACAACGAATATTACATTGTAGATTTGTATTTCACTTAGTTTATTTGTTATTTTAATATATCCTTTATTAAACTCTAGTCAATAGCTGCTGTTTTCATTTTTATGTTTTTTTTTTCCCCTGGTAGGCTGAAGGGTCAGATCATTGCTCTATGCCAGAAGATCTGGTAAGTGCACATTTTAGAAACTGTAGAGATGAACTAGAATTATTCCATTTCATCATATGCATCTGTGAAAGGTTATGATATAAATCTTCGCCTATAGGTTTCAGAAAGTGGTCCTGACTTAAAGGACTTTTAAACGTGAAATTGTCTGGATTTGAAAATGTATGTAAAGAGTTCTAAAGGCTATAGATGAAGAAGTGGGGACAGACATGGCTGTACTTTCACTGTCCTCCCATTGAAGTATTCTACAGTCAGCCTTTTTCTAGCTTCTTGCATATCACAGTTTATTATCTCCATTCAAGGGTGGACTGGTCATAGACCGTACAGGGAATCTTCCCGGTGGGCTAATGCCCAGGAGGCCACCCAAGCATCAAGCACTTATGCACTTGGCCACCGCCTGCAGTGGCTCTCCTGAATTCAACTGTATTGCCATCCTCAGGACGATGATACAGTTTCACAGTGTGGCACGGGCGGCAGTATTTTGTGCTGCACTGTTGTATTTTGTTCTGCTGGCCCCGCTTAATTATGTTGTCCCTATCTGCATGTGTTGCCCTGCGTTCTGTCAATTTGGACCTATCTACAACATGGGGCCACTTTTAGTTATTTTTTTTCCAGGGCCACTATAAGTTCCCAGTCCGCCCCATCTCCATCTCCTGTTAAATAGATAATAAGAATGTTTAGGTTTTGTGTCCCTATAAGGGCTCATTCACACAACCAAGGCTTACATCCAGTTGCTGTCTCAGTGTAGAATGGACCTGTTATAGTCATTGGACCAAATCATAGAAAATCACATTGGTTCATGCATAGAATACCACAGCATGCACCATTTAGGCAGGAGTTTCCGTAAAAACTCGCCCCCCATTCTAGTGAACGCATACAGACGCAGTCTGTTTAAAAAAGGCTGGGGCATAGCGGGTTGGAGCCCATCCATCTGGACTAATAATGGCTAAAAAATTGGACCAATAAACTAATGGGCTACCGTATAGGAAAGTAACATAAATGCCTTTTTAGAGCGCGAGTCCTTAATGCAGGGTGTGTAAAAAGGCGGGTACGTACTGACATCTGTTTGGCGGTATAAATACAGTAAGATGAGGATTCTATTATCTACTGCAGGCTCAGGTTCTCGATTACTGCAAATTGCCATCTTAGCGGTGTATTTACCGCTGCTGAAGTGTAATTGGGACATGCAGCTAGATGGTTTTGGGGACAATATTGGGGCTAGCTAGGTTGGGGGGTAGATCTATACACTTTGGTTGCACAATCCTAGTGATCTCAAGGATATCGTGCCAATCGCCGTTTCTAGGAATGACTAGGCACCATCAGTCGCTATGTGCAAGTGATTGGTCGCTGATCTGATTTATTTATTTATTAAATTGTTGCATGCCGGGATTTTCCCAGATTTTGAGAAATTGTGCTACAAGACTGGGAATCGCTGTTGTCTGTAACAGTAATTTCCATTGGATTTGGTAACGCTAGCGCTTCAGTGCTCAGGACCAAGTGTCACATCATCACAGTAACTCTGGTTCCTGTGTCTTAAGAACCAGCTCTAGTGTCTAGACTTTACTGGAGTGATTTAGAGATACATTTCTATGACATCGCCAGCAGTGATTTTACAGCAATTATAGGCATAAAGGGGTTGTCTCACTTCAGCAAGTGGCATGTCTCATGTAGAGAAAGTTAGTACAAGGCACTTACTAATGTATTGTCCATATTGCCTGCTTTGCTGGCTGGATTCATTTTTCTTTTACATTATACACTGCTCGTATCCAAGGGTTACATCCACCACCGCAGCTCAGCTACGTGGGGGCCTATTCGCGCTCCCATGGGACCAGCCACCAGAACGGCCATCACTGCCGGATTTCAGGGTGGTCGTGACCATGGAAACGAGCAGTGTATAATGTGATGGAAAAATGAAGCAATATGGACAATCAGAATACATTAGTAAGAGCCTTGTATTCACTTTATCTTCATAACAAATGCCACTTGCTGTAGTGACGCAACCCCTTAAAACCTTCTTTATATGTCTGAATTAATGTAGTTATTCAAAGTGAAGCACGCTGAAATTCCTGACTAGAGATGTGAGACTCTGGGTCTATTATTGGATCATGCAACAGTTATGACATGAATTTACCCATAATGAGGGGTTTCCGTAGGCTAAAACCATAAATTTTCTCCTGTACTTACTAATACTCCAATCCCCTGCTGCTCATTGCTTGCTACACTGCCTTACAACATGTCGTCCACAGTGGCAACAAGTGGCGATCACTGCCTTGGCATATGACTATGGAAGAAAATGCAGTATGCAGAGATTTAAAGGGGTATTTTCATATCGCTAGGAAATGCCCTCATTGTCTGATGGGACCCGCACCTATATCGAAAACGGAGAGGGGGGCTTGGTGGCTGGAGGACCCCGGGTTTCCTTGGGTCGGGCCACCCACCACCAAGCGCTCGCCCCATAGAAGTGAATGGGAGTGCACTGTGCTTGCGCGGCCACACTCCCACTCATTTCTATGGGGTCGACGGAAATAGCTGAGCCAGCGCTTGGCTATTTCCGGCAGCCCCATAGAAATGAATGGAGGGCAGCTGCTCTTGCGCAGTGTGCCCTCCACCACTTTCAGGGCTCTGTTCTCAATGTAGGAGCTGGTCCCAGAGGTGGTACAAGGAGTGTTCCTTTAATTAGACGACTGTACTCTATATCTTAACTAAAGAGCAATGATCTTTTTCTGTTCTTCCAGAGCCTGGTACTTATACATGGGGGTCAGCCCTGTGTTCAGATATATGTATCTGTTATTCAGTTCAATAGGAGCAGAACACCGTAGACCAGGGCTGGCCAACCTGAGGTTCTCCAGCTGTTGCAAAACTACAACTCCCAGCATTCCCACACAGCCTACGGCAGGGCATGGTGGGAGTTGTAGTTTTACAACAGCTGGAGACCTGCAGGTTGGCCATCCCTGCTGTAGACTAATCCGTGCTGTTGGTATATTGACATTTCTATGAACCTAGAAGTAAAGGGGTTTTCTGGGAGTTCAATGTTGATGGCCTATGCTCTGCATCGGTCCTCAGTACCTGATCAGTGAGGGTCAGACTCCCAGAACCCTTGCCAATGAGCTGACGCCACGGTAATTGCCAAGACCTCTTCCTAGGCCACTGATGTCATGGTCACATGGCCTGTTTGCAGCTCGGCTGCAATAGCAAGCACAACCACTATACAGTGTACGGCGCTGTGCTTGGTGTGTTCTGAGGAGGCTGCAGCGCCCACCGGAACAAAGCAGCCTCTTCCAACAGATGATTGCCGGGAAATCTGGGATTTAGACCCCCATCGATCAAATATTGATGACCTAGGCCAGTGATAGCGAACCTTTTACAGACTGAGTGCCCAAACTGCAACATAAACCCACTTATTTATCGCAAAGTGCCAACACAGCAATTTACCTTGAATACTACAGTCCAGTATAGTATATCTTCCATGTACTTTATCATTTATCTACAATAGCCTGCCTACATTCAGTGTGCTGCCTGTGCCGTTCATAGTGCGCCCTGCGCTGCTGAATGGCAGGAAAAGTCTAATGCATGTTGGTACACCATAGTGTGGGTGCCCACAGAGAGGGCTCTGAGTGCCGCCTATGGCACCCGTGCCATAGGTTCGCCATCACTGACCTAGGCCATCAATATCAAACTCTTAGAAATAACCTTTAGAGATCAGAAATGTGACAAATATGCATTAATAAGGAAATAACTTGGAAGAGGGCAAAAAACATTTCTTTTTTGCGGTACATCCAGGAATCCTGTTTAATATTCTGTGTTGAGATTGATAGAAGTTAAAGAGGACCTGTCACCTCCTGTCTGTTTTAATAACTACTAGCATTCCCCATGTAATACCAATTCTGCAGAAAGTTATGTGTACTCCAAAATGGCGCCATTTAAAACTACAACTTGCCCCGCAAACAATAAGCCCTCATAAAGCTATATAGACGAAAAAATAAAAAAGTTATAGCTCTTGGAACGAGACGATGAAAAAAGGAAGAAAAACGCTGGGTCAGTAAGGCCCAAAACAGGCTGGTCACTAAGAGGTTAAACCTTAAGATGTGTTATGCTATTGTCTCTCTGATTACCAACAGAGGGTTTCAGAGGTACCAACTCAGCCATGGTATGCAATGCTTATTCTACCTCCGCTCCTGAAAGACAGCCCGTCCGCCCCATTGCTAGCGGCCTATTACCCGGACTGTGTAGGCATGAGCCCATCATGTACCAGCGCAAACCGTCTTCATGGAGACCACAAACTAGAGCAAAGCAGAGGAGTGTCCTCTAATTCTGGTAAGCCTGTATACTCAGCTTCCATGGTTTTCAATACAGTTACTTCTTATTCATTATTAAACTAGTTAATGCAGTTTTTCTTCTTTTTTACTGTAGGGATCAATCCGTATTTTCAGCCGTTCTACCAACCCAACGAATGTGGCAAAGCTCTCTGTGTCAGACCAGATGTGATGGAACTAGATGAGCTTTATGAGTTTCCAGAGTACTCTAGAGACCCCACAATGTATTTGGCCATGAGAAATCTTATTTTGGCCTTGTGGCATATAAAATGTAAGGTAAGTGTCTCGTGTATTGTCCTATGCATTAGAACGAAGATAACTTTACCATGTTATTTGCTCTGCTATGGTAAAGTACACGTGACAGATTGGTTGGAGAAATTTCTACTACTGGAATATATATGTCATGTGTGAATATACCCTTAGATTTGTTTGTTTGCAAGAAAATGGTCTATAAAGGGATTTTCCGTGAATACAATATTCATGACCTGTCTTACAATAGGTCACCAATATCTCATTGGCACCAAGCCTGCAGCCTCCTCACAACATACCAAGCTGTATAGTGCACTTCATATTGCAGTCTACGGCTGTACGTAGGCTATGTGACCGATGAACGTGACTTCACATTGCCTAGGAAGAGGTCTCAGTGTGGCCTCTTCAAACAGCTGATTGGCGGGTTATCGGGAGTTGGACTTCTACCTATCACATATGAATTACCTATCCTGTGGTCAGGTCTTCAGTATTTTAATCTTGAAACACCCCTTACAATTGGGGCTGTGAATACTGAGGAACATCCTCTGGGTTCCTTTTCCTATGATACGAGGTTGCACGTTTCCAGTTCAAACTTCCTGTTATTGAAGTCACTTATTCAGTGACATAAGACCACAGATATCTGTTTAAAGTGATTGTCCACCCAGATCAACATCCTTTCATAAGTAGTATCCCTGAGTGAGAGCCCACCTCTGGTGGTGCCGCTGATGAGTTGTGATACTGCAAGACAAAAGTGTTCTCGGGCGATGCCCTAATAGGGTATATGGACAGGGGCTCTCTTTAGTGGACATCCCCTTTAACCCCTTGCTGAATTAACATGATCCTTCAGTAAGAGGAGGCCTAAAAGCCCTTTTACGTGGGCCGATGATTGGGCAAATGAACACCCTTTGTAGGTTGATCAGATTCTCATTTGTCAGCATCAAATCTATTTATGTAAGTAGGGAATGTGCTGCTGAGAAATGCAAACTGAATGGGGATGAGCGATCGTACTGATGATCATTCGTCCCCATACACTAGGACAATTGGTACTAGGGCTGCAGTAAACGATTATTTCAGTAATCGAGTATTCTATCGATTATTTTGTACGATTAATCGAGTATTGTAATAAGAAATAATGAATTAATAGACTGTTTTCCTTTATAAAAACCAGTGCCATCGGCTCCACCATCCCCCAGTGCCATCAGCTCCGTTCACCCAGTGCCTTCAGCTCTCCCCCACCCCAGTGCCTTCAGCTCTCCCCCACCCCAATGCCATCAGCTCCACTTCCCCAGTGCCATCAGCTCCACTTCCCCAGTGCCATCAGCTCCACTCCCCCAGTGCCGTCAGCTCTCCCCCACCCCAATGCCATCAGCTCCACTTCCCCAGTGCCGTCAGCTCCGCTCCCCCAGTGCCGTCAGCTCCGCTCCCCCAGTGCCGTCAGCTCCGCTCCCCCAGTGCCGTCAGCTCCGCTCCCCCAGTGCCGTCAGCTCCGCTCCCCCAGTGCCGTCAGCTCCTCTCCCCCAGTGCCGTCAGCTCCGCTCCCCCAGTGCCGTCAGCGCCGCTCCCCCAGTGCCGTCAGCGCCGCTCCCCCAGTGCCGTCAGCGCCGCTCCCCCAGTGCCGTCAGCGCCGCTCCCCCAGTGCCGTCAGCTCTCCCCCACCCCAGTGCCGTCAGCTCTCCCCCACCCCAGTGCCGTCAGCTCTCCCCCACCCTAGAGCCCAAAATTTGCAGTGAGGATTTTTTTGTGTCGAATTACTTGATTCAATCGAATAATCGTTTCAGCCCTAATTGGTACATTTATATGCACCGGTTTACTGCCAGATAATCTGCCTATGTAAAAGGACCTCGAGATTTCTCTCCATTTTCTTATGCTATTAAACAAGACCTAGCTTTGTCTCAATTCAGTAAACTTATAACTGCAAGTCAAGTGAGAATATTTTGGTACTGTATTTTACTTCGATATTCTTGCATATTAGTAAACGATACAAAATTACATTGGTAACTGTTTTGGATTCTAGGAGGTGCTCACACCACAGACCTGTGCTCATCATATAATGGTGAGAGGATTAGTCCGCATCCGCTGCGTACAGGAGATGGAACGGATTCTCTATTTTATGACAAGGAAAGGACTAGTTAACACTGGGGTTTTGTCTGTCTCCCCTGGTCAGTGCCTCCTTCCAAAGGAATACCACAAAGTACGTAAAATACGTTAGATTTTCCATTTCGGTGTTCCTGTGTTATACACAGTTGTAACGCCCTTCATTTCCTATTACAGAAATCTGTGATTATCGTTGGAGCAGGACCAGCAGGATTAGCCGCCGCACGGCAGCTCGACAATTTTGGCATTCAGGTAAGGGGAGTATACAAGGAAAGCTGTCTGTCACAGATGAGGACTGCCCACTGGACTCCTAAGATCCACACATACACATATATTCTATACTCTGCTTAGCTGCATTATGCCATGGTACTTGCACATTGCACTGCATTTTGAACGTGACAGGTTCCCTTTAAGAGTTCTACTATATATGTAGCTCTATAGGCATTATTGAAATAATTCTACACTTTTCCATTTTATTTCAGGTGATGATTCTTGAAGCAAGAGACCGGATTGGTGGTAGAGTCTGGGACGATAAATCATTTAAGGGAGTCACCATTGGAAAAGGAGCACAGATTGTGAACGGTTGCATCAACAATCCCATTGCGATAATGTGTGAGCAAGTGGGTTTCTGTGGTGAATGCATTTATTTAACTGGCATTGTGAAGGAAAGGAGCGAGCCAGTCCGTGGCCTCAGCAGTGATGTGTGCAGGCACGACATGCCACCGCTGAGGCCACTGATAGGCCAGAGTGTAGACAGCACATGGCACTTCTGGTCCATTAGCGACTGGAAGCGTAGTAGAAAGGAGATTGGTGATGGAACCGGAGCACCGGTCACAGGTGATTGTATTTTTTAAATTCCTCATCCTGTCTAACCATATGAAAAAGGGGTTTACAGTCTCGGAGAACCCCTTTAAGTGAATAGAAGTTGAGCTGCAGTATCCCAGGAGGGCCACCAAAGAGTGGACAGAGTCACCTGCTCCCAGCTCCGATTCTAGCATTACTTTTCTGTTTCAGTGTTTTTATTGACGTTTTTTAAAGTTTCGTACAGTTCTTTAATATTAGATATAGACATCATACAGCTATGATATTGATTTAAAGGGGTTGTTTAATAAAAAAAAAATTGAAATGGTGTAAAATGAAAGAGCGCTCGCCACAGCACCCATCCCCTCTAGGAAGGAAGTGATGACTCCCTGAGTGTGGTCACGTGACTCCTGCAGCCAGTCATGGTAACGCATGCATCGCGGCATGATCACTTTCCGGTTCAGCGGGGATGTGAGCTGCCAGTGTTGTACAACCCTTTTAGCCATTACTTTGATTTAACCATTTAATTGCATCCAGATATTCATACGTGTCGGTTACAAAGTTGAGAGGTTCCGAAATTGCACTTTTATTTTAAAATGAATTTGTTTTATGTAACCACTGGGTGCACATTGAGTAACTTTTACCCAAATGATGACATTTTATAATATATCTGTATTACCAGCGTACAGTGTACCATCTTTATACTGTCAGCCGCTGCTCTCAGTCCAGTCACATTTTTATTTCTGTAACAGATTGGGATTAAAATGCGGAAACTTCGAGAAAAATGTGATTTGATTCAGGAAGGAGGAAGATTGACTGATCCATCTATAGATAAACGCATGGATTTTCATTTTAATGCCATATTGGATGTTGTTGCAGAATGGAGGAAAGATAAAAGTCAGCATCAAGATGTCCCTCTTGGAGGTAGGTCCATCGCATGGTTCTAGTCTGGGAGCACGGTCCTGTCCTTGAACTCCTTGTAGTTGCCCCCATACCCCCACCACCGCATCATGGCGTCCGCGATCACACCTGGTATGTAAATGTATTTATATGTTTTTACAGATAAGATACAGGAGATCTACAAGACTTTCATTCAGGAATCTGGAATCCAATTTACAGATGTGGAGGAAAAGGTTTTGCAGTTCCACCTCAGCAACCTGGAATACGCCTGTGGAAGCAATCTGCACAATGCAAGTATCTTCAGGGCTCATTGAGACTAGTGACTCCTTCATACATCAGGGTCTTCATAAATATGGCGTTTAGACCAAAGCCATATTTCTCAGCGTATTCACGCCAGAAATCCAGACCACGATCACGTATGGTGCACTTTATAAATGCACTTCTTTTTCCATTTTATGAAATTATTATGCACTGTGGCATTTTCAGATTAAAGGGTTTATCCATTGATTAATGTAAAAAATGAAAATCAGATATCATATAATATGTGACAACATCTTCGTAAGAAAGCTAGAACCAGCCTTGTACCTCACATGGATTCAAAAGATCTCCCCATCCATTTGTTCTGCTAGATTTATTTTAAGCTGGCAGCTCAGTGGGCGTGTCCTTTCTCAGGAGGTGTGCCCTTTCTGCTGAAGCTCTCTCCCTATTACAGCTCAGGGGGTCTTTCTTTATCCCTATATCTTTCACAGCTTCTAACAGTAGATAGAAGTCAGTATTCAGCTGGTGGAACTGAGTACTGAGCATGCGCATCCACCTGAGTGATGTTACGGAGGTGGACAGAGAAATAAGGAAAAGACCAAACAGCAGGTGGCGCTATACAGATACATTTTATTTCATGGGACAACCTGTTTTAGCATGATAGAGTATATTCCAGATGGCCAGTACAGGGTACAGTTGTGGCAGCATGTGTGCCCATAGCATTGATCTGCCCATACACATAGGGCATATAATCATGTTTAATGGTGTTGTGCAGCCAGTACATATGGATGACCTATCCTCCGGATAGGTAGTCGATGTCTGATTGGTGGAGGCCCAACTCCCGGCACCCCTGCCGATCAGCTGTGAAAAGGAGGTGGCGCTCATGCAGGCACTGCTTCCTCTTCAAGATTACACTGCGCATCGTCTCACTTGCAGCGGCAGTGCAGTGTAATTACAAGTGCTTGTCCTATACAAGTGAATGGAACAAGCAAGTAATTACACTGTACTGCTGAGACTTCCTAGATGATGAAAAGTGTAATATTGAAGAGGATGTCGCGCTCACATGAGCTCTGCCTCCGCTTCAAACAGCTGGTGAGCGGCGGTGATCAGCTATTGATGACCTGTCCTGAGGATAGGTATATGGTATACGTTTATCTGTCCTGAGGATAGGTCATCAGTAGGTACTGGCTGAACAACCCCTTTAACATTTAGTTGAATGAGCAGAGGGGAGTAAGGCGCTTTTCACTTTGTGGCTCCCTTATTTTTGTTTTTATTTAATTCTCTGTCTACAGGTATCCGCTCGCTCCTGGGATCACAACGAATTCTTTGCTCAGTTTGCTGGAGATCACACAATGTTGACTGCCGGGTATTCAGCCATCACGGACAGATTGGCCGGCGGACTTGATATTCGGCTTAAGTCACCCGTAAGTGTGAGGTTGTGGTTCTTGCTACACAACTTTATTTGCGGTTAAAAGGGTTTTCCAAGAGTTCAGATTGGTGGCATTTCCTAAGGATGGGTCACCAATATCTGTTCGGTGGGGTTTCTGACTCCTAGCTCCCCCACTTATCAGGTATTTAAAGAAACCATGGTGCTCCTGTGAGCTCTGCAACCTCTTCCTAGTCCAGTGACATCGCGTTCATTGGTCACACGGCGTATTTGCAGCTCTGTCCCATTCAAAGTGAATGGGCCTGGGCTGCAGTACCAAGCACAGCCACTATACAATGTATGGCACTGTGTTTGGTATGCAGCACTCACCGGAATGTCAAAGCCACTTCAAACAGCTGATCGCCAGGGCTGCTGGTGGTTGAACCCCAACTGATCAGCTAGGGCATAGGCTATCAGTATAGAAAAGTGGGAAAACCACTTTCAGTTGTTTACCGTCTAATTTTGCTACACACTAAAGCAAAATCAGTGCTAAAGCTTGTAAGTTGGTGGTTTCATATTCTACTCAAAATCAAAGTTGCTTTTTTCTCGCCCAATTCCTTGGGGGACACAGGAAACCTTGGGTATAGCTCAGCTCCCTAGGAGGCGTGACACTAAGTAAAAAACTGTTAAGCCCCTCCTCCAGCAGCTATACCCTCAGCCTGGAGAGAGATACTGACAGTTTTTTCCTTAGGCCTTATTCACACGTCAGTGTTTTGTTCAGTGATTGTTAGCCAAAACCAGGATATTAGCCTCCACTGACATAAGGTATAAGGGAAAGATCTGCACCTGTTCTGTGTCTCAAAATCACTGATGGAAATCACTGACCAAAACACTGACGTGTGAATGAGGCATTAGTGTCAAGGAGGCAAGACACTCTCTCTGCTCTGAGCTGTCTTTGCTTAAAGGGAACCTGTCACCGGGATTTTGTGTATAGAGCTGAGGACATGGGTTGCTATATGGACGTTAGCACATCCGCAATACCCAGTCCCCATAGCTCTGTGTGCTTTTATTGTGTAAAAAAAACGATTTGATACATATGCAAATTAACCTGAGATGAGTCCTGTACATGAGATGAGTCAGGGACAGGACTCATTTCAGGTTAATTTGCATATGTATCAAATCGTTTTTTTTACACAATAAAAGCACACAGAGCTATGGGGACTGGGTATTGCGGATGTGCTAACGTCCATCTAGCAACGCATGTCCTCAGATCTATACACAAAATCCCGGTGACAGGTTCCCTTTAAAATTGGTTTTTGATTTTTTTTCTTTTTCTTTTCTCCATTTACACAGGGACAACAGAAACGCCTGGACCTCTTTGTTTCTCCCAGGGTCGAGCTGCACCAGTGCCGGCTATCCGCACTGCTGCCTCCCCCACCGAAGAAAAGGAGGACCAGGGCAGCCCAGCTCCCCTGCATCCCGCCAGCGCAAGGGTCGCCCACACGCAAGCCCCTCTCCAGCTTCCTGCCACTTCGGTGCCAGTGGCTGAAGGGGCGACCCTGCTGGATGGACAGAGGGTGAAGACTTCAGGATGGTGAGAGTGGCTGTTCCAGCCCTGCTCCTGCTCCCCACCACCCTTCTCCCTCTCTCTCCCTCTTCTCCTCTCTTTCTCCCCTCTCTGACTGGGCTAAATCCCATTCCGTTCCCTACCTGCATGGTGCTCCTCACACCTCTTTAGTGTGCCCTAGGCACTTTTGACGGCACATTTTGTGTGGGGGGAATACTGGCAGGGGAGACGATCGGGGGAGGAGGGCCTTTTACCGCAGCTGCGGCGGCCGTGTGCACCCTTCCTAGGTCCGGGCAGGCAAGTGGCGGCGCACTCATGTTCCGGCCTACAATGCGTCTGCCGCTCTGGGCTTGCGGCGGCGCGTTTATTACTGGGTCATTCTGGCATTACCGTTCGCCTCAGCTTATTACGGGAGGCGGACTGGCAGGTCCTTCGCTCATGTCTTTTTTCTGTCCGGCTACTGGGCAGTTCTAAGCGGAGGTTCGGCGGCATGTTTTAATCGCGAGCGACGATTCGGCGGGGGCAGAGCTTCCTTTCCCGCTCCTCGCTTGTCCCGCCTCCTTTTCTTCATACGTGCCTGACTTGCTTCTCGCTGCTGCTCTTGCTGGGATGGATCGCTTTACACACCGGTGCCTGCTGCCTGCAACTGCTGTCTGCTCCAGCTCTGTGACCTGGTAGGACTGTTAACCCTTTCTAGTGCAGCAGCCCCTGGCCTGGACGGTTGTTTTTTCCTGAACTTCCAGCCAACATGTCCGACCCTTCAGTGCCTGCTGGACCCTGGTATCATACCTGTACTGCGCCCTTTCCACAGGGGCAGTCTGACCCGCATTGTCCGGCATGCCAGGCCCCATTACAGGGTCCGCCACCTGCTGTGTCACTCCCTGGCCTCTTGGATCCTCCTGACTGGGCTAAATCCCTTTTCTAGGCCGTGGTCAGTCTCACTGATGTTGTGGGCCGCCTTGCGGATGCATTGCCTTTATCGCAGCCGGATGATCCCCCTGCTGTACCCTCTGGGTCCGCTACCCTGGCCGACCCGTCTGAGTCCCTCTCTCCCAGCGACGCCTCCAGGGCCCGACAACCCCAGAAGCGGTCCAGGGCGGAGCGCGTATCATCTTCGGATGCTTCCCTGTCACCCCCAAGGGTGCGATCCCAGTCGGGCCCCTCCTCCTCACAGGATATGCCCTCAGAGGGAGAACTGGTCGATTCGGATTGGGATATGGACTCGGCCTTGCCATCCAAACTGGCTTAGGCCGTGGGCCATCTTATTGCCAGCATTCGTGATACCTTCAAAATTCACGATGATCCTCCTAGCTCTGACAAGGCCAGTGTGTCTTTTTTCCGCCCCAAGCAGGCGTCCGCGGTTTTTCCCCTCCATGCCGACTTCTCGTTGGTAGTTTCTAAGGCCTGGTCTCGTCCTGCTGCGCGTTTTACTCCCCCTAAGAAGTTGGATATCTGTTACCCTTTCCCGGCGGATTGCATTACAACTTGGGCGCCACCACCTAAGGTTGACCCCCCCTGTGGCCCGCTTGTCCAAAAGCACGGCCATTCCTGTGGCGGACGGCTCCTCTTTGCAATCCGCTGAGGATCGGCACATAGAGTCTATTACCAAGGGCATATTTGCAGCCTCCGGTTCCACCCTCAGGCCGGTCTTTGCTTCCGCCTGGGCTGGAAAAGTACTCATCTTCCCCAGTCCAGGACCAAGGGCGCCACTCGGGGACGTCCTGGCTTCTCTCGCTGTAGGTCCTCCCGTAGGGCTCCCGCCCCTCGATCCGCTTCAGGTGCATCTTCTATTCCTGCCCAGGACAGGCGTAAGAAGCCTTTTTTTTCGGACCCAGCCCTCCTGGCGTAAGTCCCAACCTGCTCGCCCTCCCTCAGCCAAGCAGAACCCCGCCTGAAGGTGCGCCCCCACCCACCCGGGTGGGGGGACGACTCCTCTTGTTCAGGGACATCTGGCAGGCGCACGTCTCCGACGCCTGGGACATCGAGGTTGTGTCTTCCGGGTACAAACTCGAGTTTGCGTCCCTCCCCCCAGTTCGGTTCTTTTGTTCCCGGGGATCCCCAAGGTGCGGCTGATTTCTTCACTGCCATTCGCACCCTTCTGGACAAAGGGGTCATCGCTCCGGTTCCTATAGAGGACCGATTTAGGGAGTTCTATTCGAACCTTTTTGTGGTTCCCAAGAAGGAAGGTTCGGTGCGTCCCATATTGGATCTCAAGCGGTTAAACCGTTTCCTCCGTCTTCAGCGGTTCCGGATGGAGTCCCTCAGATCGGTGGTGGCCTCCCTGGAAAAAGGGGAGTTCCTGTCCTCTATCGACATCCAGGACGCTTACCTTCACATCCCGATCGCTCGGTGTCACCAGTGTTTCCTGCGCTTTGCAGTGGGGACCGACCATTACCAATTTGTCGCCCTTCCCTTCGGCCTGGCAACAGCTCCTCGCGTATTCACAAAAGTCCTTGCCCCTGTCCTAGCCTTGCTTCGTTCCAGGGGAGTTTTTCTTCTTCCATATTTGGACGATCTGCTCATCAAGGCGCCCTCCCTTTCGCTGACATCCGCCAGTGTGGACCTCACGCTGTAAACCTTGCAGCAGTTCGGTTGGATAATCAACCTTCCCAAGTCCTCACTTGTTCCGTCCAGGCAGCTTGTCTTTTTGGGGATGCTTCTGGATACAGAAGCAGCGGAGGTTCGGCTTCCGTCGGAAAAGCGCCAGCTCCTTCATCATTCGGTTCGGAGCCTTCTTCTCCACCGCTGTCCTTCCTTCCGGTTCAGCATGCGGGTATTAGGACAGATGGTGTCCTGTTTCGAGGCGATCCCCTTCGCGCAGTATCACTCCAGGAGAGTCTGGATCGGCCTTTCCCCCTTCCCCCCCATGTTCGGTCCTCCCTCCTCTGGTGGTTGCAGACCCCCCTCCAGGGGAAGTCCTTTCTGCCAATGACCTGGTTGGTGGTTACCACTGATGCCGGTCTGCAGGGTTGGGGGGGGGGGGGTGTTTCCTCCCCGGTCCGTCCAGGGCACTTGGTCTCCGTCGGAGTCCAGACTGCCGATAAACATTCTGGAACTGAGGGCGGTTCTCCTCTCACTCCGGCATTGGACTTCCCTTCTTCAGGGTCACCCTGTTCGTGTCCAGTCGGACAACGCCACGGCCGTGGCGTATATAAATCATCAGGGGGGCACTCGCAGCGTTGCGGCTATGAGGGAGGTGTCTCAAATCCTTCGCTGGGCGGAAATTCATGTTCCGGCCCTGTCGGCCATTTACATTCCGGGGGTGGACAATTGGGCGGCGGACGACGATCGACCCAGGCGAGTGGTCTCTGCACCCCGACGTGTTCGAGTCCATTTGCCTCCGTTGGGGTCGCCCGGACGTGGATCTCATGGCCTCAAGATTCAATCACAAACTTCCCACCTTCCTGGCCAGGGCCAAGGACCCGAAGGCATACAGCGCAGACGCGCTCGTTCTTCCTTGGACAGAGTTCTCTCTCCTCTACGTTTTTCCGCCTCTCCCTCTTCTGCCACGGGTTCTCCGAAAAATCGCGGCGGAGGGCACGCCTGCGATTCTGATAGCCCCAGATTGGCCTCGTCGGCCTTGGTACACCGACCTGATGCTGCTTCTGGCAGACGCGCCTTGGCCCCTGCCTCTAAGAGAAGATATCCTCTCTCAAGGGCCGATCTTCCACCAGCATTTAGGGTCGCTACGTTTAATGGCATGGCTATTGAGACCGCAGTTTTAACGCGGCGGGGGTTTTCTGCTGATGTGGTCCGTACCATGATTTGTGCGTGGAAACCGGCATCGTCCAGGATTTATTACCGAACCTGGAGGGCCTACCTGGGTTTTTGCGAGGCCCTGGATGTTCATTCTCTTCGTTTTTCCCTCCCCACGGTCTTGTCCTTCTTGCAGTCTGGTCTGGACCTGGGTCTGGGTCTCAGCACGTTAAAGGGTCAGATCTCGGTGCTTTCGATCCTCTTCCAGCGTCCTCTGGCTCCTCTCTGTCCTGTCAAGAACTTTCTCCAGGGAGTCGCTCACTCTGTTCCCCCGTATCGCTCTCCCATTCCGCCTTGGGACCTTAATGTTGTGCTTGCGGCTCTCCAGTCTTCCCCCTTTGAGCCCCTGCGGAAGGTTTCTCTTCGCCTTTTGTCCTGCAAGGTTTTTTTCCTCGTAGCCATCACGTCCCTTCGGCAAGTGTCTGAGTTGGTGGCACTTTCTTGCACGGAACCCCTTTTGGTCTTCCACCAGGATAAGGCAGTTCTCCGCCCGGTTCCTGACTTCCTTTCGAAGGTGGTATCCGCTTTTCACCTCAATGAGGACATTGTCCTTCCTTCCCTTTTGTCCGTCCCCTTCTCATCCTCGGGAACAGGAGCTTCACCGCCTGGATGTTGTTAGGGCCCTGAGGATCTATCTGGAAGTCACCGGACCCTTTCGGCGCACGGACTCTCTATTTGTGGTTCCGGAGTGTCCGCACAAGGGGCTGGCGACGTCCAGGGTAGTTATTGCCCGCTTCATCAAGATGGCTATTGCTGAGGCTTACCGCGCCAAGGGCAAGGAGACGCCCTTTGGTGTTACCGCTCATTCTACCAGAGCGGTTGGTGCCTCCTGGGCTCAGAGGAATCGTGCTTCGGCTAAACAATTGTGTAAGGCAGGCACCTGGTCTTCTTTGCACACTTTGACCAAGTTCTACAGGGTGAACACTTATGCATCGGCGGATGCTGCTTTGGGCCACTTGGTCTTGCAGGCGGCGGTTTCTTGATGCCTCCGGTGTTTTTTTCATCTTGGGCTGTAGTCCCTCCCCTTTTGGACTGCTTTTGAACGTCCCAAGGTTTCCTGTGTCCCCCAAGGAATTGGGCGAGAAAACGAGATTTTTGTATAACTTACCAGTAAAATCTCTTTCTCGCTCTTCCTTGGGGGACACAGCACCCACCCATTGTTTTGCTTACCGTTACGGTTTGGTGGCCCTGTCGGGTAGTTGACTTGTTTGGTTTTATACGGTTGGTCCTTGCCTTTGTTTTCACTACTTGGGCATGCAACTGGTAGTCTCTCTCTCCAGGCTGAGGGTATAGCTGCTGGAGGAGGGGCTTAACAGTTTTTCACTTAGTGTCACGCCTCCTAGGGAGCTGAGCTATACCCAAGGTTTCCTGTGTCCCCCAAGGAAGAGCGAGAAAGAGATTTTACTGGTAAGTTATACAAAAATCTAGTTTCTCGCCCATTTTCCTTGGGGGACACAGACCTTGGGTATAGCTCAGCTCCCTAGGAGGCGTGACACTAAGTAAAACTGTTAAGCCCCTCCTCCATCAGCTATACCCTCAGCCTGGAGATAGAGGCTACCAGTTTTAGCTTAGTGTCCAAGGAGGCAAGACACTCCCTGCTACTGCAGGGCTGTTTTCTCCTTGTTATTTTTACTTTTCCTTGTAATTTTGTTATTTTATTTTTTCCTAGGGATACCAGAGACGCATTAGACCTCTCTGCTCTCCCGGGGTTGAGCTGCGCCAGTGCCAACTTATCTGCACTGCTGCCTCCCCCACAGAAGCAATAGGAGGATCTGGGCAGCAATGGCTCCCCTACATCCCGCCAGCTAGGGGGTCGCCCGCACGCCAAGCCCCTCTTCCAGCTTCCTGCCACTGCGGTGCCAGTGGCTGAAGGGGCGACCCTGCTGGAAAGGACTGAGGGTGAAGACGTCGGACGGTGAGATGGCTATTCCAGCCCATACCCCGTCCCTATCTGCAGCATCTACCCCTCTGGGGGGGCGGGGCTTAGCGTTTCCGGCAGGGGCGTGGCTTACGAGGACATGGGGCGTGGCTTACGCGCGCGCGTCATTTTGGGGGCGGAGCTACGTTCTCCTTCACAGGAGACATTTCAAGCGCTGGAGGGGGCGGAGCTTGTTCCCCGCGCTTTCTGCTGAGGTTTCCCGCGCTTCCTCACTCCTGACAGGAAGCTGGGACACGGTGGGGGACTCTAACCTCCTGTGTACATCGCTCGGCTTCTGTGGGCGCTCTCTGCTGCTCTCTGCTGCTCACTGCTGTTCACTGCTTCTCTGCTGCTGCTGATCTGGGCCATCTCCTGACGTTCTTCTGAGGCACTGGTAGGACAGTTAACCCTCTCCTAACCCTCCTGGTCATAGCTGCTATAACCCTTTGTGGTCTCTATATTAGAGTACAACCACACTTCAGCATGTCAGATCCCACGGGTGCCCCCAAACCCTGGTACCATGCCTTTACCGCCTGTAAGGAACTTTTTCCGCGTGGGCAATCTGAGCCGCATTGCCTTGCATGTCAGGCCCAGGTGCAGGGCCCGCTTCCCGCTGCGCCCCCCGGTGCCTCTGAACCCCCTGACTGGGCTAGGTCTCTGTCTCAGGCGGTGGAAAGCCTTACACACGTAGTGGGCCGTCTCGTGGATAGACCGCCTCTCCCGCAGGCTGCCACAATCCCTGTCGCACCCGCTGGGACTACCGTTTCTGCCGCCCCCACTGGTTCCCTGCCTCCCAGCGAATCTTCCAGGGCCCGGCATACTCAGAAACGTTCAAGGGTTGAGCGCACATCTTCTCCAGATGCTTCGCTCTCTCCGCCATGCGTGCGAGCTCAGTCAAGTCTATCCTCTCAGAGGGATACGCTTTCTGAGGGAGAACTGGCGGATTCGGACGTGGACATGGACTCAGAGCTTCCGTCCAAATTGGCGTCCGCGGTGGGGCATCTTGTCACTAGCATCCGTGATACCTTTCAGCTACACGATGACCCCCCCAGCTCTGAACAGGCCGGCGTGTCCTTTCTCCGCCCCAAACAGGCCTCCAAGGTTTTTCCCATACACGCTGATTTTTCTTCTGTGGTATCCAAGGCTTGGACTCGGCCTAACGTCCGCTTTATTACACCCAAAAAGCTGGACATTTGTTATCCCTTTCCAGCGGATTCTGTGACCACGTGGACATCCCCGCCTAAGGTTGATCCTCCCGTGGCTCGCCTGTCCAAAAGCACTACTATTCCTGTACAGGACGGATCTTCCCTCCAGTCTGTTGAGGACCGTCGTACGGAATCCCTCTCCAAGGCCATATTTACTGCCTCTGGTTCGGCCCTTAGACCGGTCTTTGCCTCCGCCTGGGTTGGCAAAGCGGTCTCTGAATGGGGTTTGCAACTGGAACGGGAGTTAGGGTCGGACGTCCCTGTTCAGGACCTCCGTTCCTTAGCCCAACTAATTGTTCAGGCCGGAAAATTCGTCTGTGAGGCCTCCCTTGATGCGGGTGCCCTCATTGCCCGTTCCTCTGCCCTGGCAGTTTCTGTCAGGAGGGAACTCTGGCTGAAGGTTTGGGCGGCGGACGCCGCTTCCAAACGCTCTTTGGCCGGCCTACCATTCACGGGTTCCCGCCTGTTCGGAACCCGTCTGGACGAACTTATATCAGAGGCCACGGGTGGGAAGAGTACTCACCTCCCCCAGTCCAGGCCAATGGGCGCCCCCCGTGGTCGCGCTGGTTCGTCCCGTTTTCGGTCCTTTCGCAAGCCCACCGGGTCTAGACCCGCGGCCAGTTCTTCTTCCTCTGGCCCAGCCCAGGATAGACGCAAGAAGCCGTTTTTTTCGGACGCAACCTACCTGGCGCAAGTCCCAGCCTGCACGGGCTCCCACAGGCCAGCAGCCCTCTGCCTGAAGGTGCGCCCCCACCCACCCGGGTGGGGGGCCGCCTTCTCCTATTCAGGAACGTATGGCGGGCCCACATCTCAGACGCATGGGCGCTCGAGATTGTATCTTGCGGATACAAAATCGAATTTGCGTCCATTCCGCCAGACCGTTTCTTCCGATCCCGTCCTCCGCGAGATCCCGTACGAGTGGCCGCCTTCTTCGCGGCCATTCACTCTCTAATGGACAAGGGTGTCGTCGCCCCCGTGCCTCCGACGGAAAGGTTCAGGGGGTTTTACTCGAACCTCTTTGTGGTTCCCAAGAAGGAAGGCTCAGTGCGTCCGATCTTGGACCTAAAACGCCTGAACCGTTTTCTCCGACTGCAGAGATTCCGGATGGAGTCTCTCAGGTCCGCAGTGGCCTCCCTGGAAAGAGGGGATTTCATGGCCTCAATCGACATTCAGGATGCATACCTCCACGTTCCGGTTGCTCCATGTCATCACCGCTTCCTGCGCTTCGCGGTGGGGGACGATCACTTCCAATTCGTCGCCCTTCCCTTTGGTCTGGCGACGGCTCCTCGAGTGTTCACCAAGGTCCTGGCCCCTGTCTTGGCCCTTCTACGTTCAAGAAGTGTTTTTCTTCTCCCATACTTGGACGACATCCTGGTCAAGGCACCCTCCTTCTCTCAGACATCCGGCAGTGTGGAACTCACTCTGGAGACCCTGACGCGGTTCGGTTGGATTATCAACGACCCCAAATCTTCCCTTACCCCCTCCAGACGGCTGATCTTCCTGGGGATGCTCCTGGATACAGAGTTGGCGGAGGTCCGCCTTCCGTCGGACAAGCGTCTGGCCCTTCGCGGGTCGGTTCGCAGTCTCCTCCGTCATCACCGCCCTTCCCTCAGATCCAGCATGCGGTTGTTGGGAAAGATGGTTGCCTGTTTCGAAGCGGTGCCGTTCGCACAATTCCGATCCCGCACCTTTCAGAGGGCAATTCTGTCGGCCTGGGACAAATCACCGAGGAGTCTGGACAGGACCTTTCTTCTGCCTCCCCTGGCTCGGGCTTCCCTCGGCTGGTGGTTGCATATCCCTCTAAGGGGGAAGTCCTTCCTTCCACTGAACTGGCTGGTGATTACCACCGATGCCAGCTTACGGGGGTGGGGGGGGGTATTCCCTCCCCGGTCCGTCCAGGGCGTTTGGTCTCTATCGGAGTCCAGACTTCCAATCAATATTCTGGAACTGAGGGCGATTCTTCTGTCCCTCAGACACTGGACCCATCTGCTGAGGGGCCTCCCTGTTCGGATCCAATCGGACAATGCCACGGCTGTGGCATACATAAACCATCAGGGAGGCACTCGCAGCGATGCAAGAGGTGACCCTCATTCTCCTCTGGGCGGAGACGCACGTGCCGGCCTTATCTGCGATTTACATCCTGGGGGTGGACAACTGGGCGGCGGATTTCCTCAGCCGGTCCACCATCGACCCGGGAGAATGGTCCCTGCACCCAGAGGTGTTCGAAGCCCTTTGTCTTCGCTGGGGTCGCCCCAACGTGGACCTCATGGCCTCCAAATTCAACCACAAGGTCCCCCTATACCTGGCCAGGGCACGGGACCCGAAGGCATACGGCGCCGACGCGCTCGTCCTTCCGTGGCGCGAATTCTCCCTTCTGTACGTCTTTCCTCCTTTTCCCCTCCTGCCACGGGTTCTTCGGAGGATCGCGGCAGAGGGCGTCCCCGCGATTCTAATCGCCCCGGATTGGCCCCGCCGGTCTTGGTACGCCGACCTAATGTTGCTGTTGGCAGACGCACCGTGGCCACTGCCCTCCAGGGAAGACCTTCTCTCTCAGGGACCGATCTTCCACGAGCATTTAGGCTCGCTACGTTTGACGGCGTGGCTATTGAGACCGCCGTCTTAACGCGACGGGGTTTCTCCGCGGACGTAGTCCGCACCATGATCCGTGCTCGTAAGCCCGTATCCTCTAGGATCTACTATCGGGTTTGGAGGTCCTATCTGGGGTTCTGTGAGTCCCGGAGCATCCCACCTCTCCGGTTTTCTCTTCCCACAATCCTGTCCTTCCTCCAGTCGGGTCTGGACCTGGGGCTGTGCCTCAGTTCTCTGAAGGTTCAGATTTCGGCGCTGTCTATTCTTCTCCAGCGTCCCCTGGCCCCTCTAGGGCCAATTAAGACCTTCTTACAAGGGGTGGCTCACTCTGTTCCGCCGTACCGCCCTCCAGTTCCTTCCTGGGACCTGAATGTGGTGCTCTCGGCGCTCCAATCAGCCCCCTTCGAGCCTTTACGGGAGGTCTCCCTTCGCCTTCTGTCCTGCAAGGTCATCTTTCTTGTGGCCATCACGTCTCTCCGACGGGTGTCAGAGTTAGCGGCTCTTTCTTGCTCCGAACCTTCCTGATCTTCCACCAGGATAAGGTTGTGCTTCGGCCTGTCCCGACTTTCCTGCCAAAGGTGGTCTCCGCCTTTCACATCAATGAGGACATCGTCCTTCCGTCGCTCTGTCCCTCTCCTTCCCACCCCAGAGAACGGGAACTGCACCGTCTGGATGTGGTCAGGGCGTTGAGGATTTACTTGGAGGTCACCGGGTCCTTTCGGCGCACGGACTCCCTGTTTGTGGTTCCGGAGGGTTCGCGCAAAGGGTTGGCGGTCTCCAAGGTGGCTATTGCCCGTTTCATTAAGCTGGCGGTGTCTGAGGCTTATCGAGCCAAGGGCAGACCTCCGCCTTTCGGCGTCACTGCTCATTCCACCAGAGCAGTCGGAGCTTCCTGGGCGCAGAGGCATCGGGCCTCGGCTGAACAGTTGTGCAAAGCAGCCACTTGGTCCTCTCTGCACACTTTCACAAAGTTCTATAGGGTGCATACGCATGCATCAGCGGATGCTGCTTTGGGCCGCCTGGTTTTGCAGGCAGCGGTTTCCTGATGCTCTGGTGGTGTTCCGCCTTGGGTTTGTGGTCCCTCCCTTCTTGGACTGCTCTTGAACGTCCCAAGGTCTGTGTCCCCCAAGGAAAATGGGCGAGAAAAGGAGATTTTTGTATAACTTACCAGTTAAATCTCTTTCTCGCTCTTCCTTGGGGGACACAGCACCCACCCTTCTGTGTTTGGTTACAGGGTTATGGTCTGGCGCCCCGTTGGGTTGCTGGCTGGTTGTTTCCGTTATTGGTTGTTATCCTTTCACTACTTGGACACGCAACTGGTAGCCTCTATCTCCAGGCTGAGGGTATAGCTGATGGAGGAGGGGCTTAACAGTTTTACTTAGTGTCACGCCTCCTAGGGAGCTGAGCTATACCCAAGGTCTGTGTCCCCCAAGGAAGAGCGAGAAAGAGATTTAACTGGTAAGTTATACAAAAATCTCCTTTTTTCTGGGGGTTGTGGGGGGGGGAGGGGTTTGCTTTTGATGGATTGTAATCATACATGCCCTATCCCACAGTTATGTCTTCTGGATAAGTAGCCTGTTTAATCATGGTTGGTACCCAGTGTACAAGTATTTCAGCCCCTAAAGTTGAAAATACCCATAACCAATATCAAATAAACACAAACCTCTGTATAGAAATAGTAAGATGTCTTTATTCAATATGACAGAAATACATAAAACTAATAAACAATGAAAAATAGCAGCAAATGGGACCCCCCCCCCCCCCCAAAAAGGGAGCCGCAGAGTCAGCGGACCACACCAGCAGCAGCAAAAAACAAAAGAAAGAAAAAACTGAGTACGCCTACTAATACCAGTACATTAAGTATATCAAGGTAAAAAACCATGGAATATAAACACTGGAAAAGCAGGAGCAAAGCATAAACAACAGAAAATTCGCTATACTACCGTGTGTGGCACGTCGACCCTGCAGCCTACTCAACCCAACACCGTTTTGCCTATCAGGCTTCCCCGGAAGAAGCGTGTTAGGCGAAATGGAGTTGGGTTGAGTAGGCTGCAGGGTCGACGTGCCACACACGGTAGTACAGCGAATTTTCTGTTGTTTATGCTTTGCCATAACTTTTTTAATTTTTCAGTATAAGGGCTTGTTTTTTTGCGGAACAAACTGTAGTTTTTATTTGTACCATTTTTGTGTGGAGGGGGGCACAAAATGGTGAATCATGTTTTTCAATTTTTTCCGTTATGATGTTCACTGCACAGGAATTTTAAAAATATTTTAATAGTTTATACATTTTTGGACGTGGCGATACCTAATATGTTTATTTTTTGTTTAGATATTTTTATATGTAACAGTAAGAAAGGGGGTGATTTAAACTTTTTACTATTTTGATGTTTTTGATATTATTCTTTTTTTCTTCACTTTTTATTTATTAACTATTAACCACCTAAGGGGACTAGAACCTGGGATCTTTTGATTTCCTATTCACCTTAGTAGAGAGGGTGATCCCTAATCTATCCTATTAGGCCCCTTTCACACGAGCGAGTTTTCTGCACGGGTGCAATGTGTGATGCGAACGTATTGCGCCCGCACGGAATCCTGGCCCATTTATTTCAATGGAGCTGTGTACATGAGCGTTGGTTTTCACGCACCAGCATGTTGTATATTCTGCGATTTTCACGCAACGCTGGCCCTATAGAAGTGAATAGGACTGCGTGAAAATCGCATCGCATCCGCAAGCAAGTTCAGATGCGATGCGTTTTTCACGGATGGTTGCTAAGAGATGTTGTTTGTAAACATTCCTTTTTTTATCACACGCGTGCAAAACGCATTAAATCGCATTGCACCCGCATGATAAAAACGGAACAACTGAACACGATCGCAAACAAAACTGAATGGACTTGCTTGCGAAATCACGCAGTTTTCACTGAACGCATCCGGACACGCTCGTCTACAAGGGGCCTTAGAGTGAATTGGATTTTGACACTCTTCCTGCTGAGCTGTGCCTTGTGCACAACCTAGCAGGGAGCTTGCCATGGCAGGTTTAGAAGTGTCTAGGCGGCCATGGTAATCAACCGGGGCCCTGCGATTTCACTGCAGGGACTCCAGTCGCAAGGCAAAGGGAGATGCAACCCTCTGCCTTACCACACAGATGCTGTGATCAAGGTTGATCAAGGCATTTGAGGGGTTATATTACAGGTTTCAACATGATCGTATTTTCCCGTCGCACCTGCCGCTTATGGAGCGTGCTCACCACAGCAGCCTGCTCTATACAAATGCTGTACATGTACCTGATTATGCGTTAAGGGGTTAAAGGAGCATTCTGGTTATGTTTTCTCCTTTCCACAGGATAGGGGATAACTGTTAGATCGGTGGGTGTCCTACCTTAAAACTCTGTACTCAGCTGTCTTGGGAACACCCATAGAAATGAACTGAGTGGCCACGTGCATGCCCGACAAGCCGCTCCATTCATTTTTGTTATGGTAGGACCCCACCAATCTTATAGTTATCTTGTGGATAGAGTATAAATGAACACAACTGGAATACCCCTTTAAAGGGGTTGTTCTAGCCTTTACTAAGTGATGGCCTATACGCAGGATTGGCCAAGACTACCTGATCCAACATCCCGTAACCCTGCCAATTAGCTGTTTGGGTGTACCTCCGCCAACAAAATTTGGAGCCAGAACTACAAAGCTCCGTCAACCTTGTACTCGAGGGAGCTCATTATCACTGCACTGCTCTCATTGAAGTCAAGTAAATGAACACAGTAAGGGCTCATGCACACAACCGTATGTACTTTGCGGACCGCAAAACACGGATCCTCAAAAATACAGATAACATTCCATATTTTGCGGAATAGAACAGCTGGCCCCTAATGGAACAGTCCTATTCTTGACCGTAGTGCGGATATTTTTTTGCAGAACGGACATACGGAAACGGAGTGCACATGGAGTAACTTCCATTTTTTGGGTGGACCTTTTGAAATGAATCGATCCACAAAATAAATAATGTCGTGTGCATGAGCCCTAAGGCTGAGTTCACATTTCAGTTATTTTGTCAGTTATTTCCATTTATTGTGAGCCAAAACCAGTAGTGAAGCCTACTCAGAGATAAGGTATAATGGAAAGATCTGCTTCTGTTCTGGGCTTTTGACCGGCACCTGGTTTTGGCTCACAATAACTGATGGAAATAACTGGAGTGTGAACTTGGCTTAAGCAGTACCCACACATTTGCACATGTATTTGACTTTACTTATGTCTTCTCTGACACAGGTTAAACACATTGATTACAGTGGGCAAGAAATCTGTTTAAAAACAGCAGATGGAAAAATCTACAGTGCACAAAAGGTATAGTTTGCTCCTTTCCCTTACTAATTAGTGCAATAAATGGCATTGAATACGCAAATGTACCACATGTAGAACTACTTAAACATAATATTTACCACCCTTCCCTAATATTTATTGAGCACCACAGAGTATCTATCGGCAGGATCAAACCTATTAAAACAGACACAATGCCTGGCAGGGTTGATCCTGCTGAGTAAAACAATATTTCATTTATGTTCCTCTGTTGCGCCATTCCTCAGAAAAATAACTTTTCATTAATATGTAAATTGGGTCTTCAGTGCACCTAGGGATGGGCCCGAGTCCTATAGAGAAGCAGAGCTCCTTAGACCATTCCCTCAATCTCCTTAATTGACAAGAGCCTAGGGATCCTGCTTGGACTTGTAATCTCACGCCTGTGCCGTAGTAAACACTATCGGCGCCTGTGCAGTGCTTCTGCCTCTGCTTCCCCAGCAGCACACATGACTAATGAGCATGCGCCGATAACATCTTCCTTCATGTGAACAAAGCGGAGCGTCTCCTCTTCCAGGTGGCGGATGACGTCCTCTGCACATGCGCCATTTTCTGACAGCCATAACTTTTTTTTAGTTCTGTCTACAGAGCTGTGTGTGAATGCCTTGTTTTATTTTGCAGGGTGAACAATAGTTTTTAATGGTACAACTACAATTGTGGGGTACATACAACTTTCTGATAATTTTTATTCCATTTTTGGGGAGTTACATGATGACCAAAACAGGACTCGCATGTTTCCTTTTTTTTTGTTTCTGTCACAGGATACATTGCCGGGAAAAATATTTTTAGGTTTTAATAGTTCAGACACGGCAGTACTAATTATGTTTTTTTCATATGTAAAATTGGGAAGCGGGGTGATTTGAATTGTTTCATTTTTCTTTTTCCATTTACTTTTTTCACTGTAATTTTTGGTCCATTGCAGTCTATGGGATTCTAGTGCACAGCTTTTCAGGCAGTTAGCCATAACAGGCCTGGGAACTTTTCCAAAGCCCCAGGCTGTCATGGCAACCTATCGAAAGCTCTGCAATTTTGCCACAGTTGGTCTGATCAGAAGCCTAACCCCACAGATATCTCTGTTGCTATTGATCATTGCATCTGAGGCTTTAAATGACTGGGATCAGCACCATCGCCGATTCCAGTCATTGCGGCACGGTGTTGGCTGTATTACGTATGGAGTGGACTAAGCACTTGAGCTCACGTTATACTCCTTACATCACCCCCACATAACTATATGATGTGGTGCACATACCGGTTTTATGCCATCGATAATGGTTGTTGGTTTGGTTTTTATCAGTACGGAAAATATTCTGAAATGAACATTTAATTTGAAGTAAATGACCCCTTTCTACAGGTTCTGGTTACAGTACCCCTTGCATTACTTCAGAAAAATATTATCCACTTTAATCCTCCTCTACCAGAGAAAAAAGTTAAAGCCATAAATTGCCTTGGAGCTGGAATTATTGAGAAGGTATGTTTTTTTAATTTTTATTTTTTGAAGACAAATAGATCCAATGTGCTTTTAAGGTACCATACACATTACTGTAGATAAACACCAGCCAACCGTGCCTATTTTGGTTGGGCCAAGCATGCATGTATATTGAGAGGTTGGAAGGATTAGCTGTTGGCTGACAGGCATGCCCTGTCTCTCTCCATAGACTTAAATAGGGGCATTGGAAATGTAGTCCTTCGACTTTTTCCAACAGCTCTATTAACTGTGATCACAAGAGAACCATAAGATGGTGCACATTTGTAAATGTATGGATAATCCTTGCAGGCTGCTGTCTAAGCCTACTGCATTCTAATCTCATTCCAAAATGGCTCTGATATTTAAAGAGCACTTGTCAGCAGGGTCAACCTTCTTGGTAGGGTTGACCCTGCTGAAGTAAACAACACGACTTGTATTCTTCAGTGCATGTAGGGGTGGAGCCAGCACCGAGGTGCACCAAGAGTCTAGGGCCCACCCCTCGGTGCCTTGAAGGCCTCATTTGCCTAAAGAATAAAAGTATTTTTTTTCTTGGGAACACCACAACCGATTTTCACAAGACAGGTTTCATTTTAATTAGCAGGGTCAACCCTACCAGTATGGCTGTTTTTAGAGCGTTGATCCCGCTGACAAGTATTCTTTAAAAGCATGTGATGTTCTAATGTGAAATGATTGAGCGGTTATTTATAATCTGAATTTTCAGATTGCTTTGCAGTTTCCTCATAGGTTTTGGAACCGTAAGATTAATGGAGCGGATTTCTTTGGTCACATTCCTCCCGACTCCAGTAAACGGGGTTTGTTCGGAGTGTTTTACGACATGGATCCTCAGGTATCTGCAGTCTTGGTTATATGGCGGTAAAATGCTCTGTTACTCCAGCCGTAGACATTCTGATTTCCTTGAATATCCCATATCTAAAGCTCCAACATGGATCCCCACCATACGTGAACCACACATGTCCACTGTGGTGTGACACAGGGATGATGCAGGCTGTTTAACTACTTGAATGGCACAATCAAAGCTTTATAGGCCCATCAGTGCCCCATGAGGCGGTCGTGGGGTGTGCTGACTGGTTGCCGTGGCCCCCAGGCCTGCTATGTGGGAGCCTATAAGGACCTCATAGACTGCCTGTTGGCATAACAGTGACAGATATAATCCATTGCAATACAGAGGAAGAGATCAAAGTATTGCACTTTCAAGTCCTATAATGGGGCTAAAAAAGATACCGTAATTAAAACAGGTCAATAAGGTATAGAAGAAAAAAAGAACACAATTCTTCTGTTGGCTTATCTTTTATTAAGTATGCATAACTGATATCAGCACACCTGTAACAACCCATACAATCAGGTATATACAGGTTAATGCTGTAAAAAAAAAAAAAAAACTCTCATAGAAGTGGAGAGAGCAAATTCTCCATTCACAGCATCCTCGAGACTGTGGTCATGGTACCCCACTTCTTGAGATAAATGTGGTTCCCATTATTATAATTGTTGGTCATTTATGGCATATCCTGTGTATAAACGTGGTAAGGTGTTATGCCATGACTAATGTAAAAAATGAAAATCATACATCATAGTACATGACAGTCTCTTTCTAACAAAGCTAGAACACGCCCTGTACCTCACACTGGATCCAGAGATCTCCCCATTCATTGCTCTGCCAGATTTATATTCAAGCTGAAAGCTCAGATGAATTGTCCCTTCTCATTGGGCATGTCTTTTCTGCTGTAGCTTATTCCCTGTAACTGTCACAGATTCTAACAGAACATACGACTGGTGACAGTTGAAGATTTAAACTGAGCATGTGCGACCACCGAAGTTAGATGGACAAGAAATCAGGAAAAGGTCTAACAGCAGGTGGCACTGTACAGATGCATTGTATTGAATAGCTCAGTGACTATACTCAATTTGAATTACATGCAGCAACAAAAGTGTTCAGATCCAGGTGCTGGTTTGTAAAATGTAGAATATTATTAAATGCCTCTAACCTTTATTTGGTAATGACACTTGGAGGCCCGTTTAGATACCTGCCATCCCCTGATGGCTCCCACATCTAACGTGATTGATAAGGCTAATAGCAGTCCAGTATATAGGGGAATTGCTTGACTGCCCCATATAGAAATGCTCAGAGGATGGAATTGATGAGTGTAATAGGAAATTGTTTTCTGCAGGGTAAACATGCGGTCCTCATGTCGGTCATTACCGGAGATGCTGTGAAGGTGATTGCAGACATGGATGACAAGCAAGTGGTGAAGCAGTGTATGGTGGTTCTCAAGGAGCTGTTTAAAGAACAGGTGAGCACAGTAACGTTCCTTGAGTAATTGTGGAACTTAATGACTTGTATACTGAAAAGTCAGATCTTTATATGGAGGTTACATAAAGCCGAGCATGGTCTTCCATGCTGAATGCTCATAAATAGAAATGCCATTAAAGGGCCTCTGCTCTGTCAGCATGCACAACGCTATTAAACCAGGCATAGTTCCTGGTAGGGTTGATCATGCTGATTAGAACTACTGCCTTTTTATTCATATGCTAATGAGTAGGTTGGACCTTCAGGGGCAGGACTGAATCCTTGGAGCACTGCTCTGCACACACCACCCTCCCCTCTTGACCGGGGTAGACATCCTTACGTGTAGGGATCAGGTAAGAAGTAAAATTCATGTTGGGGTCCATTCACATGTCCGCAAAACATCGGGCCGGCACTCAGAATGCCTATTCTTGTCCGCAGCTGCGGACAGGAAATGTGGATGCGGACAGCACAATGTGTGCTGTCCGCATCTTTTCCGTCCACATTGAAAATGAATAGGTCTGAACGGATCCAGACCGTTCATACGGACATGTGAATGGACCCTTAGAGAGGTGTCATAGCATGACTTCATATTCACTACAGTACAGCATGACTTCAGGGCATTTTGCCCTACACAAAAGTTTTTAATTTCTATCAAGTTTTTATTTGGGGTAAATCAGGGAGACAAAAAAAATCTGTCTCCTCAGGTATTCAAACCTGACAAGTCTATATAGAAGCCAGATCACTTACCTCCAGGTTATAGTCTTACTACATAGAGAATAGTGGTCTTCTATGTTTAGAAAGCTAGTACACATTCCTATCTAGTGGAAGATCTGTTTCTTAGTGTGAAGGCAAGTTTAAAAACTGATATGAGATTTACAGATATGAGAAACTTCTGCAGCTCCGCCCTCACTGCTGATGTCCAGCCCTGTCACTCGGGTGGAGGGAGGAGTGTGCAGAGCACAGGGGTGGTATGAAGGCAGTGCTCCAAGGATTCAGCCCTGCCTCCTGGTGCTCCAACTTGCTCATCAGTATATGAATAAAACCGCATAAAAGTATTGTTTTAATCAGCATGATCAACCCTTTCTTATTACCACGATCGGCAACAATGCTGATCCTGGTAATTAAAGCCTTTAGATCCCGTGATCAAGTGAGATCACTGCATCTAAATGCGCAAAAAACCCGAACGTTCGCATCTCTGTGGCCAGTGAGGATGCCGGTAATTGATTTGAAAGCGCTCAGCCTCGCTGAAGAGGCCTGAGAGCATTCAAACTGCAATTCTTATTTTGGCCACCAGGTTGCAGGCCAACATAAGAAATGAGCAATGGACAGTAATAAAGTCATTTTAAAAATACATGATTGTTCAAAATAAAAAAATTGATTTTGTAGGCTCATTTACGAGTTTCAAAATCATTACTTTTAAAAAATATATAAAAAATATGAAAGTAATATAAAAGTTTAAATCACCCCCTTTCCATATAATAAAAAAAATATAAACATCACCTCGACTGAAAATACCCGTACTATTAAAATATCTAAATATTTTTCCAATACGGCGAATGGCGTAACGGAAAAAAGGTTCAAAATGGCCAATTTGCTATTTTTTTATTGCTTCTCTTGCTTAAAAAGATGTAATAAAATGTGATCAAAAAGTCACACACACTCCAAAATGATATCAATAAAAACTACAGATTGTTCAGCAAAAAATGAGTCCCCACACAGCTCAGTAGATATAACTACTACCACATTGTCACATCAAAAACCAGAAGCTGAAAATTCAGCCCATAACAGTGACATCCACAGTGCTCCCATAACAGTGACATCCACAGCGCTCCCATAACAGTGACATCCACAGCGCTCCCATAACAGTGACATCCACAGCGCTCCCATAACAGTGACATCCACAGCGCTCCCATAACAGTGACATCCACAGCGCTCCCATAACAGTGACATCCACAGCGCTCCCATAACAGTGACATCCACAGCGCTCCCATAACAGTGACATCCACAGCGCTCCCATAACAGTGACATCCACAGCGCTCCCATAACAGTGACATCCACAGCGCTCCCATAACAGTGACATCCACAGCGCTCCCATAACAGTGACATCCACAGCGCTCCCATAACAGTGACATTTTATTCACAATAAAATATGAACTAATTACATCATAATTTTGTAATGCAATTTTTTTCATCATCACATTCCAAGAGCTGTAACGTTTTTATTTTCTGTCAGAGTATCCATATGAGGGCTTGTTTATAGGGTACACATAACTTACAGGTCAACTACTACTGTATTTTTTTTTTTATATTTTTTTTTACATTGTACTACTTTTGCACAACATAAATCCCTTTTTTTAAAACAAATAGTTTTTTCATCGCCACTTCCCAAGACCTATAACTTTTATTTTTCTACGGAGCTGTGTTTTATGGGACAACTTGTAGTTGTGGTACCATTTCAGAGTACATTTCTGGTCTTCTGATCACTTCTATAATATACTGTACTGCTTATGCATTACAGTGTATTATGCTGTTTGTACTATACTGACACTCTTGTCTATTTTATGCTATTTGTCTGTCGTACGTTACTCCACTTTTTCTATGCCACCCCCTTACTAGTGTGAGTTTGCAGTGACTTTTTTTTTTTTTTTTTTAAGTCACAGACAAATCTGGAGAGAAACTAGTTAACATACCAAACAATGCCCATTTTCCAACCCACTTTTGAAAACTGTAGTGAATGGTGTAAAAATGCACATTTTTATTTTTGCACAACTAAACTTAAAAAGTCGCAAAAAGTCCTATTTGGGACTTTTAAAGCTAGAGTTTTGGAGTGCATGGTTATAACAAGATGGTTGAAATCATACCTTTCTCTTTAAAGGTTCTCCGAGATTTTCTTACTGACACCCGGGATCCCTGATGATCAGCTGTTTGAGAACGTGCAAACGACAAATGTAGAACAACACTCATGGCCTCACCAGCATGCATCAGCCGACCAACGTCCACAGATCCTCAGTGGTCCATCAAGTAGCATAAAACAAAAGATGATGGCAGTATCTTCAGTGTATTTCTTTATTTGACAAGCCTTTACAGAATGCGTGCAATAAGAACCAGACAGCCACGTTTTGGCTATGTCCTAGCTTTTATCAAGCCTCTGGCTAGGACATAGCCGAAACTTAGCTGTCTGGTTCTTATTGCACACATTCTGTAAAGGCTTGTCAAATAAAGAAATACACTGGAGATCTTGCCGTCATCTTTTGTTTTATGCAGCTGTTTGAGAAGGCAACGGCTCTCCTGTGAGGGCCGCAGCCTTCTCTCTACTTTTCCTAGGCTGAGTGACGACACGTTCATTTGTCATGTGGCCTAGGAGCATCTCAGCCCCACAGAAGTGAATGGGGCTGAGTGAGATACCAAGCACAGCCGCTATACAATGTACGGTGCTGTGCTTGGTGAGCTGTGAGAAGGCAGCAGCGTTCACAGGAATGCCAGTGCCTTCTCAAAACAGCTGATCCGCTGGAATTCTGGATGTCGGACCCCCATTTACTAACTTACTTTGGCTCATCGGAGCCCATACATTCTAATACTGTATGGAGACGAATCTCCGTACAGTATTATTCTGAAGTTTTGAACAAAGTAACTTCGGATGTGGCATCCGAAGCTCACCTCACTCAACTCTACTGATGACCATCCTGAGGATGAAAAAAATTGCAAAATAAAAATCTTCGCCATATGTTTGGTATTGCAGTAACGACCCGTGCTACATAAATATCATGTAAATTATCCCCACAGTGAACGCTATAAAAAAAAACACAGAATGGCTAATTTATTCTTAGTTGCCACCGAAAAAAACGTAATAGCAAGCGATCAAAAAGCGTAATTTACTCCAAAATGATACCAATGAAAAATACAAGTCGTCTGGCAAAAATCAAGCCCTCATACAACTCCATAGAAAGGAAAATAAAAAAGTTATGGGTCTTGGGAAGCGGCAATGCAAAAACATTTTTTTCTTAAAAAGAAAAAAAAAGGGGGGTTTATTGCAAAAAAGTTGTAAAATGTAAAAAAAACTATATGTATTTGGTATCGCTGTAATCGTATTGACCCAGAGAATAAAGATATTCTGTTATTTATACCAAACACTGAACTCCGTTAAATCTATATCGTAAGAACGCAGTGGCAGTATTGCTGTTTTCCCATCTCCCTCCCAGAAAGAGTTAATAAAAGTTAGTCAGAAATTTATGTGTAACCCAAAATGGTGCCATTAAAAACGACAACTTGTCCTGCAAAAAACAAGCCCTCATAAAGCTATATAGACGGAAAAATAAAAAAAGTTATAGCTCTTGGAACGCGACGATGAAAAAAGGAAGAAAAACGCCTTGTCAGTAAGGCCCAAAACAGGCTGGTCACTAAGGGGTCAAGTCTCATTTGTCTGTTGAGATGTCTTTATCTGAGGTCTCTTCCTGCTTAGAAAATTGAGCCTCATGTCTAAGCGACCTCAAGTCCCATTCCAGCATCTGTGGAATAAAAATACCAGGTAACTTTGCAACATATTGGAGTTTCCTTTGTTACTATGTGGCCATGCTGTGCATTGTCAAAAACCTCAGCAGGTAAGTCCTGCTGCTGATTTGGTGAACATTTTCACTGCTGATTTAACCCTTTGCAATGTATAGAGTCAGGGAAATGCACAACAAAATCCACTTTTAGCACTTGCAGATTTTGTTTTGGGTCAGCGACGCTGTCTGCTCCAGAAAATATCTGGCCCGTCTGGCCCTAGCCTAAATAATAGAGCAGAGAATAGTCTGCACATCTGAACACTTGGTGGTGGGTTGCGAGAATTTCACTTTTCTGATATTATTTAACCAGCAAAATTCCAGCTAATGTTTAACTGATCAAACCTCTTTACTGATGCAGGAGGTCCCATCCCCAGTGAAATACTTTGTTACTCGCTGGTCTAAAGACCCTTGGGCACAGATGGCTTATAGTTTTGTAAAGACTGGTGGCAGTGGGGAAGCCTATGATATACTAGCGGAAGATGTTCAAGGAAAAATATTTTTTGCGGGAGAGGTAAGGAACCAAATACATTTTGTAAATGAATGTAGTCTGAAATTTTTCTGTTGATAGTAATTTGTAGAAATTGGTCAAAACTAAAACTCAGACGGCAGCAGGACCCGTTCACATAAAGCCATTATGTATCAGGTCTGAATAGTTTCAACCATTTGTACAACCGTAGCCTGCATGAACAAGCAAAAAGATCAGTCATGACCGATCCAAATATTGTTCATCGCTGTCAGTATTGATTGTTCATAATCTGCCATGCTTAATTCTTTCTCACCTCGGGCTGTACATTTACATAATAGGCTGGGGCTGAAACACTAATTTCTGTACATTTGCAGCATAGTGATGGCACATGCGCAGGAGCTGTAATATGAAGCTGTTATCCTGTTGCAACGACTGGGATCAGATCTCTGTTCCCGGATGTTTCATCTCTTAGATGCCACGGTCCATAGCAACTATAGCATCTAAGTGGTGGGGTATCTCACGGGTCAATATTGGGCCCTATTCTCTTTAATATACTTATTAATGATCTTGTAGAAAGCTTAAAGAGGAACGTAAACTGCTACAGAGGGATCTGGATAGATTGGAGGCTTGGCTCAGTACAGAGATCCCCCCCCCCCTTGGATGGACAGATGTCCCTTTTTTAACCTTACAAACTTTATTTCTCGCTAGTATCATTGGGGGACACAGACCGTGGGTATAGCTGCTTGCTGCCACTAGGAGGCGACACTAGGCTAAGAAGTGATAACTCCTCCCCCGCAGGCTATACCCCCTCCAGCCTGGAGAGAGCATATCAGTTTTTAGCTTAGTGTCGTAGGAGGCAGACCTCCCTGCTTTTGCAGGGCGGCTTACTTTTATTATTTTATCTTTTTCCTCTTTTAGGTTGGGGAAACAGAGTCGCCTAGCCACTCTGTCTACCCCGGGAGCAAGGCCGGTGTCGGAATCCCCTCACCGCTCGCCCTCCCCAAGAAACGGAAGTGGACCAGGGCAGCCCAGCTCCCCTGCTTCCCGCCAGCCAAGGGGTCACCTGAATCCGGCGAGACCCTCCGCCATTCCAGTCTCCTGCCACTTCGTGTGCCAGCGGCTGAAGAGGTGACCCTGCTGGTACTCTGAGAAAGGGTGAAGAGAAGAGGATGAAGATGGGGTGAGTAGTCCGTATTGGGTAAGTACCTCGGCCCTTCCCTTCTCCCTTCCCCCCCCCCCCCGGTCACCTAATCATAGGATGGAGGACCTTTTTCCTCAGGCGGGCCATTCATGGTGAGGGCCCCACATTACCTCAGGCCCATACGGCCGTTTGGTTGATAATGCTCCACCTGCACAAATACAGGGGAGCACATCTGAAGGATTCCCAATCCGCCCGCTGAGGCCGTTTGGTTGATAATGCTCCACCTGCACAAATGCAGGGGAGCACATCTGCAGGATTCCCAATCCGCCCGCTGGGCCGTTTGGTTGATATCACTCCACCTGCACACATACAGGGGAGCACATCTGGAGGATTCCCAATCCGCCCGCTGGGGCCGTTTGGTTGATAATACTCCACCTACAAAAATAAAGGGGAGCGCATCTGAAGGATTCCCAATCTGCCCTACGGGGCCGTTTGGTTGATTAATGCTCCACCTGCACAAATCCAGGGGAGCACATCTGAGGATTCCCAATCCGCCCGCTGAGGCCGTTGGTTGATAATACTCCACCTGCACGGATCCGGGGGAGCACATCTGAAGGATTCCCAATCCGCCCTACGGGGCCGTTTGGTTGATAATGCTCCACCTGCACGGATCCGGGGGATCACAGATGCAGGATTCCCAATCCGCCCTACGAGGCCGTTTGGTTGACAATGCTCCACCTGCACAAGCCAGGGGAGCACAGCTGCTGGATTCCCAATCCACCCTCTTGGGTCATTTGGTTGTTAATCCACATGCGCAATCCAATGGAGGACCTCTGGCAGTTTCCAATCCACCCTCCTGGATTGTGGGTCGATTGAGTACCGCCCACACAATCCTGTGAGCGGTCAGGTAGGGATGCCGATTCCACCTCCTGGGTGTTTTGATGGTTATATCACCGCTGTCACAGCCTGCAACTGCCATGGCTGGATGCTAAGAGGTAGAGCTGCGCACGAGCAGGACATTCCTCCTCGGTCTCCTCCGCACCTCCATCCTTCCTCATTAGGGTGATATTCAGAACCCTCCCTTCTGACAGGGGTTGGTTCTGAGGGAACAGGGAACAGTTCTGCGGACTCTGATATGAACCTTCCAGACTGCATCCATGGCAGTACTGATTGTCTGCATTGCCCCTTCCTTAGGCGGCATTTGCTTTGCTACTGGATACAGTACTTACCCTTTGTATTCCCTCCTTCCACAGGTGGACTGACGGCACTTGCACTGGTCAGTGCCAGCCATTTGCGTCTCCCCTTTCGGTTGTTGACTGATTGCTGTTCCACTGGGTACAGTACTGGCGTTATGCATTAGCCTCTCTTATAGGAGGCGTTATGGCTTTATCGCGGGTGGCAAGGTTTGCTGTAAGTATTACCACCTTGCTTAGGTGGAGGAATTCTCTACCCACCGGGAACGGGACTTTTCGTATGCATTATCCTCTTCGATAGGGGTGTAATTCTCTGCCATAGGGGTCAATTCCTACTGGGTGCATTACCCCCTGCCATAGGTTAGGTACTAGCGCTAACCTCAGGATACAGTACTCCCTATATATTTTTCTCCCCTTCATAGGTGGAGTGGTTGCACTTCCATTGAGGGTAGTGCTTACAGTACGCGTTACCCCCTCCAGGGAGGGGGTTATTACACTACCGTTGGATGCGGTTCTGTTTATCTCCCTACCTTCCTTCCTTGACGGAGGGTTGCGCTACCACTGAATACTATTCAACAGTCGTGGCATTACCCCCTTCTACATCTAACGGGAAATCACTGAGCATCTATGCATGCTTTAATTCAACTAAGCCTCCGCACTAGATGCCGTGGCTTCCTTCATGGGTGGGCCGCGGCAACAGTCGTTGCCATTGGTGCCTGGTACTCTTCATCTAGAGGTATATGGATACTGGGACTGCTCCCATACTGTATCCTCCCGTCTCTTCTGGTACTGGTGGTTGGCGCAGATAGGTCGTTCCTTGTTCTCTTAAGGGAGTCGCTCAGCAGCTCTTCAGGTGCCCTAGATTCCCATCCCTATGGGCCTCCACTGTTCAGGTCGGTCAGAACTTGGTCCTCTACAGCGTGGGGGTGCACGCCATTATACAAATGTTGGGATTACGACCCAGCGAGCCCAAGGTTGCACTGACTCTGTATTCTGGGCCACCACTCTTCCTCATTAGGTGAGGGTGTTTTGCTGGCATTCTGCATTGACTACTACAGCGTGTTCTCTAAGTCAGGATGGCCGTGTGGTCTAATGTGCCAGACTCAAGAGTTAATCTCTTCCGTGTATGGGTGTTCGGGTCTCCAAATGGAGGCGTGGGTTCAGATCCCACTTCTGACAAAAAAAAAAAAAAAGCAAGGGTAGTTCTCACGAGGGCCGGAGATCGAACTCATGGCAGTGGGTCAGCCCCCTCTGATAGGGGTTCTACCCTGACACTGCTTCGGCGGTTGCTCTGGTTTTGCCCCCTTTTTAGATGGAATGCCTCAGAATGGCTCTGGTTGACTGAGTTAGCTTGGTTCCATGCTACTTCTGGGTGTCCTTAGGCCTCTCCCTCAGTTTTACGCTGGGAGGAGTAGGCGGTGACTATTACTGTACAAAGGGTATTTGCATCTCCACTACATGCTAGGGTTCCTACTGAACATTCCTATTGCACAGTTCCTTCGTCAGACGGCGGTTTCTTCCGACTCTGGGATTGGTATCCTGTACGGTGTGGCATCCTCCTCAGCTGGAGTGTGGCCTTTGCGTTACTCTGGCAGCTTCCTTTGTATGGGCTCCTCCTCAAGGGTGTATTTCATTACCAAGAGATCTGTACAGTGCCAGTCCCTGATGGCAATGGGCTTTGCCCTGACCTCTCAATGGTCTTCATTACTGTTAACTGTCCGTTGCTCTGACGACTATTGTTCTTGTGTCGTCAACTCGGGTTTTGCATTGGCGTCAGTGCCATAGCTATCAGCACCTTACTTGGGCGCGCTCGACTGGGTAGCTTAGTCCCTGTGGCACTCGTCTACCACTACGGTGATACTGTCCGTCAGATATGTTTACTTAGTCCCTGTGGCACTCGTCTACCACTACAGTGATTCCTTCCTTCAGTTATGGTTACTTCTGTGTCACATCAAGCGATGGTGGTCATTCCTTTCACTGCTCCTTCCGGGGGTGGACTACGGTCCCCCCAAGCCGGGCTGAGCGGGTGACTGTCACACCTTGTCACCACTGGTAGGGATTTCGTTCCTTGAACGGAACACCCCTATTTTTCTTTCCTGTCCTTCCTCTAGCTGGACTGCTGACCACCTTTTCCCTTCGGTCTCCTCGACCGGTGGCAATGGGTTGTATAGCTATGGAATCCGGGATCTATTTTTAATTTTTTTTTCCACGGAGAGTGTTCTCTTATCTCGGTCTCTGCCCGGAAGTCAATATATGTCAATTATGGGGTTTTTTCCATTACCAGTTTCTTTTAACCAGGGGAGGATCCTGCGAACCTGGATTTTGGTTCCGCTCCCACAGTTGTGGTCTACAACCGGCTTCGCCCCGGCGATCGGTAGATCGCTGGGGGCGTTTCAGGAACAAACAAGCCCCCCCTCTGGGACTTCTTCTTCTTCTTTTTGTACGTCCATTTGTCCTTTGTCATTTGCATCAGGCAGTGCTCCGCCAGAATTTTCTTTCTGGCGGAAGGTCACCGCTTTTCGGGTCTTCTCGGACATGGTTTTTCTCTTCTTTTTCCCTCGTATTTTAAGGGCGGGCACTCCATCAGCCATCTATTTTGGCCTCGGAGAGTTGCTGGTCCATATCTGGCGCGTTGGCGCGTTCCGCTGTATGGTTTTTCTGCCTGATTTTCTTGGAGGTCCTTGTCATAGCTGGCGTCTTCCAACGGGATGCTTTTTTTCCTGGGATGTCTGCCTGTCGGTTGCTTCCTAGCGGAGTGATGGCCTGGCCGTCCAGCGGTCGTCATTTCTCGGGTTCATCTACTCCAGACATCGCTTCTAGAGGGCAGCGTCTTGGTCTTCCGGCAAGTTCACCGAGTTTTTCGGGGGTCTTTTCTAGCCATCATCTGTTGCTGCTCCAGGCAGCAAGATCTTGCAGGCGGCAGCGGATGCCGCATCCTCGAGGGCGTTTTTTCTCCAGGGGCGTGTGATTTTTTTCCCTCCCCGTGGACTGCTTTAGGACGTCCCACGGTCTGTGTCCCCCAATGATACTAGCGAGAAAACAAGATTTTTGTGAACTCACCTGTAAAATCTCTTTCTCGCGTAGTTCATTGGGGGACACAGCTCCCACCCAGTGTTCTGTTTGCCGCACATATTGGCGGTTGGTGGGCCAGTATGGTCCTCAGTTCTGGTGCATTCCGACTGATGTTTGTCAGTTGTGGGTTGTGTACTGTATTTTCCTTATTGATTTTTTTTCTCCTACTCCTATTGCTTGGGCACAAACTGATATGCTCTCTCCAGGCTGGAGGGGGTATAGCCTGCGGGGGAGGAGTTATCACTTCTTAGCCTAGTGTCGCCTCCTAGTGGCAGCAAGCAGCTATACCCACGGTCTGTGTCCCCCAATGAACTACGCGAGAAAGAGATTTTACAGGTGAGTTCACAAAAATCTCGTTTTTATGTACCCCAAAAAGAAAAAGCTCTCAGACTGCAGCATCAACAAAATCTTAATATGGCTTTTGTAATGCAACAGTGCAAAAAAAATAAAATTTAAAAAAATCAGTGCATACTTAAAGGATTGTGTCATCTCAGACAACCCCCATTGTCTGATAGGTGTGGGTCCCACCTCTGGGACCTGCACCTATCTCGTAAATAGAGCCTTGAAAGTCACGGAGGGTGCACCACGCTTGCGTGGCCACCACTCCCATTCATTTCTATAGGGCCAACGGAAATAGCCGAGCCAGTGCTCAGCTATTTTCGGTGGCCCCATAGAAATGAATGGAGGGCGGCTGTGCATGTGCAGTGCAACATCTGTGACTTATAAGGCTCCATTTACGAGACAGGGGCAGACCCCAGAGGTGGGACCCGCCCCTATCAGACAATGGGGGCATATCTTAGTGATATGCCCCCATTGTCTAAGATGGAAATACACTTTTAAGGTCCAAAATGGCTGCTTTCTTACAGGAGTTATGTAGTGGGTTAGTATTGATGACCTATCCTCAGAATAGGTCTTAAATATCAGATCTGCAGGGGTCCGATACCAGGCACTCCTGCCGATAAGCCATTTGAGGAATAGCGGCGCTCGTGTGAACGCTACTTCCTCTTCAAAATGACCTGTGCGTTGTCTCCTTTGTAGCAGAGGTGCAGTGTAATTACACCTTACTCTATTATTCTCTTGAATGGAAGGAGCAGTTGTAATTGCACTGCGCTGCCTTTACAAAGGAGACAACGCACAGGTCATTTTGAAGCGGAAGTACAGTGGATATAAAAAGTCTACACACCCCTGTTAAAATGTCAGGTTTCTGTGATGTAAGGCTACTTTCACACTTGCGGCAGAGAGATCCGGCAAGCAGTTCCGTCGCCGAAACTGCCTGCCGGATCAGGCAAAATGTATGCTAACTGATGGCATTAGTAAGACTGATCAGGATCCTGATCTGGTCTAAAAAATGCCTGATCAGTCAAAAAAATGCATTGAAATGCCGGATCCGTCGTTCCGGTGTCATCCAGCAAAACGTATCCGGCATTTATTTTTTTCACCTTTTTTTCAGTCTGCGCATGCGCATAACGGAATGACTGATCCGGCATTCCGGTATTCTGAACGCCGGATCCGGCACTAATACATCCCTATGGGAAAAAATGTTCAGGCAAGTCTTCAGTTTTTTTCGCCGGAGATAAAACCGTAGCATGCTGCGGTTTTCTCTTTTGCCTGATCAGTCAAAACGACTGAACTGAAGACATCCTGATGCAAACTGAACGGATTACTCTCCATTCAGAATGCATGGGGATAAAACTGATCAGTTCTTTTCCAGTATAGAGCCCCTAGGACGGAACTCTATGCCGGAAAAGAAAAACGCAAGTGTGAAAGTACCCTAAAAAAATAAGACAAAGATAAATCATTTCAGAACTTTTTCCACCTTTAATGTGACCTATAAACTGTACCACTCAATTGAAAAACAAACTGAAATCTTTTAGGTAGAGGGAAGAAAAAATATAAAAATAAAATAATATTGTTGCATAAGTGTGCACACCCTTCAACTAATACTTTGTTGAAGCACCTCTTGATTTTATTACAGCACTCAGTCTTTTTGGGTATGAGTGTATCAGCATGGCGCATTTTGACTTGGCAAGATTTGACCACTCTTCTTTGCAAAAACACCCCAAATCTGTCAGATTGCGAGGGCATCTCCTGTGCACAGCCCTCTTCAGATCACCCCACAGATTTTCAATCAGATTCAGGTCTGGGCTCTGGCTGGGCCATTCCAAAACTTGAGTCTTCTTCTGGTGAAGCCATTCCTTTGTTGATTTGGATGTAGGCTTTGGGTTGTTGTCATGCTGAAAGATGAAGTTCCTCTTCATGTTCAGCTTTCTAGCAGAAGCCTGAATGTTTTGTGCCAATATTGACTGGTATTTGGAACTGTTCATAATTCCCTCTAGCTTAACTAAGGCCCCAGTTCCAGCTGAAAAAACAGCCCCCAAAGCATGATGCTGCCACCACCATGCTTCACTGTAGGTATGGTGTTCTTTTGGTGATGTGCAGTGTTGTTTTTGGGCCAAATATATCTTTCGGAATTATGGCCAAAAAGTTCTACCTTGGTTTCATCAGACCATAACACCTTTTCCCACATGCTTTTGGGAGACTTCAGATGTGTTTTTGCAAAATGTAGCCTGGCTTAGATGTTTTTCTTCGTAAGAAAAGGCTTTTGTCTTACCACTCTACTCCATAGCCCAGACATATGAAGAATACGGGAGATTGTTGTCACATGTACCACACAGCCAGTACGTGCCAGATATTCCTGCAGCTCCTTTAATGTTGCTGTAGGTGTCTTGGTAACCTCCCAGACCAGTTTTCTTCTTGTCTTTTCATCAATTTTGGAGGGACTGTTGTGCCATATTTTCTCCACTTGATGATGACTGTCTTCACTGTGTTCCATGGTATATCTAATGCCTTGGAAATTCTTTAGTACCCTTCTCCTGACTGATACCTTTTAACAATGAGATCCCTCTGATCCTTTGGAAGCTCTCAGTGGACCATGGCTTTTGTGTGGGATGTGACTAAGAAAATTTCAGGAAAGACCAACTAGAGCAGCAGAACTTTTATTTGGGGTTAATCACAGGCACTTTAAATGATGGCAGGTGTATGCTGACTCCTATATAACATGATTTGGAATGTGATTCCTTAATTCTGAACACAGCTACATCCCCAATTATAAGAGGGTGTGCACACTTCTGCAACCACATTATTTTATTTTTTTTCTGTTTTCTTCCCTCCACCTAAAAGATTTCAGTTAGTTTTTTTTTGAGTGGTACAGTTTATTGGTCACATTAAAGGTGGAAAAAGTTCTGAAATGATTTACCTTTGTCTCCTTTTTTTTTTTTTAATCACAGAAACCTGACATTTTAACAGGGGTGTGTAGACTTTTTATATCCACTGTATGTTGCATGAGTGCTGCTACTCCTTCAAACATCTGATCGGAGGGGGTACCATGAGTTGGCTTGACAGTCTTCACTGGGCCCCAGGTTGCCATCACAAACAATCTGAGAGAGATTAGTGGACAGAGAGAGCCCCCTTCCTCTGCCCAACTGCTTGGGTTCCATGGTCGCAGTTGACTATGGAGTGGGCCTCACATGCCACAAACCCTAGGGAAGAGGTTTAATTGAAACTCCAAGCTTATAGTACCAACTTGAATAAAGGGAGGTTCCAGGTGTCAGATGTTTTCTGAAATGTAGACCCAAAAAAATATTATTTTTGAAATCTTATGACCCTATGCAGGCATCTTCTGACCCAGTATAAAGACTTCACATTACTGCATCTTCTAGTGGCTGTAGGCTGGCTCTTTGTGGTCCTATTGACAGCCTCAGTACTTCAGTAGCCAGGTCCCGAAATAATGCCTGTTAATGCAAAGTCTCCAAGTAGGATAAAAAAGTTAGGTTACAGGAGTTGTCTCATAAAGATGACCACTATTCATAAGCCCCTGGGTTGGGGGGGGGGGGGGGGGGTGCTATGGCGGAGCTTAGGGGGTGCTGGTCGGCGCTGACTGATTCACGCGCATAACAAAACTCAAGGTGCATATTAAAATATATAATGATGGGGTTAATGGCATCAGGTACATTCTGGAGTAACTTGCTGTTAATATGAGGCACATTGTTTTATCAATTTGGACCTGCATGTGTCTCACATTAAGGCCTCTTTCACACTTGCGTTGTCCGGATCCGGCGTGTACTCCATTTGCCGAAATTACACGCCGGATGCGTTCAGTGTTACTATGGCAGCCAGGACGCTATTAAAGTCCTGGTTGCCATAGTAGTAGTGGGGAGCGGGGGAGCGGTATACTTACAGTCCGTGCGGCTCCCGGGGCGCTCCAGAATGACGTCAGAGCGCCCCATGCGCATGGATGACGTGCCATGCGATCACCTCATCCATGCCGCACGGACGGTAAGTATGCTGCTCCCCGCTACACTTTACCATGGCTGCCAGGACTTTAGCGTCCCGGCAGCCATGGTAACCATTCAGAAAAAGCTAAACGTCGGATCCGGCAATGCGCCGATACGACGTTTAGCTTAAGGCCGGATCCGGATCAATGCCTTTCAATGGGCATTAATTCCGGATCTGGCCTTGCGGCAAGTGTTCAGGATTTTTGGCCGAAGCAAAAAGAGCAGCATGCTGCGGTATTTTCTCCGGCCAAAAAACGTTCAGCTCCGGAACTGAAGACATCCTGATGCATCCTGAACGGATTTCTCTCCATTCAGAATGCATTAGGATAAAACTGATCAGGATTCTTCCGGCATAGAGCCCCGACGACGGAACTCTATGCCGGAAGAAAAGAACGTAAGTGTGAAAGAGCCCTAATAGTAATTAACCTCATCATGTGTACCTCACATTAATGGCTAACCCAATGTTGCCCATTATTTGATGAGGTGCTTGGGGCCACTTACTTTTAATGTGAGGTACATGGGGGTACTAATGTAATAGCACCATTTACCTCAGATTAATAATAGGTGACCCCATCTTCTCAAATTATGGCTATTGGCAACATTGCGGTTAATGAGTCACATTAACCCCAAATCTTGCTGGCTGCCTGATACATGCTTTTTGCCTGCCTTTATTTTGGGGCAGGCTAATAATCTTACAGTGTGTGGGTACCTGCGCTTTTCAGAGCACTAATGGCTGGGGACAGGAGAGCACGGCTCAGGAGGAGGAGGCTGCCGTTTGCGGAGCACACTAGCTGAGACGGCACAGCGGTAAACTCTCCCCCGTCCCTCCACCTACTTTAATATTAGCCACACTTTCATTGGTGGCAGGGGTGCGGGCAGCATCAGAGCCCAATCATTTTATTGGGCTCTGCGGTGGCTGCGTCATGTGAGGGATTCCCTCCCTCCTTCTCCACTGACTCTGACCACTTTGATGCGTGCGTCAGGCGCGCATGCGCCTGGCGTCTCTGCTCCTCTCTCCTCTGTTGCCCGGCAAACAATCTTCCAGGGCCCAGCCCGGGTTTGGGGACCGCTGTTTTAGAGGGCCAGCTTCTGTTCAGAAAGGGATTGTCTTCATGAAAAATACACAAAAAACGTTTTATTAAATAAAAGTCAAAAAATTAAGATGTACGTAACTGATTTTTCTGTGTCTGCAACTGTAGATGATGATATCATGTTTATCTCTTTTTTACAGGCCACAAATCGACATTTTCCACAGACTGTGACTGGAGCCTATTTAAGTGGAGTGCGAGAAGCAAGCAAAATTACAGCCTTCTAAATCATGCCTCACTTCTTCTTTGTCTCGTTTTTATGTTGTTTTTCAGGGAAAAAAAGGCTGACTTAAGCCTTTGTATTTCAGAACAATTGTGCATTATGTGTTTGTTTTACTATACGTGGTTATAATGGTTATAAGGCTGTTTAGCAGTCTACACTTTTCAATTCAGTTGAAAGAATGTTATAGCAGTGTATACTGGTCAAACATGTACCTAATGGCGCAAAATAATAACCTGACATTTGTTTAAACCAGGGATGCCCAACCTGCGGCCCTCCAGCTGTTGCGAAACAACAACTCCCAACATGCCCCAATATCTATAGGCTGTCTGGGCATTGTGGGAGTTGTAGTTTTGCAACAGCTGGAGGGCTGCAGGTTGGACACCCCGGTATAAACTATTTAAATGGAAAAGGGTGCAGATCTTCTAGACACCTCCAATAAAGGTGCCCTGCAGAAATACTTCTTTATCATTATACTTACCAAAGTAGGTATAACCATATCCGAAGAAGACTACATTTTACAACTTGGAAATTGTGAGTTGAAGTGGTTGGATGCAGCATACCCCGTTAATGTTGTGTAATTTATTTTTACATAATTGTACTTTTGTATAATTTAAGCTGACTGGTTTCATGTGTAGTTTAAGATTTTGGTTATACAGGAATGTATATTAATGTAAATACAATTTTGATACCAGTTCCATCCATTTGAGTTTTATACATTTTTTGATTACTGTGAGGAGAAGCGACTTCACATATTTGTAAATCATAACTTGGACTAGAGAAGGTCAAGCGTGAAGAATGTTATGCTAAGTTGGATAATATCGCAAAATAAACGCAACAAAATGTTACCAGGTGAAGAGTTGGTGAGTCTGTTATAAGGCGAAATGGATTGATTTATCCATAAATGCAGTCAAATTATCTTATTTGGGTGGGAAATAAATACACATTACTAATACAATGAGTGGGGCTCAAAAGCAAATAACAATCAAATGTTTTCATGAGGAATATTTAATACAAATGTATCACTGTGAAGCATGTGAAGTGTACGGTCATCTCTATAATATATATACAGTGCTGGCCATAATTATTCATACCCCAAATTTGACTTAAAATTACTTTTATTCAACCAGCAAGTAATTTTTTGACGAGAAATGACATAGGTGTCTCCCAAAGGATAATAAGACGATGTACAAGAGGCATTATTGTGGAAAAAAAACATTTCTCAGCTTTTATTTACATTTGAGCAAAAAGTGTCCAGTTAGCGTAAAAAAGGAGAAGCCTTCAACCCAAAGAACACCATCCCCAGTGTCAAACAGGTGGTGGGAACCTAATGCTTTGGGTGTGTTTTTCGGCCAATGGACCAGGGAACCTAATCACAGTAAACGGCACCATGAAAAAAGAGCAATACATGAGGATTCTCAACGACAACATCAGGCAGTCTGCAGAGAAACTTGGCCTTGGGCACCAGTGGACCTTTCAGCATGACAATGACCCAAAACACACAGCAAAAGTGGTGAAGAAATGCTTAGCAGACAACAACATTAACATTTTGGAGTGGCCCAGCCAGAGTCCAGACTTGAATCCAATTGAGAATGTGTGGAGGGAGCTAAAGATCAGGGTGACGGCAAGAAGACCCTCCAACCTGAAAGATTTGGAGCTCATTGCTCAAGATGATGGGCAGAAATACCTGTGGAGACATGCAAAAAGCTGGTCTGCAATTATAGGAAGCGTTTGATTGCTTTAATAGCCAATAAAGGCTTTTCCATTGATTATTGAGAAGGGTATGAATAATTTTGGACTGGACACTTTTTGCTCAAATGTAAATAAAAGCTGAGAAATGTTTTTTTTCCACAATAATGCCTCTTCTACATTGTCTTATTATGTTTTGGGAGACGCCTATGTCATTTCCCGTCAAAAAATTACTTGTTGGTTGAATAAAAGTAACTTTAAGTCAAAATTTGCCAGGTCTATGAATAATTAAGGGCAGCACTGTATATATGTATATATATATATATATATATATATATATATATATATGAGGAAAAAAAATACTGTATATATTAATAAAATTCAACAGGACAGGTGACTATTTCCAGACTGAAAATTGCCCAAGTATATCACTATCAGTGGCATCAGGCCATGCTGGTCTTGTGGCCCTGTTTCAGGCAGTATGCCATAAGGCTCCATGCACACAACCGTATGTACTTTGCAGTCCACAAATGCGGATCCGCAAAAGATATTCTATCTTTTTGCGGAACTGACATACGGATGAGGAAGGCTCATGGATTATGCGTGTGCTTTCTGAATCCTTATTACTGTTCTGCAAAATGTGGACCACGAACCCGTTGAAGTCAATGGGTCTGCAAAAAAATAAAAAAATATATATATAATATAAATATGTATTTTGCAAATCCACAGTTTGCATACCGCAAAACGGATACGGTCGTGTGCATGGGGCCTAACATTGAAGCCTAAATGAACCTCAGAGCTCATGACAGCTAGAGAACAAGGCCTACCAGTACCACAGTCTGCACAGGACCGAAAAACATGTCACATTTACAGCATGTCCAGGATAGAAGATGAAAGTGTCTATACTAATGCCGCAGAGTGTGTGTGAACCTATAGTTCAGCATTGCTGGTGGCACCTTAGCTTACGTCCAGTATTGGTCTGAATTTTGGTAGAAAGGTTCTGTAAGCCATTTTCCCATATATAGATTGAACTTCTAAATAAACCTATTCTGATTCAGAAGCAACCAAGGTCACAGGATCCTTATAATTTCTTATTTGAATCAGATAATGTTTATTACTTAGTTACATAGTTAATACGATTGAAAAAAGTCCATCAACTACTTACAATTACAAATCCTCAAGGAGGCCCCTATAATGGAAATAAGTAATTCCTTTAGTACACCCTTTGCGCCACTAGTTCAATGAAGGCTGTTTTGGTCATCGGTACCATAGGCTTTGCCTTTACATTTCACTGAGAATTTCACATCTCAGAATCACTTGGATAAGTAAAAGCACTCCAAAGTGATCATCACATAAAGTGACACATCAAATTTGAAAAATGGGGCTCTGTCCTTAAGGGGTTAAATGAATAAATGGTGAGCTTTACTGAATATTTTCTCACAAAACTATATCTCAGTCTTCTTAGCTCCTCCTGCTCTATATACTGCCTGCAGATTGCACTGTGTAGAGGGAAGTGGTATTATGCATATACTGGTGAAACTCGAAAAATTCGAATTTCTCGCTTATATCATTGGGGAACACAGAACCGGACCGTGGGTATAGCTTGCTGCTGCCACTAGGCTGAAAGCTGTTAGCTCCTCCCCTGCAGGCTATACCCCCTCCAGCCTGGAAAGAGCATATCAGTTTTTAGCTTAGTGTCGTAGGAGGCACTTTTTGATTTATTTTTTTCTTATAGGTTTACTGAATGGGGCATAGATTCGCATGGCGTTTCTGTCTCCCTGGGAGGCTGGCCGGTGTCCCCGATTCCACCGCCCTGCCTCCCCCAAGAAGACAAAGCGGACCAGGGCAGCCTCGCTCCCCTGCTTCCCGCCAGCAAGAGGGTCACCTAGTTTCCAGCCCTTCTCTGCCCGGACCTCTGCTGCCTGGTGCCAGTGGTCGTGTGGTGGCCCTGCTGGTACAGATTTAAAGTGCGAAGACCACAGATGAATTCAGGTGAGTATTTTCCCCTCTCCCTGTCTCCCTTCCTGACCTATAGGGGTAGCAACCTGGGTTTCCTCCCTCCTGGCGTCCACCACCAGCGGCATCGCATGCATTCTGCGATGGGGGAGAGTCTCCTCCCTCAATGCCCCCCCAAGACACCCTTTCTGGGAGCGCTGCATTTGCACCCACACATCGCAGCATCGGCACCTTTTTTAGTAGGGAGCAAATCGCCGCATGCGGCACCATTCTTGCCGCTGCGGCCACTGTCTGGGGTGATAAATCGATTTGGCCACATTCTTTTACATGGCCACGGTTAATGGTGGCCGCCTGCGCTGCCTGACGAGAGCACCGGAGCGGGGGGCATGGCTTCCTTAAATCGGCCACTCTGCCTTCATTCTCAGAGTGAGGGGGCGGGGCTTATTCTGCAGCTGCAGCACAGCTTCCTCTTTCCCACAGCGCTACAGGGTGAGACACAGGACCGGGGACCACCATATTTTCTGGTAGGAGATCGCTACCCCCTCCAGCATAGAGACAGTGCCACAATGTCTGACCCAGCCAATACTCTTCCTCAGGCACCTTGCAGGACCACTTACTATGCCTGCACCTCAAGCTCAGTGAAATTTTCTTGTGGCCAGTCACTACCACTATGCTCTTCATGTCATGCGCCTGCACAGAGCCATCCCGCTATTCCTCAGCATCCCACAGAAGCGCAGCACCATTCTGGCTATGGGGAACCCGACTGGGCAAGATCCCTATCCCGGGCAGTGGAAGACCTCTCTAAAATCTCCCATTCCACCCTTTCCTTGCTTGGTCGTTTGGTTGAGAAATCGCCACCGGTGCAATCCACACCGCTGCACAGCGTACAGACCAGAGGCAGACTTCCTAGTAAGCGTCCCAGAACAGGTCGCCATTCCTCCTCTGATGGCTCAACATCCCCTCCTCCTCCTGGCTCCCAATCACAGGTGTCCTCCCTCTTAGGTGACGCACTGTCAGAGGGGGAGATTGGGGATTTGGATGCAGAAATGGACCTGGAGCATTCTTCTCAGATTGCATCCATGGTAGATAGCCTGATATCAGCTATACGTGACACCTTCCAGGTTCAGGAGGATCTTCCCTCCACTAGCCACCAAGGGGTGTCATTTTTGCATTCAAGACAGGCACCTAAGTCTTTCCCATTACACAACGACTTTTCTGTGGTTGTCGCAAAAGCTTGGGACCAGCCAGGTCTACGCTTCATTGTTCCGAAGCGACTGGACCTACTCTATCCCTTTCCAGGCAATCACGTGAAAAAATGGACCTCTCCACCGAAGGTGGATCCACCGGTCGCTCGCCTGGCTAAGAACACTGCCATTTCGATGGCGGACGACTCTTCTCTCCAGGACCCAGTAGACCGTCGCATAGAGTCACTCTCCAAGTCTATCTTTGTAGCTAGTGGTTCTGCATTACGTCCGATCTTCGCCTCTGCATGGGTAGCCAAGGCGGTCTCGGAGTAGGCTCTCCGTTTGAACCAATACCTAGCGTCCGACCTTCCCCCCGCTGACCTTTAGTCTTTAGCACTCCAAATTTCCCAGGCAGGGAAGTATCTCTGTGAAGCTGCTCTGGACGGCTCTTGCGATATCTATCCGCCAAGAGTTATGGCTCAAGGTCTGGAAGGCAGACTCATCCTCTAAGCGCTCGCTTTTAAGGCTTCCCTTTGCTGGGTCGTGACCTTTTGGGAAGCAACGGGTGGGAAAAGCACCCACCTGCCCCAACCTAAGGCGAAGCGTCCCTTTCATTCTAGACTAGAGTTTCCTCCTCCCGTTACCAGTCCTTTCGCCGGTTCTCGGGCACCTGTCCAGCTCCCACCTCAATAGTGGGACCGTCCACTCAAGACCGACGGAAAGGACAGTCCTTTAAGCCCCAGCAGGCCTGGCATCCGTGGGCTCAGCAACCTCGTTCCGCCCCAGGAAAACAGACTCCTTTTTCAGGAGATTTGGTGAACCCATATTTTGGACGCATGGACACTCAAGGTCGTTTCCTTGGGCTACAAGATAGAGTTCAAGTCTATCCCCCCAACCGTTTTTTCCTCTCTCAGCCTCCCAGGGATCCTGTTCGAGCGGCGGCATTCTTTCACGTTCAGTTCAATCCCTTCTCTCACGGGGGGGTGATATCGCCGGTTCCCCTTAGAGGAAAGGTTTATGGGTTTTTATTCCAACCTGTTTGTGATCCCAAAAAGGAGGGCGATATGCGCCCAGTGCTAGACCTCAAGTTATTAAACCGCTTTCTCCATATTCAGAGATTCAGGATGGAGTCCCTCCGTTCCGTGGTTGCTTCATTGGTAAAAGGGGAATTTATGGCATCCATAGACATCTGGGATGCCTACCTCCACATCCCCATCGCAACCGTTCACCAATGTTCTCTTCGGTTTGGCATTCATTCGGCCCATTACCAATTTGTCGCCCTACCGTTCGGTCTGGCGACCGCTCTGCGAGTATTCACAAAGGTGCTTGCCCCCCTTCTGGGCCTTCTGCGATCCAGAGGCATTACTCTTCTCCCGTATCTGGATGACATCTTGATAAAGGCTCCTACGGCATCTCAATGCAAGTAGAGTCTTCAGATCACTATGAGCACTCTATCCTGCTTTGGGTGGATAGTCAATCTCCGGAAGTCCTTTCTGTCTCCCGCCACTCAGGTCAGGTTCCTGGGCATGACGTTAGATTCAGGGGCAGCCGTGGTACGCCTGCCACTGGACAAGAGACTGGACATTTAGAGGTCGGTGCGTCTGCTACTCCAGCGCCGCAGTGCGTCTATCCGCAATTGTATGCGAGTGCTGGGCCTGATGGTGGCATCCTTCGAGGCAATCCCTTTTGCCCAATTCCACACCATGTACTTTCAGCAGGCCATTTTGTCATCCTGGGACAAATCCCTGGACTCTCTGGAGCACTCAGTTGGTGGATCGTGACTGCGCACCTGTCTTCAGGGAAATCCTTTCTCCCAGTGACATGGACTGTCATTACAACCGATGCCAGCATCCACGGCTGGGGTGGGGTCTTCGCCATCCGGACGGTCCAGGGCGTTTGGTCTCCATCGGCAACATATGTACCACAAAATAGTACCAATAAAACCTTCTGGGGTCACTTTTTGGGAGTTTTTACTGTAGGGGTGCATCAAGGGGTCTTCAAAGCTGACATGGCAACTTAAAAGTATCCCAATGAAATCTGCCCTCCAAAAACCATATGGTGCCCTTTCCCTTCTGATCCCTGCGTTGTGCCCACACAGCAATTTATGACCACATATGGGGTGTTTTTGTAAACTGAAGAATCATGGTAATAAATATTGAGCTTCTCGTTAATGTCATTGGGGACACAGCACCATGGGTATATGCCCAGCTACCACTAGGAGGCCACACTAGATATCAAAAAGTTTGGCTCCGCCCAGGTGGGCTATACCCTCTCCACAGACACTAGGCTAATCAGTCTAGTGTCCGTAGGAGACAGACATGACCTGCTGTTTTTTTGCAGGTCTTGCTGCTTTATTATTTTTATTCTTTTATTCCTTTTTCTTTTTGTTTTCAGGTCTCTGCCTGCTGCAGGATGGGGCTCCATCGTGGATATCCACTTTAATTGCACCCCCTGTGGGCGCATACTTTGAGTACCTCGCCGGTCACCCAGTCTCCCATTACTGCATCTACAATGGCATGCCGGTAATCCCAAGTAAGTGCGAGTTTGCCGAAGGGGTGAAGACTAAGGTAAGTATTACCCTCTGCGTCCCTGTCCCATGGGGTCTCAGGTTAGTTCCCCCCCTGGCCACCCATGCCCCTCCCCGGCCTTCCCTTCTACCTTAGTTCCCGGCTTCTGCCGGGACTAAGCAGCATCTTCTCTGGCCTGTGCTCGGGTCCCAGGTGCGCCTTTTGCCGAGTTTTGCCCACTCCTGCTCAGGAGCCCTCCACGCCTGTTTTTTTCTCGCCGGAGGGCCCCGGCTTCCCGCGGTTCCGTCCCACTGACGACTCACTTTTTCCGGCTGCTTGATTAATCGAGGCCCCGGCCTTTACCTTGACTAGGCCGCATCCTCTCCCTCCCCCTTCTGGCTTTCCAGGCTTTTTTTCCTAGCCTCTCCCCGCTCCTCCCGGCTTTTGGGAGGGGTCTCCTCCCCCCATCTTATTCAAGTGCGGGCTTTAGCCCCGTGGGTGGAGTTTTTACTTAACTCCGGCTTCAGAGCCTCCATCTTGCCAACATCAAGGATCATCCCCTTCGAGGATACAGCACCTGGGGTCCGGTAGGACACCCTCCGGCTGACTATTTTTCTTTTTTTCCGGCTTCCAGGCTGGCAATGCTGAGAAGTCCCCCATTTCCAGCCCACCTTTGGGGTCGCCATGTATTTTTCGTGCGCCTGTTGCTGTAAAAAGTCGACATGCGGTCAGCCTGACCCTGTTTGTGCACAGTGCCTTGTCTCCCTGCCCCCCTTTTCTGCGTAGGCCCCTCATGAATGGGTCACTTCCCTGTCCCAGGCCATAGGGAATTTAGCCCTACCCTCCCAATCTCTGGTGGAGTCATTGGACCGCTTGCCTGCCCAAATGTGGCCGCCTCTGTCCCCCCAGGGACTCTTATGCTCAGACACCAGGTCCTGTAATCGACCTCGGGTTGTCTTAACTAGGTCCTGCATCTCCTCTGTGTCCTCAGGTCACTTCCAGGACAGAAAATCCCTGCCCTCATGCGGCAGCATAGGCCGCCCCCCCCCCCCCCCAGGAAGTCTGTTGCTTCCTGTCTCGGTTCATATCAGGGGGCAGAGTCCAATAGCAGCCTAGGGTCTCCCTTCATAGGCCCCACTCACCCCCTACATCCTGGTTTCCTCCCAGGACGAGACTAGCACTGAGGGAAACACCTCCTGCCTCATCGGGGGACTCCTCTGCACCGAGTCTGACTCGGAACAGAGCATCAGGTGGTCTTCCACCATACAGAATCTCTCTGGGTGGTCAAAGACAAATGTCCACTGAGGAACCTCTCCTCTATTGGGTTGGTGCCCCCTTTAGTGGATTTTAAGATGGCACTCCCCTGTTTGCACGGGTAATTATTCACACAGGTAAGTCAGCTTGCCGCCTCTCCAGTAGGTGGTGCTTTACCCACCACCGTGTTTAGCACCCCTCCCCACATATGTGGTGTCCCAGGTACCACTGCCAAATGTTGTATCTGGCAGACTTCTCTGGTTCCAATGTATCTTTTTCAGCTGCAGTAATTTCACTATTACCAGGGGCTATATTCAACACAACCTCCTAGTCGGAGAGTTCCAGGCCACCGTATTACTTCTCCAGATGCTGTAGCCAATACACCATCCTGTTGCTAGTGTGCACCACGCAACCATATTACTCCCTTATTAAGCGGAGTACCTGTACCATCTTTAGATGCTATAGCCATTTCACCTGTCTGGTTCTAATGCACTCCATGCACTATATTACTCCATTATTGGGTGGAGTACCTGTACCATCTTCAGATGCTATAGCCATTTCACTTGTCTGGTACTAGCGTGCACCATGTAGCCACATTACTCCATTATTGGGTGGGGTACTTGTACCATCTCCGGAGGCAGTAGCCATTACACCTTTCTGGTTCTAGTGTGCAACCAGGGGCAGGCTGGGTCGGAGGGGCAGGGACGCAATTTCCCCCCAGGCTACCCTAAAAAAACGGCCGCTGGGCCACCCTTTAACAATTTTTATTTATTTTTAATTCCTCAGGGCCGCACCGTCGATCACCACAGGCGGCGCGGCCCTTGATGCAATTGGGGCGGTCAGTAGGAGACAGCGATACAGATGGCTGTGCTGTGGGGAAGGGAAGGGAGAGGCGTGTCTTTCCCCTGTTCTTCTGATAGGCCGCAGGCACTAATGCCTGCAGCCTATCAGAAGCTGGCTCAGGCAGCGCGATGACGTCATTATCATCGCGCCGCCTGAGCCAGGCAGCACACAGCAGGGACACAGGCCGGAAGAGGCCTTTATCGCTGCTTATGGAGGTAAGTATTAGTGTTTAGTTTTTTTTTCTTTGCGGGGGGAGCTGTCACTATGGCTATTGGGGGAGCTGGCACTATGGCTATGGGGGGGCTTGCACTATAGGGGGAGCTGGCACTATAAGGGGGCTGACACTATGGGGGGGCTGGCACTATGGGAGGAGCTGCCACTATGGGGGCATTTCTTACTGGCACATTATGGGAGGGCACCATGGGGGAAAGGAGCACTATGGGGGTATCTGGGGGCTCTAAAGGGGCTTTTTTTTAATTATTGGCACATTATGGGGGGCACTATAGGGGAGAGTGGTACTATGGGGCATCTGGTGTTACTAAAGGGGCATTATTTGGGGGCACTATGGAGAAGTAGGGGCTCTAAAGGGGCCTTTTGTATTGGCACATTATGGGGGACACTATGGCATTTGGTGGCACTAAGAGGGCATTTTTTACTGGCACATTATGGAGGCACTATAGGGGAGAGTGACACTATGTAGGAGAGGAAAAACTCCGGCTCCTCCTCCTGCCATTTGCAGAAGGAGGATTCAGAGCTGGATGAGGATGGCCAAAGGGGGCAGCAGGCCACGGGCGGGTGGCAGATGGTGGGAGGAACCACAAGCCTTGAGCAGGATCTGGGGAGGGAGGAGCTTCCTGTCTGTAGCCTGCTGTCTATTGTATAATGTGAAGCAGGCAGTGCAGCCAGGACAGGCCTCCCCTCTCCGTATGATGTGTAGAGACAGGCCTCAACTATAGAATGTCAGCTGTACAGTGTTTGTTGGGAGTGGCCTATTATACAGTGGGATGCGTAAGTTTGGGCAACCTTGTTTATCATGATTTTCCTGTATAAATCGTTGGTTGTTACAATAAAAAATGTCAGTTAAATATATCATATAGGAGACACACACAGTGATATTTGAGAAGTGAAATGAAGTTTATTGGATTTACAGAAAGTGTGCTATAATTGTTTAAACAAAATTAGGCAGGTGCATAAATTTGGGCACCACAAAAAAGAAATTAAATCAATATTTAATAGATCCTCCTTTTGCAGAAATTACAGCCTCTAAACGCTTCCTGTAGGTTCCAATTACAGTCTGGATTCTGGTTGAATATATTTTGGACCATTCCTCTTTACAAAACATCTTTAGTTCATTCAGGTTTGATGGCTTCCAAGCAGGGGCGTAGCTATAGGCTCATGGGCCCTGGTGCAAGAGTTCAATTTGGGCCCCCCCTACCCCACAGCAGAAGTATATGCCAATCGTCCACCAGCAAGGCAGCTGGCACTGGGATCTCCATGTTATTGGTCAGTTAATACAGGCTGTGTGGGTCCATTGGAAGCTATCCAAGGCATCACAAGGAACTGCTGTTTGGCATTACATTTGTTGTAGTTGTGCATTGTAGATGTAGCAGAGATGAGTTTGTCACTTGCCTAAGATTGAGGGGGGGGGGGGCAGTTTGTCACTTGCCCAAGACTGAGGGGGGGGGGGGGGGGGGCAGTTTGTCACTTGCCCAAGACTGAGGGGGGGCAGTTTGTCACTTGCCTAAGGGGGGCCTCCCAGGCTGTGCACATTAATCCTGGCTGATCGATCGCTGCCTGCTGCAGTCACATGATGCATGATGAGAATACTGAGATTTCCTAAAGGGTGTATTGACTGGTCTGGTCTGGGCTTATTATCACGATCTCACCGGCGCTCCCACCAGGCAGGTCAGAGCCCGGATTCACTCAGGACAGACACAAAGTCGCAGTCACTCACTCACTGGACCGACCGGACCAGGACCCCGGTCGGTCGGACGCTCACCTCAGTAAGTCAGTCAGGTCAGTCAGTGTGTCTCGCAGTCGCAGTCACACTCGCAGGATAGGAGAGCAGTGGCGTAGCGTGGGTTGCCTGCACCTGGGGCAAGCCAAAAATGGTGCCCCCCCCCCTACCACGCCCCTTTTAACAAATACTGTAGTAGATCACTAGAAGTCCTATGTAACACAGTGATAACTCTCTGAGTACAGATAATGTTGTAGATGGGTGTGAGGCCCCAGAATTCAGAACACACACAGTGTTACCTGAAGTCTGGGGCCGGGCTGAGGCAGTGTGGGTCAAATTCTATATACCCCTTACCCTACCGAGAAACAGATATGTGCATGGATAATATTATTACAGGAGAATGCCGCACCATACCTGTTACATCCAGTGACGTCTCCTGTGATGTAGACTCTCCTCGACGTCTTCATTCAGAGATAAGACCACCATGATACCTTCTTTCTGCCGCTTCTCGTCTCTGCAGAGTTTCACAGAAAAAAATTTAGGTTCTTCACTTTACTATAAACCTCTCCTTCCTGGTGTCTCAACAACTCATCCTGCTGCCCCCCAATATTGTGCTAGAGCCAGACAGATAGTCCCCCATTCCTCATAATATTATTTCCCCTGTATAATATAATTGCCCCCTCTTTATTATTAATATAATGGCCCCCTCTTTATTATTAATATAATGGCCCCCTCTTTGTTATTAATATAATGGCCCCCTCTTTGTTATTAATATAATGGCCCGCTCTTTATTATTAATATAATGGCCCGCTCTTTATTATTAATATAATGGCCCGCTCTTTATTATTAATATAATGGCCCCTCTTTAATAACAAAGAGGGGGCCATTATATTAATAACAAAGAGGCGGCCATTATATTAATAACAAAGAGGGGGCCATTATATTAATAATAAAGAGGGGGCCATTATATTAATAATAAAGAGGGGGCCATTATATTAATAATAATGTATTGGCCCCCTCTTTATTATTAATGTATTGGCCCCCTCTTTATTATTAATGTAATGGCCCCCTCTTTATTAATAATATATTGTCCCCCTCGTTGTTAATATAATGTCCCCCTCTTATTAATACTATGATGTCCACTGAGTACTGTCAGTGGTCCTCCTCTCGTGCCCCCAGTGCCTCTGCATTAAGGGTAGAACGTAGGGTACATAAAAAAAATAAAAAATTAATACTTACCTCTCTCTCCTTCACAGCTTGTGGCATCCTGGTACAGGCGGTCACCAATGCCTCGCTCACTGTGCCTTCCCGCGCCGCGTCATCTCGCGAGATCCGACGCAGGAGGTCACAGTGAGGTACATGACTAAGTCCTGCGTCGCACCTCAACTGAAGCCGCTCCCCCGGCCCCTGCTCACTTCAGCTGCCCTGCAGTGCGTGTCACGCAGGGCCTCTCCTCTCGGCCTCCGCTCCGCCCCCTGTAAATCGTATTTTAGTTATTCAGCTGCGGCTGCGCTCTCCTGGCGTGAGGGGGCCCTGTGGGCCCCCCTGACTCAGGGGCCCGGTCGCAATTGCGACCGCTGCGACCCCTATAGCTACGCCACTGCTTCCAAGCATGGACAGCTCTCTTTAAGTCACACCACAGATTTTCAATTATATTCAGGTCTGGGGACTGAGATGGCCATTCCAGAACGTTGTACTCGTTCCTCTGCATAAATGCCTTAGTGGATTTTGAGCAGTGTTTAGGGTCGTTGTCTTGTTGAAAGATCCAGCCCCGGCGCAGCTTCTGCTTTGTCACTGATTCCTGGACATTGGTCTCCAGAATCTGCTGATACTGAGTGGAATCCATGCGTCCCTCAACTTTGACAAGATTTCCAGTCCCTGCACTGGCCACACAGCCCCACAGCATGATGGAACCACCACCATATTTTACTGTAGGTAGCAGGTGTTTTTCTTGGAATGCTGTGTTCTTTTTCCTCCATGCATAACACCCCTTGTTATGGCCAAATAACTCAATTTTAGTTTTATCAGTCCACAGCACCTTATTCCAAAATGAAGCTGGCTTGTCCAAATGTGCTTTAGCCCACTTCAAGCGGCACTTTTTGTGCTGTGGGCGGAGAAAAGGCTTCCTCTGCATCACTCTCGCATACAGCATCTCCTTGTGTAAAGTGTGCCGAATGGTTGAACGATGCACAGTGACTCCATCTGCAGCAAGATGATGTTGTAGGTCTTTGGTGCTGGTCTGTGGGTTGACTCTGACTGTTCTCGCCATTTGTCGCTTCTGTCTATCCGAGATTTTTCTTGGTCTGCCACTTCGAGCCTTAACTTGAACTGAGCCTGTGGTCTTCCATTTCCTCAATATGTTCCTAACTGTGGAAACAGACAGCTGAAATCTCTGAGACAGCTTTCTGTATCCTTCCCCTAAATCATGATGGTGAACAATCTTTGTCTTCAGGTCATTTGAGAGTTGTTTTGAGACCCCCATGTTGCTACTCTTCAGAGAAAATTAAAAGAGGAGGGAAACTTACAATTGACCTTAAATACTCTTTCTCATAATTGGATTCACCTGTGTATGTAGGTCAGGGGTCACTGAGCTTACCAAGCCAATTTGAGTTCCAATAATTAGTTCTAAAGGTTTTGGAATCAATAAAAGGACAACAGTGCCCAAATTTATGCACCTGCCTAATTTTGTTTAAACAATTATATCACACTTTCTGTAAATCCAATAAACTTCATTTCACTTCTCAAATATCACTGTGTCTCCTATATGATATATTTAACTGACATTCTGACAACCAACGATTTGTACAGGAAAATCATGACTATTAACAAGGTTGCCCAAACTTTCGCATCCCACTGTAAGTAGGAGGCTTTTAATAATGGGCGGGGCTAAAATGGGCCACTTGACTGGATTTGCTCCCCAGGACTAAGGCTGCCAGCCCTCCCCTGTGTGCACCCTGCAACCGCATTTCTCCCTTATCAGGCGAAGTACAGATGCCATCTTCAGATGCTGTAGCCATTGCACCTGTCTGGTTCTAGTGTGCACCATGCAGAGGTGGAGTACTTGTACCATCTCCAGATGCTGTAGCCATTACACCTGTCTGGCCTTAGTCTGCACTACACAGCCGTATTACTCCCTTATTAGGTAGAGTATCTGTATCATCTCCAAATGCTGTAGCCATTACACCTGTCTGGTTCTAGTGTGCATCACGCAGTTATATAACTCCTTTATCAAGTGGAGTACCTATACCAGTTCCAGATGCTGTAGCCATGTCTTCACTCCCATTATAGTGTGCATCATGCAGCCAGATTAATCCTATTCTCAGGCAGAGTATTTGTAGGTATCTCCAAGTGCTGTGCCCTATTAGTAAAATCTGTGGCCCATACGGACTCCTGCATTGCCCTTTCCTGGCTCTAATGTGTGCTAGGCAATCATGTGGCCTCTCTTCATGTGGAGTGATGGTACCATCCCCAAATGCTGTATTCATCACTCTGTTCTGGTTTTAGTATGCATCTGGCACCCATTACCGTCGTCCTCGCCGATGTACTTGTACTATCTCAAGGTGCTGTATCCGACAAACCATCCCTGGTGGTAGTATGTAACTGGTAACCATATGTTCCCCCTTCTTCGGCCTAGTAGAGTTGCAATTGTTAGATCTAGTATATGGCTGGCCTGTTCAGATCTGACACCCGCTGCAGTACCTCCTGAACCAGGCCCTCTGAGTGCACCAAGGCTTCTCATTGCCCCTGTACTAGGCAGGATTTTTACTTATTGCTTGACGCACTATTTAACTAGACTTCTCAGTCCTGTTATGCACCAGACCACACTCTCTCCACCATGGGCAGGTTGTTGGCTATCATGCTAGGTTTGTTCTTTGTCAACCCTATAAAGTGCTACTGTATTCTGCGCTGCCGCATTACCCCATTTCATGGATGGAGTACTCACGTTGTTGTTACTGCGTCTCTGCTTTGTTTTCACAGAGTTACATGGTCCAGTCCTGGCAGAGTATCTGGATCACAACTGGATGTTCTATCCTGTAGGGATATGCAGCATTGTGAGCACCAGCCACTACTGCAGTTTTTGGGTCATTGCTGGATGTCCTCTCTGATATGGCTGTGACAGGACTAGTGATCGCCACACACCTACTTGGTGGGTGGAATTTTCCGCTGCTCGCTCTGGTATCGCACATGGTCCCGTAGTTCTTCCATGGTCCGGGCATTCTTGGTACTCCCTTATGTTCTCTGATTAGTGTGCTACATGACAGAAGTGCCGTTCGCTTGGGTCTTGCTGTTGTCTGCACCGGTCAGGTTTCTCCCCCCCCTTCTTTGGGGGTTTCATTGTGCTCTACTGATATCTGGTTTCTACTTGTCAGTGTAGTCTCTCCCGGCTTCACCTGGCGAATTCTGCATCCTTTTCTGACATATGATTGTCTGGCGATTTTTTACAAAATCCAGGGTGCTGTACGTTCCCCTTCCAGGGGCAGTGTTATACAGTATGCTAGTCACTACACTTGGGATGGTTGGTTAAGCAGGGCTGATGTTTTTTTCCTTATGGTTGCTACATTTCATTTTTCCTTCGATAATCTGGCTATTATTGTCTTCATGTGGTCCAGTTCTGTGGTTCTTAGACCATTTAGCTACCCTGGCCTTCACTAGCCGGTTTCCTTTGGGGAAGCTACTCATGGCATCTCTGACCAGCACATGCTTTGTATGACAGCTGCTTCTTTAGGCCCGGTTTGGTTCTTTTCCCTCCTGGGTCCCCATAGGCTTGTTTCCCTCTTGAGATTCTAATCTCTCTTCCCGTCTCCCCAGGTTCAGGTCCGGGTACCTTGGAGTTGTTGCTCCGGTTTGCAATTAACATTCGTTTTGACCACTTCTGGGATGGAGCATTCCCTCGATTGAGAACTGTTCCTCTTTAGGCTGTTTGGAGTCCTCTCTCTTCTACTCCAATATCTCTCAGACGAGTGTGTCTCCACTTGTATCACCAGGGCCTGCGACTGCTTCCTTTTTTTCCTGAGGCTTCATGTGGCCAGGGATTCTCTGGTCTCACATTTTACAGTGATGTTTTTTTCCAGGTTTTCTGAGGCTCGATTCTCGCCTCCTTTGTACCGGACGCATGTCTTTACGTTCCCTTCTCCTGGCCATTACCGAGGACCCCCTCCTCCCCCAGAGGTTGGCTGCTTTCTCTGGCAGGATGGGGTTTCCACCTTCTCCTAGGGTGTTTCTCTTTTTCCACCTGCCTTGCAGTGGAAGGAGGCTTGCTTGCTCCCCATGGTGAGTCTTTGCTATTCTTTCTCTCAATCATTCAGCCTCCAGTGCTTTCCCTGGCCTTCACATGGTGTTTGCCACGGACAGGCCATGGTCTGAGACAATTTAGCAGTTTTTTCCTTGCCAGATCCTCTTACTGGTCAGGGTTCTCTTGCTTCCAGGCCTTATGGTATCGCCTTTTTTTTTTTTTTTACCGAGGGATGGTCCACTGGGTCTTCCTTTAGCTTGTCTCCAGACAGTTTTTCTGGTTCAGAACTGCTCCTGTCCTTTTCCCAGGCATTTTCTCTCCCGCCTGGTCCCCTCATAGTCTAATTTTTCTTGTTGGGTCTGTCCTCTTATAGATCCTCCTCCTGGAGCATCCTTCTATAGCAGAGCGCTAGGTCATTACAAACAGACACCTTCCGGTTGTGCTGCTCTCCTGTTTCTTCAGGGGGAGCCCTGGCTTTTCCAGATCCTTTCTCGGGCTCTCTAGTGCACACTTGTTCAACTCTTGATTCTTGCTGCAGGACATCTAGCCCTGCTCCCTATTCTCTAGCTTTTTATTTTTCCACCTTGGGTGGAGCTGGGTGTTTTACCCTTTTTGCATATTGCTTTTTTTTACCATGCTCTTGTCCTTGGGATCCTGGCGGTCTCCCATAATTTTTTTTCTTTGGACGCTTCCTGGTCCTGGAGGCTCACTTCCTTAGTTTTCTATCTATCATTTCATGCTATGGCCTCTCATGGTCCTGTTGGGTCACTTGGTTCTCCTGCACTTGTGCGTCCAACTTTTTGCATAAGATTTCCTTCCCACCCTCGGGGACTGCTTTGGGACGTCCCATGGTGCTGTGTCCCCCAATGACATTAACATTGAAAATTGGATTTTTGTACTCACCGTAAAATCTGTTTCTTGTTCAATTCATTGGGGGACACAGATCCCACCCTTTGTTTTCATTCTGTTTCTGTCACCGGGCTGCTGCTATTCTTTTTTCCCTGGTCCAGGACATGTTGGTTCTCTGCTTTCGTTTCTCTCTCCTACTGCTATTGGTACAAACTGATTAGCATAGTGTCTGTGGAGATGGTATAGCCCATCTGGGCGGAGCCAACCTTTTTGATATCTAGTGTCGCCTCCTAGTGGTAGCTGGGCATATACCCATGGTACCCATAGTGCTGTGTCCCCCAATGAATTGAACGAGAAACTGATTTGATGGCGAGTAGAAAAGTCCAATTTTTGTTTGGCTGTTAACCCTTGCTGTGGTACAGAAAAAATGAAAATCTGCAAAAAAAATAAAAAAGTGAAATGTTGATTTTTCACCTCCATTTTCTTTTAATTCTTGTGGAGTTTATAAAATGGTGTCATTTATGGGTGGTGTCTACTATGTAAAACCCACAAAGTGATTTCATAACTAAACTGGTCCTTTAAAAAAGTAGGCTTTGGGAATTTTTAAAACACTTTTAAGAATTGCTTTTAAAATTCTAAGCCTTCTAACATCCTAAAAAAAGTTAATTTACATCATGCAAACAGACATGGGAAATGTAAAATAACTACTTTAGCAGGTATCTATTAGAGATGAGCGAATTTCATATTTGGAAATTTGTTCACGCTTCGTTTATTGGTAAAAGGTGAATTGCGTTATGGATTCTGTTACCACGGACCATAACGCAATTCTATGATGGAATTCATAACGGAATGCCTTTAAAGGCATTCCATTATAATAGAAGTCTATGGGCTGCAAAACGGATCAGTCCTGTTTCCGTTATGCAGGGGAGTCCTCTCCTGCATAACGGAAATGGGACGGATCTGTTTTTGCAGTCCAAAGGCATTCCGTTATAAAATTGCGTTATGGTCCGTGGTAACGAAATCCATAACACAATTTACCTTTTACCAGTAACTGAAGCGTCAATGTATTTCATAACCGGAAATTCGCTCATCTCTAATCACTATCTTCCTTAAAAGCTGAGAAATTTAAATTCCAAAACATTGTACATTTTTCCACATTTTCTGTAAATTTTGTATTTATTTTATAACTAAAGGTAAAACATTGGCTCAAATTTATCACTAACATGAAGTACAATGTCTCATGAGAAAGCAATCTTAGAATGGCTTGGATAAGTATAAGCATTCTAGAGCAGGGGTCAGCAACCTTCGGCACTCCAGTGGTTGTTAAACTACAATTCCCAGCATGCTCTATTCATTTTTATGGGAGTTTTGAGAAGAACAAAGCAAGTATGCATGCTGGGAGTTGTAGTTTCACAACAGCTGGCGTGCTGGAGGTTGCCTACCCCTGTTCTATAGTTATTACCACATAAAATGACACGTTAGATTTGCAAAAATTAGCCTAGGATTTAAGGTGAAAAGTGGCTTGGTACAGAAGGAGAAGAAGTTATGATACAGAGCCCTGTGATTTCTGTGTACGCCCCTGAGACATGGTACATTTTAATATTCTCCCTGAGACATAGGGCTGAGTACCGAGCTCTAGTTCTATGGTCTCTATCACTACATAGTATTTATACAACAGGACTTGATGCGGCTATACAAATTACCGGTAGTCTCAAGTTGTTCAAAATGGACGCTTTCAACTAAAACGAACGTTCATTTGTTGAAATTTACCGTAACAATAATAATTGTTTTAGCTGACAGATGACATCATTATTGTCTGAGAAGTCGGCTGTGTTTAATATATTTAATATATTGTCCTGAAAGTTGGACGATCTTTCTTTTTTTATTTTTTATTATATAAATTCTCTTTGTTTTCCAAAACATATCATATCTCTCATCATGTTAACTTTTTGAACTTATTACACATTACAGTTAAATCATCATAGGGTACATTTTCCCCCTCCCCCTCCACATATCTCTCATCTCCGTGGAAAAGCACAAGGGAAGGACCAAAAAAAAAAAAAAAAGAAAAGGAAAACACACCCCTCTCCGCTCTCCCCTCCCCTCTTCAAATCAACCATTTCCCCCATTGCCTCTCAAATACCCCTTTTTTCCTCTGGGATTTAATACTATATAATTCACAGTTGATTACACATTTTACTTGATTCTCCCATTCTCTCAAAGTGGGAGGATCTTTTTTTACCCAGTGTTTAATTATGGATCACCTTGCCTGAAATAATAATTTAGTCCCAATCTCCTGAGATACTCTATCACCCTTACTTCCTATTTCTCCCAAAATGCATACTTCTATATTCCTAGTGATTTTAACCTGATACTCTCGCTCTATCCTGTAAAATAACCATATTCCAAAATGCCTGTATATAGGTACATTCCCATAATAGATGTATATCGTCTACCCCCTTTTCCCCACATTTCTGGCATCTAAAATCTTTGTTCTTATAAAACCTCATAAGCATTTTTGGGGAATATTATAAGCTGATGCATCAAGAAGAACTGCATCGTTCTATGGGAAGGGTTTCTTGTGGTTCTCCTTATATCCCCCACAATCTGACCCCATCTTTCTAAACTCATTTGTGCAACTATTCCCTCACACTTTCGCATTACATTTAATATCCATATTTTCTCCGATCTTTGAGATATTTCTTTGAATGGTTCCAGAAAGAGCTTTCGTCCATCGCCCGTTTTCATTGAATATGTATGGGCAATTTGGACAACTAACAGCCAATATGAACTAAGGGGCATGGCTCGGTTTGAGAAAAATTAACGTTCACCAGATGATTGTCCAACTGGTGTTCAATCATCAACCAACTTCTATCTACTGAGTATGGCCAGCTTTAGGCTCCTATAGTACTTATCATTATCAACCAAAGACATCTTGCCTTTAATTTTCTACAATATACTTCTTAAAGGGCTTCTGTCACTCCACTACACATTTTTTTTTGTCTCCTTAAAATCCTTATGCTGCGATTTCTCAATATATAGGGCTATTACTCCGTTTGGTTCAGTAGTTATATTAAAAAACTGACTTTTATAATATGCAAATTACCTCTCTAGCAGCAGGTAGGGCGGCTACCTGCTGCTAGCAGCCGCATCCGCCGTTCTCTGACTGGCCCTGTCTGCGTTTTAAATCTCGTGCTGGTCTTCAGTTGGCGCAGGCGCACTTAGTGGAGGACGCTTGCTCGGCTGCTCCATCCTCAGTGCGCCTGCGCCGATGACGTCACATGTACACCCGGCGCAGGCGCACTGAGGATGGAGCGGCCAAGCGAGCGCCCTCCACTGAGTGCGGCTGTGCCAACTGAAGACCGGTGCGAGATTTAAAACGCAGACAGGGCCAGTCGGAGAACGAGCGCGTCCGCTGGCCTTGTCAAACAACATGAGGAAGGGGGGTCTTTATGAATGGAGGATGCGGCTGCTAGCAGCAGGTAGCCTCCCTACCTGCTGCTAGAGAGGTAATTTGCAGATTATAAAAGTCAGTTTTTTTATATAACTACTGAACCAAACTGAGTAATAGCCCTATGTATTGAGAAATCGCAGCATAAGGATTTTAAGGAGACCAAAAAAAAAATGAGTTTAGTGGAGTGACAGAAGCCCTTAAGTTCTTATCATCACCTTATTGGATATACAGCAAGTGCTTCTCTGGTTTACTCTAAGGCTCCCTGCAATTTTTGTGGTGCCTATGGTAAATAAAATAAAAAACCTATTCTTGTACGCAAAACAGACAAGATTAGGACAGGTTCTATAAATTGCAGCTTGGCCACACGGCTGTGGACAGCACACAGAGGACGCCCGTGAGGCCTAAGATTAGTCTTGGAGGATGCTCTTTTATGAAATGTTTCCCACAAGGCATGACTTCCTTAATGACCTTGTAATGAAGTAAAATAATACATTGCTATTTAAATGGTTATCTCTCACAGACACATGTCTTAGGACCCATTATATTATTAACAGATACACTCACAATAATTTTTAAGAGACAGGAGGAGGAGGACTATGACATAGTGGGAATAACTGAGACATGGCTGGATGATAGCTATGACTGGGCAGTTAATGTACAAGGTTACAATCTGTTTAGAAAGGATCGCCAAAACCGGAGAGGGGGAGGGGTTTGCCTTTATGTAAAGTCTTGTCTAAAGCCCACACTCCGGTAATATATAAGTGAGGGACATGAACATGTGGAGTCACTGTGGGTAGAGAATGTCACGGAAGGTGTACAGGAAACTAGAAGACACAAAATGAATATCCGACTCACTGGATCCAAAACTAAGGAACAAAAGGGAGAGCCCTGCATCAGACCTGGCTCTCTCCCTGACTGCTCAGCCTATGCGAAAATCCCAATGGTAGATGATCGCATATCCTCGTACCTCGACGGTATAACACCTGAACACCCTATAATAGTGAGGGGACACGGCCACCGGCTCCCTACACTTGATACGGAGGGAGTCAGGGTCACCTGGGATCCAGCAAACAGAAAAACACAAATGAATGAACAAAACTTATCTGTAGAAGACTCAGAAGTAGGATCAGCATGCACACACTCCAGGAAGGAATAGAAACCGCAAAGTGAAGCAGTCTGGGAAGGGATTTAAAGGGATGCAATCAGTGCAACTACATGACAGCTGAGAGAGGCTAACGAGATGAGAAAATGAAAGCAAAACAAAAGGAAGCTCAAGGAGGAGGTTCTGAAAGACATCTGTCAGAGCTTCTCAGATGTCTGGTGGTGACAGTACCCCTCCTTCTACGAGTGGACTCCGGACACTCAGAGCCCACCTTCTCAGGATGGGACCTATGGAAAGCCCTGATGAGACAAGTGGCCTTAATGTCCGTCACTGGGACCCACATCCTCTCCTCAGGACCATAACCCTCCCAATGAACGAGGTACTGGAGAGAACTGCGGACAACACGAGAATCCACAATCCTAGAGACCTGAAATTCAAGATTACCATCAACCACAATCGGAGGAGGAGGCAAAGACGAGGGTACAATGGGTTGGACATAAGGTTTTAATAAGGACTTATGAAAAACATTATGGATCTTCCAAGTGTGACGAAGATCAAGACGGTAGGCAACAGGATTGATGACGGACAAGATTTTGTAAGGCCCAATAAACTTAGGACCCAACTTCCAGGAGGGGACCTTCAATTTAATATTCTTAGTAGACAACCACACCAGATCACCAACATTCAGGTCCGGACCAGGCACACGTCTCTTATCCGCCACACGCTTATATCTCTCACTCATGCTCTAGATGACAAAGACGAGGAGAATCTGTCCTCATCAGGTAAACCAGAAGACCCCTCTCCAGAGAATGTCCCAAACTGCGGATGAAACCCATATGCACCAAAAAATGGTGACTTATCAGAGGACTCCTGACGACGGTTATTTAAAGCAAACTCAGCAAGGGACAAAAAACAACACCAATCCTCCTGATTCTCCGCCACAAAACAGCGCAGATATGTCTCCAGATTCTGATTGACGCGCTCTGTCTGGCCATTCGACTGCGGGTGGAAAGCAGAAGAGAATGACAACCGAACCCCCAAGCGAGAACAGAAAGCCTTCCAGAATCTGGAAACAAACTGTCTGAAGGAATACCATGCAATTTGACAATGTGATCAATAAATGCCTGCGCCAGCGTCTTAGCATTGGGCAAGCCAGGAAAAGGGATGAAATGCACCATTTTGCTAAAACGGTCCACCACCACCAGAATCACAGTCTTCCCTGAGGAACGAGGCAGGTCCGTAATGAAGTCCATGGACAGATGTGTCCAAGGACGGGAAGGAATGGGTAAGGGAAGGAATATAAACCGCAAAGTGAAGCAGTCTGGGAAGGGATTTAAAGGGATGCAATCAGTGCAACTACATGACAGCTGAGAGAGGCTAACGAGATGAGAAAATGAAAGCAAAACAAAAGGAAGCTCAAGGAGGAGGTTCTGAAAGACATCTGTCAGAGCTTCTCAGATGTCTGGTGGTGACAGAGATACATGGAATAAAAACAATAATAAATTACTAATAGGAGTTTACTATAAACCACCTAATATACCAGAGTCCAGAGAAAATCTACTACTAAATGAGATAGACCAGGTGGCAAATCATAATTGGTTATTATGGGGGACTTCAACTACCCAGATATAGACTGGGAAACTGAAACTTGTATATCTCATAAAGGAAACAGGTTCTTGGCAATAACCAAAGACAATTACCTCTACCAACTGGTTCAGGACCTGACTAGAGGGACGGCCATACTGGACTTAGTATCAACCAATAGGCCTGACAGAACAACAGACGTGCAGGTTGGGGGACACCTGGGAAATAGTGACCATAAAGTAATAACCTTCCAATTATCATTCAAAAGAGTGTTTCTACAGGGAGGAACAAAAATACCAAACTTCAAAAAAGCTAAATTTAGCCAACTAAGAGAGGCCATAGGCCTAACTAGCTGGGACAAAGTCCTCAAAAATAAAAATACAGGCACAAAATGGGATATGGGATATCTTTAAAAGCATCCTAAAATCTCATTGTGAGAGGTACATACCGTATGGAAATAAAAGGTTAAGGAACAAAAAGAAACCAATGCGAATAAACAGAACTGTAAAGAAAGCAATAAATGACAAAAAGAAAGCATATAAAACACTAAGGCTACTTTCACACTTGCGGCAGGACGGATCCGACAGGCTGTTCACCATGTCGGATCCGTCCTGCGGCTATTTCGCCGTGCCCGCGGACCGCCGCTCCGTCCCCATTGACTACAATGGGGACGGGGGCGGAGCTCCGGCGCAGCACGGCGCTGCACGGAGAAAGGCCGCCGGACTAAAATTACTGCATGTCAGGCTTTTTAGTCCGGCGGCTTTCTCCGTGCAGCGCCGTGCTGCGCCGGAGCTCCGCCCCCGTCCCCATTGTAGTCAATGGGGACGGAGCGGCGGTCCGCGGGCACGGCGAAATAGCCGCAGGACGGATCCGACATGGTGAACAGCCTGTCGGATCCGTCCTGCCGCTAGTGTGAAACTAGCCTAAAACAGGAGGGTAGCACAGAAGCACTGAAAAACTATAAGGAAAAAAATAGAACATGTAAAAAACAAATAAAAGCGGCCAAACTAGAGACCGAGAGATTAATTGCCAAAGATAGTAAAACCAACCCTAAAATGTTCTTCAATTATATAAATGTTAATAAGTATAAATCTGAAGGTGTCGGCCCTTTAAAGAGTAATGAGGGTAGAGTCGCAGAGAGCGACGAGGAGAAAGCAAAGCTGTTAAATATTTTTTTCTCCAATGTATTCACTGAGGAAAATAAACTGTCAGATGAAATGCTGAATGTAAAAATAAATTCCCCATTAAAAGTGTCCTGTCTGACCCAGGAAGAAGTACATCAGCAACTTAACCCCTTAAGGACGCAGGGTGTACCAGTACGGCATCCTGGCACAACGACAGGGGGGGTCATGTCAATTCAGACCTGCGGTTTGCTGCACTTTTTGCAGTTTCCCTGACCGCGGGGATCAGAAACTTTTGAGTGCCTAAAATAAAGATTTTTCACCCCCCCCTCCCTGCACCCCTGCACGATTTGATGCCGGCAGGAGGTGGGGGCGTTGCGGGAGGCGGGCGGTGCGGCAGGCGGGATCACGATTCCCCACCCGCCTCCCCTTGAAAATTCGTTGGCTTCTAGTGGGTATACTAGGGTGTCAGCACATTGCTGACACCCTGGTATATACGGCTGACATCTGTGCAGATGTCAGCCGTTTAACCCTTTTCATACCGCAGTCCGTACGGACCGCGGTATGGAAAAGGTTAACTGTCATCGGTCAGGGAGCTCCCTCCCTCTCCATCGGGGAGCTGCTGTGCCTTTGCAGCCCCCCGATGGAGAGGGAGAGAGCCCCCCGACAGCCTCCCTCAGCCCTGTGCTTACCCTTCCCCGTCTGCGCAGTTGTGGCTACAACTGAGCAGACGGGGAAGGTTCCCATGGCAACAGGACGCCTTCTCAGGCGTCCTGCTGTCCATGGTGCTAAACAGATCTATGCTAAAGGCATAGATCTGTTCAAAGTGTAAGTAAAATACAGTACAATATATATTGTACTGTACTGTATTATACAGACATCAGACCCACTGGATCTTCAAGAACCAAGTGGGTCTGGGTAAAAAAAAAGTGAAAAAAGTTAAGATAAAAAAAAACTTACAACTGAATAAAAAAAAATATAATACACTACACATATTAGGTATCGCCGTGTCCATAACGACCTGATCTATAAAACGGTCATGTTACTTTCCCCGCACGGTGAACGCCATAAAAATAAAAAATAAAAAACTATGAGAAAATTGAAATTTTGCCCACCTTACTTCCCAAAAAAAGGTAATAAAAGTGATCAAAAAAGTCGCATGTACACCAAAATAGTACCAATCAAACAGTCATCTCATCCCACAAAAAATGAGACCCTACTCAAGATAATCGCCCAAAAACTGAAAAAACAATGGCTCTTAGACTATGGAAACACTACACAGCGGTAAGTTCTGCGACTTGGCTACTTTTGGGACCAATTTTGGGAACATTATATTTCACACGATTGCGACACCTGCAACCAGCGTACGCTCAGTTCCTATATCTGTATGGGAAGAACAACCATCTACATACACACATGGTAATGATTTACAGTACTCCTCTTCGTAAGATTTATATAGAGATGATGATTGTTCCTCCAGGAAATCATTCTCCCGTAACTCACTTTTATGTTCCGCATTGGTACAATCATGCAGTTCAGCTAATCCTTGAGCAACTGGGTTCTTATTACTTTGTCAGGTTTCCATCCTTGATCCGATCACTTTGCAAATATTGCAGTGGTTGGTGTGCAGTCTCCACAATGATCCTTTCGCCTTGGATAAAACTCCTGAAATATTGTAAAGCCCACACAGTTGACAGTAAGTCTTTCTCACAGCTATTGAATTTTACCTCTACTGGTGACAAGGACTTGCTGGCATAGGCAATGATTTTGTTCCGGTTTTCCTGTTTTTGGAAAAGGACTGCACTTGCGCTTTTGTCGGTCAAACCTGTTTCAACGAAAAAAGGTTTTCCACCCTCTGGGTTTGCAAGGCATGGAGCCTGGATAAGTTTGGCTTTTTTTTTTTATATAAATTTTTATTGAGACTCTATGTGCAACATTACACGTTTAAGTATATAAGTTGTGTACACACAAAATGCTTTTATCAATGACAATCAAATCCAATGAATCGTATACAGGATTGCATAAGACATGTACAAAAACAATACATAAGATTTGCGTATAAGGTTATAAAGACCCATCTTCTAGCGAGTCATATACATGAATTTTGTAGCAGTTACAACAATTTTCACAGACGTTACAACAATTTCTCAATTCTTTTTAACCCTCCCCCTACCCTCCCAAAAACAATAAGGTGCCCATCTTCTCGTAAACGAATCTACCAATAACCTAACCAAGGAGTCTGCTACCTTACGCTTTAGGTACCATTCAGAACCCAAGAAGGGTTTCATGAGTATTTTTAATTCCGGGTCTGAATACACCGTGGACATGAATGTCTCCCATTTTTTAAAGAACGGTTTGATCAATAACCCTTTAGCTTGTTTCACTTCCAATCTCTCCACATCAAAGCACCTCTTTATTTGTAAAAATACCTCGGAGGCTGTCGGAACCTGAGAATGTAGCCAATTTCTCAGGAGGCAGCGCTTGGCTGCCATAATTGCTATATGGACTACTGGTGTAATGTGCTTGTGATCCAAAGATGAATGAAAAATGATAAGTTCTGGTATAATTGGAATTGTTATTTTCAGATGTGACCTGATATGGCGTTTCACCATCTTCCAAAATCCAGTGGATTCTGGGCAGGACCAGAGCCCATGAAGCATATCCGACCCTTTAAGATGACACTTCGGGCATGCAACAATTCTAGATTGGTCCGGGGCTTTCCCGGCATAGTTGAAGCCATATATGGCTTTGTGTAATATCCTAAAGACATTATGAGAGGGAAGTCTTTTTTCCAGCATGCGAATACGGTGTCTGATAATGATTTTTGTTTAATTTCCCTATAAAGGTCTGAAAGGGATTTTTTAGCTTTGCATTGACCTAACAGCCTGTCCAAGGCATTAGGTATCATTATTGCCGCAGGAGTCTAGATTCTGCGAATTAGAAAGCTTTTAATTAGCAAATATGCAAATAAATGCTGGGGGCGTGTAAGTAGGTATTTGTCCTTGATTTCCACGAAGGAGCAAAGACGTCCTTCCTGGCCATTCCACATATCCCGCATTCTCTCTACCCCTCTTGCGCTCCAGTCCCCGAAATGTTGGGATTCGAGTCCAGTCACAAACTCTGGATGCCCCCAAATAGGCATGAGCTTGGAGAGCAAGAAGGGCAGTTTAAGGGTTTTGCATACCTCTTTCCAAGCAGTAGGGTATCCCGAACTGTGAGACTGCTCTTGATCAATGGGGGAATGTCAGCCAACCTAGTGTGAAGTATTGCTCCCAAAGACCAGGGCCTGACCAATTGAGATTCCAACCTATAGTTGGAGTAGAAGCTGGTGTCAAAAATCCAATCAATGCAATGTCTTAACAGTCCGGCTAGATTGTAAAGTCGGAGATAAGTTTGGCTTTGAGTTCATTCACAGCTTCCTCGTGATGCTCACTCAATTCCCATTTTACTCCTTTCTTTAGTAACTGCAAAAGAGGCTTTGTAATTTCGGCTTAAATATCTATAAACTTACGTGAATAGTTCATCATACCCAAGAATGATCTCAACTCCTTGAGATTTGTAGGAGATTTTGTATTGGTCACTGCCTCCACCTTCTTCTTCTGTGGGTTGATTCCATCAGCAGTGATTTCGTGACCCAGGAAATTAACTTTGGCACGACACCATTGATCCTTCTGAAAAGAAAGTTTCACACCAGCTTTTCTCAGTTGGGTTAGTACATACCTCAACTTTGCAATATGTTCCTCAAAAGTTGTGCTTTTGATTAGAATGTCATCCACATAGGACAAGGTACCTCGTTCAGTGGCATCAGGCATTGCCTTATGCATGAACACAGCAAATCCATGGCCCGCATTTATGTACCTGAAGGGCAGTCGGGTCCATGCATATTGTTGCTTTCCAAATGTGAAGGCCAGTTTATATTGATCCCTCTCGTCAACTTTAATCGTCCAATATCCTTGTCTTTAATCGTCCAATATCCTTGTGCACAGTCAAGGGCGGTGAAGTTTTTTGATCCTTGAATTTGTGCCAAACATTGGTCAATATATGGCACGGGCCATCCGGACATGTAACACATTTGTTTAATTGTCTTAGGTCCGAGCAGAGACTAAATTGACCATTAGGTTTGAGGACTTAAAGTATAGGATGGTTGAACGAGCTATGTATTGGACGGATAATGCTCCTCCTCTCCAGGTTCTTAACTATTTCCGATACTGACTTGTAAGCCGCCAGAGGAAGTCGGTATTGTTTGACAAAGACAGGGGGTGCATCGGGATCTGTCTGGATTCTTGCAACATGTAGGTCTGTTTCTCCACAGTCATAAGAATCCTTGGCGAACATGTCCTGGAATTCTGTGAAGAGTTCTTTTAGCTGTTGACGCTCTGACTCATCGGAGCATGCATCAGCTATAGAGACTTGTTCTTCCACCTGCTTCTGAAATTCCGGAAAGATTTCAGGCTGACTTAACTCATAAGCTTCTTCAAGCTCACTAATTAAATCGTTTTGGGCATAGCGTACCTCATCCTTTCCTTGTTGGCAGGACTCGTACTCCTCATCGATTTCATGGTTGAAAACCAATGATGACACTTCGATGTGACATGTACCTTCTTCAGAGCTGAAAGGATAAAAAGAATGGATATTAAATAACCCCTCAGGTGTTGATGAAAAACTTTGTTCTACTACCTGTTCTTCTGTTAGGTATTCATCAGGAATAAGTCCAATGACATCATTCTGGAATCCAAAGGTATAGTATTCTGAATCCATAGCTAGACCAATTACGGTGTCCTTTTGTAGGGATATGCTATGGGGAGCCATGCTATAGATTACCATATGTAACGGATCCTGATGGATGTTTATCATGGGTGTAGGCTTTACCTTCAGGCCGAGTTGTTGCATCCGGTTGGATAAACAGATCAAGGCATCTGCATTCTTCAGTTTCTGTCCCTTCTTTACTTTAATGGGGAGAAGAAATGGTTTGCATTCTTCAGGAATTTCAACCTCTTCAGCAACCTCAATACTTACGGCATAGGGCATCTGTTGTCCCCCTCTCAAGGCCTGCTTTACATCCTGGAATCCCTCTGGGTTTCCTGGTAATCTGGAGCATAAGGTCTTATTCACCAGATCAATCTGCACGGCAAATCTGTGTAGAAGGTCCTTACCTATATATATTTGGTACCGTGGTTCATTTATCACAATGAAAACGTGTTCTGTAGTTTTATTTCCTATGGAAATAGACAAAAAACCTCTTGCAACCACATTATGACATCCAGATCATGAACCCACTGTTCCTGTGGAGAGAAACTTTTAATCATTTTAGGATCGGTGACCTGTTTTAAAAGTCCTAAGCTTATGTAGCTGGCTTCGGATTTCAGATCCAATTTGGCATATTTCACCAGGGCTATATTGTTCACCTGTATGGGAATCAATAAATTGTCATTGACCTTTTCAATCTGTACCATGGATTGAGTATGTTTGGTCAGGTCCGCGACTTTGTGATTTCTTCCTTCAAGAGAAATAGTCAATACATCATCATCCAAGGTTACCTTTTCGATTCTGTCCCTTTGGATGGTAATGATATGAGTGGCACCGTTGACAGCTTCCTCGGGCTTACCATTCTTCAGGATCGTGACATCCGGTGTTTGATTGTTTCTGAAATGAACTTCAATAGAGTTAGGCCTCTCTTCAATCATGTGACAACTGCATTGTGTTTGTGCATTGCAAGAGAATTCATAGGCAATGGGTGTCTTCACCTGAGTCCAAACTGCTTCATTAATTAAGTCTATTATGGTACTCAACCTTTTCATAAGGTCAATTCCTATGATCAGCCGATTATATGGAAGATCCACAATCAGTGTGGGGTGTCTAATGATCTTTTTGCCAATTCTAAATGTCAACCATGATGTACCTTTTACCTGTAAAGCGTCTCCACGTACACTTATCAAAGAGCCATCAAATGATCTTAATCTCGGCTTCTTTGTTGTCAAATCCAGAACCTGTTGGGAATAACTATACGATAAGATGGTGGCTTGTAATCCGGTGTCGAGTAAACTTTTGATTGGTCCGATAAGTTCATTTTGGAGATATGAATCCACAAAATATCGGCCATCAACCTGAAATAAATCACACAAGAAATTGAAATGTTTGCTCATATGATTCCTCTGGAGGGTTTGACCTCTCTGCAGCTTTGTGACCTCTGCATTCCTGTGTCACACAGGAGAAGTTGGAGGAGCAGTGTCAGCCCCCACCCTTGGGGAAAACTGGATTATATCAGTTTACAGCTGGTTCATGACTAGAGGCTGGAATGATGGGATCATACACTGGAACAGATGCATGGATCGACATAATTAGACTGCAAGACAAATAACATATTAGACACCTCCTCCCTGGCCCCAATCTCAGGGTCAGGGGTACTGCAAGGAGAAATGGTATTAGTAATCACATCACATTCTTTCACATCCATCTTAATAGCCTTGCAGTGGCCTGGGTTCTGACCTGGCCCAATCTGCTTTATGATGTTGAGCTGGGACCTGGAGTTGCCCCTAAAAAAGGTTCAGGCTGTTTTCCTGGGGATACCTGGGACAACTTTCTCACAGTGCCACTCAACTGGGCCACTTGTTCTGGCAGCTGATCAAACCTGTTTGGTTTGCGTATATTTTGGTTTTGTGGGGCACCCTGATTATTGGTGGGTGACCTACTCCTAGGTGAATTTGAGGGTTCCTGCCTATCTTCCCTCTGTTGTCTGGGCCTGTTATTCCAGCGCCTATAACCCTGGGAATCCCTATTGTAATAGGGCCTATATCCCTGGGGACCCTTATTGTAATATGGATGGTAGTTAGACCTCCCAGCACCAGAATTATCCCCCTCTGACCAGTTGGGATTTTGGGGTTTGGTTTGCTTGGGTCCTACCTGTTGTTGCTGGGTTTGTCGGACAGGTCCTGTAGACTGAGGGAACTTACATGGCTGTGTTTCAAATCCCAAGCTAGGATTTACCTTAGCTTCAGCTATATTTTGCTCTGGGGACTTTTTAAATCTTCTCTCACCTGCTGCATGGCATTCACTGATATTATACAGAGTGGTGGCAGCCGTCACCAACCTATCCAAGGAAGCTTCAATATCCAGATCTCTGGCTAGGCTAAGTTTGATTTGGGTTGGCATAGCATCATAGAACAACTGCTTAAACTCTTCAGATTCCCAGTTTGGGGACCTATATGCTAACCTATAGGCATTTTTAAGGACAGAAAGGAATTCACGGGGACTTTAATTGGGCCTACATGTAAGCTTATATATGTCCCGTTTTGCAGCAGTAATGGTTCGGTATGGTCCGAATTCCAGTTTAACTTTATGCAAGACACTTGGCCAATCTTGAATTCCTCTCTCCCTAAGTGAGGTAAAGTAATGACGATACTTATCATCAAATGCCCATGGAAGGAATCTGATCCAGTCAGCATCAGAGTATAATTTTAAAGAATCCATAGTGGATTCATACAGTTCTAAGTGATTCGCAATCTGAGAAGAACCTTTCTTAGAGAACTTTGACACAGTGGCATTTGAAATCTTAATTATGCTGGAGGAACTTATGAATATTGGTAATTTTTCTTCCTAGAGACCACCTCAGCATATGATGGTCGTCTAGGACCTGATCCTCTTTGTGGGCAAACACCTGCCTGTGTGGCAGGGTGTACACGCTTTCCCACATCACTATCAGACTCACATGCGCTTTCCCCACTTTCATGAGACACATATTGCCCAGGTGATTTAACCCTAACCGTAACATCTCTATACAGGGGAATATGAGGAGATACACTTCTAGGGGCCTCCGTGTTACTGGCACCTAGTAAGGCGGTTACAGTTTGGAGCTCTTAACTCAATTGGGTTAATGCCTCCTGTGTAATCACGCCAACACTTTCAGGTTGCTGAGTGTCTTTGATGGGGTCTGCTTTAAGAGCATGTGATGACATGTCTGGATATTGGGGAGTAAGAAATGGAGGGTCAGGAGATCCCACAGTGTTAAGCCTCATGCACACGTCTGTGAAACACGGTCCATGTGATACCGGCCTGGATTTCTTCTGACTGCAGGAGCGCACGGCGTCATTCGTTGCTATGACGCCATGCGCTTCCTGCTGCCGCCGCAGTACAGTGATACACTGGTATGATCTATACCAGTGTATTACTGTACTGTGGCGGCAGCAGGAAGCGCACAGCGTCGTAGAAACCAATGACGCCGTGCGCTCCTGCACTCAGAAGAAATCCAGGCCGGTATCACATGGACCGTGTTTCACGGACATGTGCATGAGGCTTTAGATAGATCCCTTTCAGCATTGACTAGATTATGGGCTGATCCATCTGTCTGCTTAATTTTGGAATGTCGGAGATGTAAATCCTCTAAATCACTTTTTGCCTTTTGGTATGCATCATGGCTGTGATCAAGGTTGTATTTTAAGTCCTTGATCATGGCCCCTGTGGCTTTGAGATCTGCTTCTAGCTTTGCTATATAATGCTCCATTCCCTTTACAGACTCTTGTCTCTTTTGTGAAAGAGTATTGACCGCCAATAATGCATACAAAACAGGTGGCAAAGCGCATAATAGGTGTTGGTCCCTCTTGGTATTATTTTGTGTTAAATCTATGTATGTCAGGTATCTATCAACCATGCCACCTAACTTCCATATATCCTGACGTTCATCATAGGCTCTTGCCTGCAGCTCATTAGTCCATTCAGTCATCTCCTTATCCAATTTAACCCATGAATATATATATTCGATAGTCTTATGGACTATCTGTTTCCGGGTATGATGGACAATCTGCTATAGCCTGGGTTTCTGCCTGTTGCACTCATGATTCTGATCAATAATCAATACAGATAACAATAACAATCTGGCAAGCTAAGAAGAAGTGTAGAATTTTTCACTATTTGCACAAAACAATTAAAGAATTCTCTTATCTCAGCAGTGCCTCCACTTGTCAAATTATCTTCTATCTAAAATTAATCTCCATATAAAAGAGAAGATCTCAGAAAAATAAAATATAAAAATGATCGGATCCTCTAGGCCAGTGGTGGCGAACCTATGGCACGGGTGCCAGAGGCGACACTCAAAGCCCTCTCTGGGGGCACTCACGCCCTGTAAAAAGTGTAAGGCGTACCAATATGCATTAGACTTTTCCTGCCATTCACCAGCGCAGGGTGCACTACGAACAGCACAGGCAGCGCTTGAATGTAGGCAGATATTATAGCTAAATGATAAAGTACATGGCAGAATACTATATTGGACTGTAGTATTCAGGTTAACTTGCAGTGTCGGCACTTTGCGATAAATACGTGGGTTTTGGGTTGCAGTTTGGGCACTAGGTCTCTAAAAGGTTCGCCATCACTGCTCTAGGCTGACATATCACCTCTAAGTTCTTTGATAAGAAATCTTAATTTGTTTTGTGCAATCAGTGAAACAAGGGACAGATATTTATGTAAAAATATATGTAATAATTTATTTATAAATGAGTAAAATCCAATACAAAAACAGACATAAGATAAATGGATAGAGAAATTGACACAGTACTAACAACCCAACACTAGATGGTGGTGTAACCCACTATTGCTTTCTCACCAGCATAAAATTGTCCGAAGACCAATGAAATATATATCATACAAAATTGAATATAAAAAGGATAAACACGGATTAATACTGGAAGCATAACTGATCCACTGTCTCCTTATGACCAATCAAAAATATATATATATTATTACGATATTATACCTCACTACTCGGCAATCATACTATGGAAATATAATTTCCCAAGGGTTTTTCCTCTACTCAGATAATGTCTAATCTCCCATTAGCAATATGCATCTTTGCTAAGAGGACAACTAGAATTAGGGAGGTGTTTAACACTATATGTTTCTTCAGTATGGGGACTCTTGACTATATGCTGAGAGGAATATGTTATGATTACCACAATCAGCAAGTATAAATATACGTCACCGGGTCAAGGATGAACAGGGTTTCGGCATGATCAGTTCTCAAAGACTTTTCCAGTAGACAAAAATGAATCCAAGTTTCTTTGTGATGAATCCTTCTTATGGGCAATTTTCTCTGTGCCAATGTTTCTTTGTAAATAGGAAGAAAAAGGTCCAGCTTGGTTTAAAAATATTACCTTTATTTTTCAGTGCGATTAAGAGCCAGTTACAGTCCAGTCTATGCGTTTCGGATCAGAGACAATAGCGATCCTTACTCATGACAAATGTCTCTTTGTAGCAAGATATTTGTGTGTTGTAGTTGTATTTTAGTTGTTGAAGTAAGTTGTTAGTTGAAGTTCTGTCAGTTGAAAGAGTACTGTCTAACCTCTTACATGCATACTTTATACCCCATGTTATCCAAGAACTCATCCCCTTCTAGATTAGGGATCTCCAATCAGACAAGGTGGGTGTATTCGTATGCAGATGATAATGATGTCATTTTAACCCTCAAAATACTGGTGAAAATGACATACTATTATCAATCTACCTCTAGATGGCACTGTTGTACCACATAACAATTTCAAACATGAATTCTAAATACCTAATACGTTCACATGCCCTTCTTAACCTCTCCAATATGCATCAGTAATAAGGGTTTCTTCCTGACATTTTAATTACCCATAATCTAGACATGTTGGAGTCACTATCTTCTACTGTCTTTTTAAATTCATGATTATGAACGGGACAATGGGCCTTTTTACTTTGCATCCGGATATATATATTTAACTTGTTCACATGGCAGATTAATAACATTCAGCTCTCCTCATGAAATCCAATTAGTAGGAAAACAACCTCAATACTTTCCAGACCTTAAAAAGAACTATATTCAATCATTGAGATACACACGGCATAAAATATATATTCTAAATGATACATACACGGCATAAAATATATATTCTAAATGATACATACATGGTACGATATACACTCACCTAAAGAATTATTAGGAACACCATACTAATACGGTGTTGGACCCCCTTTTGCCTTCAGAACTGCCTTATTTTCTACGTGGCATTGATTCAACAAGGTGCTGATAGCATTCTTTAGAAATGTTGGCCCATATTGATAGGATAGCATCTTGCAGTTGATGGAGATTTGAGGGATGCACATCAAGGGCATGAAGCTCCCGTTCCACCACATCCCAAAGATGCTCTATTGGGTTGAGATCTGGTGACTGTGGGGGTCATTTTAGTACAGTGAACTCATTGTCATGTTCAAGAAACCAATTTGAAATGATTCGAGCTTTGTGACATGGTGCATTATCCTGCTGCAAGTAGCCATCAGAGGATGGGTACATGGTGGTCATGAAGGGATGGACATGGTCAGAAACAATGCTCAGGTAGCCCCTGGCATTTAAACGATGGCCAAATGGCACTAAGGGGCCTAAAGTGTGCCAAGAAAACATCCCCCACACCATTACACCACCACCACCAGCCTGCACAGTGGTAACAAGGCATGATGGATACATGTTCTCATTCTATTTACGCCAAATTCGGACTCTACCATTTGAATGTCTCAACAGAAATCGAGACTCATCAGACCAGGAAACATTTTTCCAGTCTTCAACAGTCCAATTTTGGTGAGCTCGTGCAAATTGTAGCCTCTTTTTCCTATTTGTAGTGGAGATGAGTGATACCCGGTGGGGTCTTCTGCTGTTGTAGCCCATCCGCCTCAAGGTTGTGCGTGTTGTGGCTTCACAAATGCTTTGCTGCATACCTCGGTTGTAACAAGTGGTTATTTCAGTCAACATTGCTCTTCTATCAGCTTGAATCAGTCGGCCCATTCTCCTCTGACCTCTAGCATCAACAAGGCATTTTCGCCCACAGGACTGCCGCATACTGGATGTTTTTCCTTTTTCACACCATTCTTTGTAAACCCTAGAAATGGTTGTGCGTGAAAATCCCAGTAACTGAGCAGATTGTGAAATACTCAGACCGGCCTGTCTGGCACCAACAACCATGCCACGCTCAAAATTGCTTAAATCACCTTTCTTTCCCATTCTGACATTCAGTTTGGATTTCAGTAGATTGTCTTGACCAGGACCACAACCCTACATGCATTGAAGCAACTGCCATGTGATTGGTTGACTAGATAATCGCATTAATGAGAAATAGAACAGGTGTTCCTAATAATTCTTTAGGTCAGTGTAAGTGTGTGTATATATATATATATATATATATATATACATATATATACACACACATATATACATACATATATACATACACAGTCTTGATCAAAAGTTTAAGACCACAAATGGCAAAAAATCATATTTTACATTGTTGATCTTAACAAGGTTCCAAGTAGAGCTTCAACATCCAATAAGAAGAAATTAGAGTGAGACAAAACATTTTTTGAGGATTCAATTAATTGAAAATAACAATTAAACTGAAACAGGCAGTTTTTTAGCTGATCCAAATTTTAGGACCACATGCCTTTAAAAGGCCAAATCTTTGCAAAGATGTGGATTCATGGTCATTTTCTGTCAGGTAGTCACACGTTGTGATGGCAAAGGCAATAAAAACTCCCTTTTTGAACGTGGTCGGGTTTTTGAACTGCATAAGCAGGGTCTCTCACAGCGCGCCATCGCTGCTGAGGTGGGACGCAGTAAGACAGTCATTTGGAATTTCTTAAATGATCCTGAGGGTTATGGAACAAAAAAGTCAAGTGGAAGACCCAAAAAAATGTCATCAGCACTGATCCGGAGGATCCAATTGGCTGTCCGTCAAGACACTGGACGATCCTCGACCCAAATTAAGGCTCTTACTGGTGCTGACTGCAGCCCCATAACCATCAGATGGCATCTGAGACTGAAGGGCTTCAAAAACAAAAAATGTCTTCAAAGACCCAGTCTCCTTGAACGCCACAGAACTGCTTGTTTGGACTTTGCAAGAGAGCACCAAACATGGGACATTCAAAGGTGAAAAAGGTTTTTTTTCTCCGATTAGAAAAAATGTAACCTTGATGGTCCTGATAATTTCCAACGTTACTGGCATGACAAGCAGATCCTACCTGAGATGTTTTCTACGCGCCACAGTGGAGGGGGCGCCATAATGGTCTGGGGTGCTTTTTCCTTCAGTGGAACATTGGAGCTTCAGGAAGTGCAGGGGCGTCAAACGGCCTCTGGCTATGTCCAGATGTTGCAGAGAGCATTCCTCATGTGGTAACGACTGGGTTTCTCAACAGGACAACGCTACAGTACACAATGCCCGCAGGACAAAGGACTTCTTCCAGGAGAATAACATCACTCTTTTGGCCCATCCTGCGTGTTCCCCTGATCTAAATCCAATTGAGCAGCTTTGTGGATGGATGGCAAGGGAAGTTTACAAAAATGGACAACAGTTCCAGAGAGTAGATAGCCTTCGTGTGGCAGTCTTTACCACTTGGAGAAATGTTCCCACTCACCTCATGGAAACGCTTGCATCAAGCATGCCAAAACAAATTTTGGAAGTGATAAACAATAACGGCGTTGCTACTCATTACAGAGTTCATGTTTGGAAGTTGGATTTCTGTTTTGGGGGGGTTTAGATATTTTTTTTTTTGAGGTGTGGTCCTAAACTTTTGATCAGCTGAAAAACAGCCCATTTCAGTTTATTCGTTGTTTTCATTTAATTGAATGCTCAAAAAATATTTTGTCTCACTCCCATTTCTTCTTGTTGCATGTTGAAGCTCTACTTGGAACCCTGATAACATCAAGCCATTCTAAATATGATTTTTTGCAATTTTTTAAGTGGTCTTACACTTTTGATCAGGACTGTATAAGGAGATTTTTTGTGAAACTCACCTGTAAAATCATTTTCTCGTCTTTTCCATTGGGGGACACAGACCATGGGGTATAGCTTAGGCTACCACTAGGAGGAGACACTATGCAAATAAGAAAAAACAGCTCCTCCTCCACTGGCTATACCCCCATGCTCCAACAGGAGGACCTCAGTGCGTGCAAAAGCAGTAGGAGAAGGAGACCAAAAGCAAATATTAATAAAGAAAACAGAACCGAGTAACACCGCCATCAGGCTGTTAACCATAAGGGCCCAATAGATAGAACCAACCCCTTCTGTAACAGACAAGAATGGATGGGAGCTGTGTCCCCCAATGGAAAAGATGAGAAAAAGATTTTACAGGCAAGTTTCACAAAAAAAATCTCTTTTTCTCGCCCATTCCAGTGGGGGACACAGACCATGGGACGTCCTACAGCAGTCCATGGGGTGGGAGACCAACACCTTCAGAGAGAAACGTCCAACGGTTAAACAGGAACCACAGCCTGCAATACCTAGGCCATGGCAATAGTCGACCGAATCCACCGAGCCACAGTGACCTTGGAGGCCGCCAGACCCTTACGAGGCCCCTCGGGAATCACAAAAAGGGAGTCCGAGCGGCAAAATGGGGCAGTAACCAACAGGTACACCCGCAAAGCACAGACAACATCCAGAGAATGGAGAGTGCGCTACTTGGGGTTCGCCGGAGCGGGGCAAAAAGAAGGCAGAATTATGTCCTCAATAACGTGGAAGGCAGAGACCACCATGGGCAATAAATAAGGGACTGGGCGCAGTACCACCTTATCCTTGTGGAAGACCAAAAAGGGTTCCTTGGAGGAAAGGGCGGCCCGCTCCGATACCCTCCTGATAGAGGTGATGGCCACCAAAAAGACCACCTTCCAGATGAGAAGACTCAGGGAAATGTCCCTCAGGGGCTCAAAAGGAGCCGTCTGGAGAGAAGACAGAACCAGGTTCAGATCTCAGGGGGGCAGGGGAGGGACATACATCGGGACCAAATGCGCAACCCCCTGTAGGAAGGTCCTCACCAGACCGAGCAGAGCTAGAGACCGCTGAATGAAAATGGCTAGAGCAGAGACTTGACCCTTCAGAGAGCTCAGGGACATTCCCATCTCGAGACCCGACTGGAGAAAGGAGAGGACCACCAGAACAGAGAAGCGAAGGGGAAAAACACCTAACTTCTCGCAAAAGGCAAGAAAGGCCTTCCAGGTACGATAGTATATCCGGGAGGAAGCTGGTTTCCTGGCTCTTATCATGGTCCTCACGACAGAGTCTGAGAAGCCCCTCTTCCTCAAGATGGAGGTCTCAACAGCCACGCCGTTAAACGAAGCGGCTGTAAATTCTGGTGGAAGAGCGGTCCTTGAGACAGCAGGTCCTCCCTGAGAGGAAGAGGCCACAGAACGTCTGCCAGCATCCGAGTGATCTCCAAGAACCAGGCGAGGCCAAATCGGGGGCGATGAGTATGGTCGGGATCCCTTCCGCCACGACCCTGCAAAGAACCTTTGGGAGTAGAGGCAGTGGTGGGAAGACAGAGGAACGCGAAGTCTTGCCACGGAGACACCAGAGCGTCCACCCCGTACACCTCCGGATCCCGAGCTCGGGCCAGGAACCTTGTTGTTGAGCCTGGACGCCATCAGGTCCACTTCCGGGCGGCCCCAACGGCGACAGACGTCCTCGAATACGTCCGGATGCAGAGAACACTCTCCCGGATCCACCCTGTTGCGGCTGAGAAAGTCTGCCGTCCAGTCTTCGACCCCTGGGATGTACACTGCAGACAATATTGGAACATGAGTTTCCGCCCACTGGAGGATCCTTTTCACCTCTTGCATCACTGTCCGGCTGCGCGTTCCGCCCTGATGATTAATGTAGGCCACAGCTGTGGCATTGTCCGACTGGACCCTTACCGGGAGACCCACTAGAAGGGGGGTCCAATGAGACAGAGGAAAATTTCTCTTAACTCCAGTATGTTGATCGGAAGGCGGGCTTCCACCTCTGACCACACCCCCTGAACCGTCCAAGCCCGGAGAACGCCACCCCAACCCAGGAGACTGGCATCGGTGGTGACGACTGTCCAGGAGAGTGGGAGGAAGGATCTCCCTCCAGCCAGATTCTGAGGGGACAGCCACCACGGGAGTTCCATGCGAACCCGAGTAGGTAGGCGGATCTGAGAGTCCAGACCCCTCAATGTCCTGTCCCAGAAGGACAGGATCGCCTGTTGCAGAGGCCGAGTGTGAAACTGAGCAAAAGGGACAGCCTCGAAGGAGGCCACCATAAGCCCCAGAACCTGCATGCACTCCCTGATGGAGATACACGGGGAATGCAGAAGGCGAGACACCGACTCCCGTATCCGTGAGAACTTGCAATCCGGAAGGAATACCCGGGCTGCAGTGGTGTCCAGAATCATCCCCAGGAAGGTCACCCTCTGGGAAGGTTGGAGAGAGTACTTTGGGAAGTTGATCAGCCAGCCGAACAGTTGCAGAGTCTGAACAGTGATCCTGACGCTGTCTTTGGCCTGGGGACGAGAGGGAGCCTTTATCAGTATTTCGTCCAGGTAGGGCAACAGAGATATGCCCCTGGTGCGAAGAAGCGCCATGAGCGGCGCCAAGATCTTTGTGAATACCCGCGGGGCTGTCGCCAGCCCAAAGGGAAGGGCGACGAACTGATAATGACGGCCGCCAATGACGAAGCGCAGGAATCTGTGGTGAGATTCTCTGATAGGGACATGCAGATAGGTGTCCCGGATGTCCACTGACGCGAGGAACTCCCCCGGAAGAGGAGAAGCAATAACTGAGCAGAGGGATTCCATCCAGAACCTCCGCACCCGCAGGGACTTGTTTAAGAGCTTCAGGTCTAGGACCGGACGCACTGATCCCTCCTTCTTTGGCACTACAAAGAGATTTGAGTAGAACCCTGTACCCTGTTCCTCCAGAGGAACTGGGGCAACTACTCCCCAGACCAGAAGGTAGGGGACTGCTTGTAAAAGGGCCGAGGCTCGGGCTGGATCCTCCGGAACCCGCGAAGGGAAGAAACGTTCCGGAGGTCTGGAAGCGAATTCTATCTTGTAACCGGAAGTTACAATTTCCAGGGCCCAGGCGTCATGAACGTGAGCTCTCCAGACCCCTAAAAGGAGAGCAGACGGCCCCCCACCGCAGGCGGTGGGGGCGCGCCTTCAGGCGGAGGACTGCTTGGGAGCCGCGAGACGGGCAGAACTCGCCTGAAATTGTGCCTGCGGGCACCAGGAAGGTTGAGGCTTAAAGGAAGGCTTCTTGCGGGAGTCCTGAGAGCCGCCAGAGGAGGGGGCTGTCGCAGACCTGGAGGAGGAGCGCCGAAAGGACTGGTTTCTCGAGCCAAAGGGGCGAGCTCTGAAGGCGCGCTTGGATCTAGATTGGGGCAGGTGTGTGCTCTTGCCCCCCCCCCGTAGCGTCAGAGATAATCTCGTCCAGCTTAGCACCGAAGAGCCTGGAGCCCACAAAGGGGAGGTTAGTGAGGGAGCGCTTGGAGGAAGCGTCGGCGTCCCAGACCTTCAACCAGACCTCCCTGCGCTGAATGACAGAGGGCCGAAACCCGCGCAAAAAGAGTGCTGACGTCCAATGAGGCCTCACAGAGGAATGTTGTCGCTTGGGACATCTGGAGGATGAAGTTTAGGGTGTCCGCAGAGGCATCCTGCTCCGCGAGGTCCTGATGATGGCGCTGCAACCACACCGAAAGCGCCCTGGCTACCCAGGCCGAGGCAAACGCAGGCTGCAGACCTGTGCCCGCCAGAGTAAAGATGGCTTTGGAAAGAGAGTCCAAATGCCTGTCAACGGAGTCCTGTAGGGAGGACCCGTCTAGGACTGGTATTGCCGTATTCTTAGCCAATCTGGCCACCGGCGGGTCAACCTTAGGAGGAGAAGACCACTGCTGCACATTATCTGCCGGGAAAGGATACAGAGTATCCATGCGCCTTGTGGCAGAAAAACAGTGATTAGGGCGCCCGAAGCCTTTGAAAGGACCTTGGTGAACTCGCCATGAATGGGGAATGTGACTGCCTCTGGTGCGCCACCCCTTCTGGAGTGGAAAAGGGGGAATTCCTGGCTACTAGCAGAAGGAGGTTTCCCCTGGATGTCAAAGGTATCACGGACCACCGTGACCAAGTCTGCCACCATGGTGGAGAGCTTAGGTGAGGGTTCCGGTTCCGTGTCCTCGTCTAAGCCGGACCTTTCCCCTTCAGACCTGTAGTCCCTGCGAGGGGGAGAGGCTGAACACACCTCCAGGTGAGGGGGAGAAGCCAAGCATGGATGAAGCGCTGAGGCAAAGCGGAAGCGCCGGAGCTGACGCGATAGGCTCCACCCACCCACATCACAGAGCGCGCGCAAAAATTCACACGCGGGAAAACATGACAAAAGGTAGACCCCGACTCTGAAAATGGTGCCTGCCGTGCAGGGGGCGCTGAAAATAGCCACTGCCCCAAGAAGAAACCTCCTCCCTCCCACCCAGCAGGCCCACCCAGATCCACAGGTAAGCCCTAAAGAGCTGTGTCACAGTGTGAGCACAGGGGGAGGAGTTTGCAGGAGAACCGCTGTACTTATCTGAGTCCTGCAGTCTTCACCCTCTGTTCCGGACCAGCAGGGGTTCACCTCTTCAGTCATCTAGCACAAGGAGTGGCAGTGCACTGGAAAGAGGGCAGGAATAAGTGACCCCGGATCTGGTAGGCCACCGGAGCTGCAGGTCGAGCCCGGTTCCACTTATCTTCTGGGGGGAAAGGGAGGTAGCCTGGGACGGTCATTCGACCCCGGCGCTCGCTTCGCTGAGAGACCAGGGCCGCACCATGTGACCCTGCGTCCTCTGATTAGAAAAACAACAAACAGGAGAAGAAAAAACTACAGGGACAACCCTGCAGAAGCAGGAGTGTCACCTCCTTATCCGACACTAAGCTAAAACTGAGGTCCTCCTGTTGGAGCATGGGGGTATAGCTAGTGGAGGAGGAGCTGTTTTTTCTTATTTGCATAGTGTCTCCTCCTAGTGGTAGCCTAAGCTATACCCCATGGTCTGTGTCCCCCAATGGAATGGGCGAGAAATATATATTATATATATCTCTCTCTCGACACAATGTTACACATAAATAACAGATTATATAAATCATTGGTTAAGATATGTTGTAAATCTAAATGTACCACACAGAAATATATAGCTTATAATTATGAATACATGAATGGGACATTCACACACCAAATGTTTCCCACAAGGCATGACTTCCTTAATGACCTTGTAATGAAGTAAAGTAATACATTGCTATTTAAATGGTTCTCAGTCACATGTCTGTAGGACCCATTATATTAACAGATACACTACATCTGCTCACAATTTTTTAAGAGACAATACACTATTTTCGCTATAAACATTTTACCCAAACTGAACTCAGCATAACCTCATCTCGGCCTATTTCAATCCTACAGAAAGATTTTAGACTCTGGTTCTGTCTTTACACTTAAAGGCAATGAGTATTGATATTTAGACTATAATATCTTCAGATAAGACGACACTTATGAAAATGCATGACAGACTCAACTTCATAGACCACTACGATGCAAATAAATTTAGGTCAGCAGATGCAGCCCCCCCCCCCCCCCAGTTGGTTCAGGAACGTGGCCATGTGTGCAGTGTGTGAGTGCTGCAGCCCATCACTGTCCTCAGCATTAGACAGACATGTCACTGCTGTAGTTTGTAAACAGTTTTATGTATTCTTGCATTGTGCTCTTTGAGATAAAAAAATAATTTTTTTCAGTTGGTCTTTATTAAAAATTTGGAGCCCCTTTTTCTGTGCAGCCTTCATATTCAGATTGAAGCAGGCTTTGAATTTTTTACTTTGTTCCGTTTAGCAGCTCAGGCCACTGCTCCTTATCTCTGACCTTCTAAACACTCATAGCTCAGTGCTCATCTTACTGCTAAGAATGTGACTTAAAGGGATCCTGTCACCTCTCATAACACAAATTCAGATTTTAAACCAGTCATGCTCCACAGATTACCTTGAATCGACTTTGCTGTTCTATACTGTAATCTGTCCAATAGTTTTGCTGAAAAACTACTTTTATAATTATGCTAATTAATCCTGAAGGTGCCCAAAGGGGCGTTATGTTCCACTTTGTGTGCCCAGTAACGCCCCCCTGCAGTGCCCAAAACGCCTTCCTCCTGAATCCCTAACCGCCCACAGCGTCTCATCCCTCTCCTCCCCCTCCCTGACGGCCGAGCGCATGCCCAGTGACTACGATGAAGCTCCTGCTTACAGTGTGAGGCTAAATGCACACGGCCGTGTTCCGCTCTCGGAAGACACTGACAGTTCAATACAGCACAATACAGATGTATTGAAACAGGGATCAGACCCTGTCCCATAGTGGGACAAAAAAAATAATAACGTTAAAAAAATAACATTGCAAGTAAAAAAAAAAATAATATATATATATATATATATATATATATATATATATATATATATATATATATATATATATATATATATATATTTTTTTTTATTTTTTTTTTAATAGGGGAAAAAAAAAAAAAAAAAAAAAAAAAAAAAGACCTAGACATATTAGGTATCGACCGACTCTCTCTCGCGAATATATATATCTATAAAAAAATAAAAAAATAAAAGTGTCAAGCCATTTTTTGTCACCTTACATCACAAAAAGTGTAATAGCAAGCGATCAAAAAGTCATATACACCCTAAAATAGCACCAGTCATCTCATACCGAAAAAAATGAGCCCCTACACAAGACAGTCGCCCAAAAAAAAAAAAAAATATGGAGTCCCTATAATCTTTTTTTTTTTTAAATGCTTTATGTAAAACTGTCAAATTTCATATTATAATAGTCATATTTGGTATTGTCGCATCCATAACAACCTGCTCTATAAAAATACCACATGATCTAACCTGTCAGATAAACATTGTAAATAAATAAACTGTGCCAAAACAGCTGTTTTTGTTACCTTGACTCACAAAAAGTGTAATATAGAGCAACCAAAAATCATATGTACCCTAAAATAGTACCAACAAAACTGCCACCTTATCCTGTAGTTTCCAAAATGGGGTCACTTTTTGGGAGTTTCTACTCTAGGGGTGCATCAGGGGGTCTTCAAATATGACATTGCAGCTTAAAATTATCCCAGTGAAATCTGCCTTCCAAAAACCATATGGTGTTCCTTTCCTTCTGCGCAATGCTGTGTGCCTGTACAGCAGCTTACAAACATATATGGGGTATTTCTGTAAACTACACAATCAGGGCGATAAATATTGAGCTTTGTTTGGCTGTTAACTCTTGCTTTGTTAGTGGGGAGAAAAATAATTAAAAAATATGGAAAAATCTGCCCAAAAAGTTAAAATTCTGAAATGTAATCTCCACTTTCCATTAATTCTTGTGGAACTCCTAAAGGCTTAACAAAGTTTGTAAAATCAGTTTTGAATACCTTGAGGGGTGTAGTTTCTAAATTGGGGGTCATTTTTTGGGTGGTTTCTATATGTATGCCTCACAAAGTGACTTCAGACCTGAACTGGTCCTTAAAAAGTGGGTTTTGGAAATTCTGAAAATTTCAAGATTTGCTTCTAAGCCTTCTAACGTCCCCAAAAAATAAAATGGCATTCACAAAATAATCCAAACATGTAGTAGACATATGGGGAATGTAAAGTAATAAATAGTTTTGGAGTGATTACTATCTATTATAAAAAGTTGAGAAATTTGCTAATTTATCCAAATTTTTGGTAAATGTGGTATTTTTTAATTTAAAAAAATGTAATTTTTTACTCAATTTTACCACTGTCATGAAGTACAATCTCAGAATGGTCTAGATAAGTAAAAGCGTTTTAAAGTTATTACCACATAAAGTGGCACTTGTCAGATTTGCTAAAAATGGCTGGGTCCTTAAGGGGTTAAGAAATTGGTTGGGCCAACATGTAAAATTATAAATGAAAGCAAAGAATACTCACCCTTAGGGCCCATTCAGATGGCCATATGCTGTCCGCAAAAATACAGAATGCTATCCGTTTTTTGCGGATCCGCAAAAAAACAAACGGATAGCATTCAGTATTTTTGCGGACCCGTAGACTTCAATGGGGCCATGTCCCGATTTTCACAGACAAGTATAGGGCATGTTTAATTTGTTTTGCGGAACCGTGAAATAGAAAATGGCCCTATAGAAGTGAATGGGTCAGCATCTAATCCGCATTCCGGATAGCATACGGCCGTCTGGATGAGCCCTTAGGCTACTTTCACACCTGCGTTAGGTGCGGATCAGTCTGGTATCTGCACCTATAATGCAAACGCTTGTATCCGTTTAGAACAGATCCATTTGCATTACCATGAACCAAAAAAACAAAAAAAAAAAGTAAAAAAAATAAAATTTGTTCATGATAATGCAAACTGATCCGTTTGGACTTACACTGAAAGTCCATGGGAGGCGGATTTGTTTTCAATTGCACCATATTGAGTCAGTGAAAACAGATCCGTCCCCATTGACTTACATTGTAAGTCAGGACGGATCTGTTTGGCTCTGCATAGTCAGGCGGACATCAAAACACTGCAAGAAGCATTTGTGTCCGCCTCCAGAGCGGAATGGAGGCTGAACGGAGGCAAACTGATGCATTCTGAACAGATCCTTATCCATTCAGAATGCATTGGGGCTAAACTGATCCGTTTTGGGCCGCTTGTGAGAGCCCTGAAACTGATCTCACAAGCGGACCCAGAACCGCCAGTGTGAAAGTAGCCCAAGACAGTTTTCAAGCTTCTGGTTAATGTTATCGCACCCAGACAGATCACTACTACCCATACATTTTTTTACACATGTATTCAATAGGCGAATATTATTGCACAAATATACTGAGAAGTCAGAAATGTTTTAATAGTTGTATATTTCCAAATCTTAATTTTAGACAAGAGCCATAAAAAGGTAAACAAAAAAGTAAACATCAAGATGAATGAATACAAAAATATTGACATCTACATGCAATGTATTCTACAAATCCACATGCAATGAAATAAGAGGCGACAATAATAGCTTAAAGGGGTCTTGCATTATTATTTTTTTTAAACTGATGATCTATCCTCTGGGTAAGCTCAATGTAGCTTAGCTTCGCCCAGGCCATGGATACTAGTCGTGACGTCACTTGGCCTGCGGTAAACAGCGAGAAGGCCGCGGCTGCCTTTTCAAACAGTTGATCGGCAGGGGTCCAGGGTGTCGGACCCCCGCCGATCAGATGCTTATGATCTAGCCAAAGGATAGATCATCAGTTTAAAAAAAAAAAATTATAATGCAGAACCCCTTTAAATTGTCACTAGCTTTTTTTTACAACTTTGCATAAAATCAATAGTACAGTTGAACTTTGTAATCTCTCTTACATAGTAACAGCTTGTAAAGCTGAAGAAAAACAACATATCAAAATTTAACCTATAACCCTACAAGGATAATCTAGAGAAGGGGTCAGCAACCTCCGGCACTCCAGTTTTTGTTAAACTACAATTCCCAACAGGCTCCATTCACTTCTACTGGACTTTTAAGAACAGCCAAGCAAGTGTGCATGCTGGAAGTATGAGAAGTTGCTGATCCCAGAGCTAGAGTTAAGTCTCATTCACACGTCAGTGTTCGGTCAGTGATTTTGAGCCAAAATCAGGTGCGGCTCTAAATCAGCCACAGAAGGAAGCGGAGGAGTGAGTAATGGCAGAGACTGCATCAGCTAAACAGGAAGTTTCTATCTCTGCCCAAGTGCTTTATGCAAATCAATATAGGCCAGTATTTTCTCTATAATGTCCTCCATGATCTTTGGGTTGTTTCTGAGCGAGAGAGAAAGTTAGGAAGCAGATTATGTTCTACTTTCTGTGGGTAATCTAGTGAAGCCATTATAACAGCATCATCCATCAGATCAGGCAAAATGGCAAACTACAGATACAGCCTGCAGAGGGGAATACTGCTAAACATTTTCAGATACAAGTCATATAATAGCCAGAAATAGTGTTATTCCTCATGTAAACACACACTGTACTATTGATTTATGCAAAGTCCTTTCAAAGGTTAGGTAGGCTTTAAATCCTTAACAGCTTAGCCCTAAAAAAAGGGACACTTCCATCAGAAAAGGGTTATTTTTATTAAATTCAATATTCATAGAAAATGTATTCTTCCAGATTTTTTAAAATAGGCCATTAATTATAAAATAACACTGTCCTCTAGCGGTTCTCATAATAAGCCATCAAGGGTATAGAGGAATCATCTGCTGCACAGGAAATAGACCGCTAAGGTAGTCTCATTAATACAGTAGGTGGGGGATTGGAAATAACTGCTTTACTGTTTGGGTGATATGCCTAGGATAAACAAATAGAACTTCTAGACCAGCAGTTTATACTTTTATAGTATGAAGCCAAAGTTAATATTGTACCACAAATGATCTGTAGATCACCTGAAAAGCCCTCCTCTTCCGGCTCACATTTCCCATGCACTTCCTCTGGGGTGTTTATAGTATCCTGCACAAATTCTTATTCAGTTGTGTCAGTATACTCTGTTTTATTTGCATTGGGCCTCATGTACACGACTGTCCATATTGCGGTCCGCAAAATACGGATACCTTCATGTGCACTCCACCTTTTTCTCGCTCCCGTCACTAGAAATAACTATTCTTGTCCGAGATACAAACAAGAACAGGACATGTTCTAAAATTTGCAGAATATGCATACAGATATGGACAGCACACGGATGATATCAGAATGGCTTTTTTTTTTTTTTTTGGGAGAACCCATCAAAATGAATGGGTCCATTATGCAATTTTTGCACATTGCAATCAGACATGGATGCAAAATACGGTTGTGTTATGGTTTGACTAACTTTGTACTAGGCGGAGGGGGAAGAGTATTACAAAAACATAGAGGAACAGTGCATTGAAAAGTGTAATATGAGAGCCCTAACCAGCTACACGGCTGGGACAACATAAGGGAGAGGTATGGTGCTCTAAATGAGTAACCACCCCAACTGATCCCTGGCCTGAGCACTAAATTGAGCGTTAAAGGGTACAAACCTTTGTGTAAAAAAAAAAAAAAAAAAAAAAAAAGAAGGGCAGAAGTGTTACAAAGTGCACTCTGCCCCTTTGGCTTTTCATTGGTTCTGCTTGGCTTTACAAGCGTGTGGATTACACATCCCACAAACTTTTAGTGGATCCGTACTTTACACGCCTGAAAAGGTGAGCAGGGCCGATAAAAGTCGAAGGGGCATAGCGCTTTGAGCAGCGCTTCTGCCCTTTTGTTTCTTTCAACAAAGGTTTTGTTACCCTTTAAAGCGAGACTGCTGTGCTAAAATTCTAGACAGAGTGGAAGTTAAAGAGGTTTTCATTTGGTCCCTCCACCAGATTGCAGCAGTGACCTTTTGGTTGCTGCAGCAACTTCCTCTTCAGCCAATCACTGGCATCAGCAGTGGAAAGCATGCGACTGCTGAGGACAATGCAATGGACTACAGCAGAATATGGGACATCACTGCTGCGGTCTGTAGGAGAGGACACAGGATGGAGCAAACTAAAAAATTCATATCCAGAAAGCCATCTATCCAGGTTTTAGAAAAGTAATTACAGAGAGGTTGATAAGTGAATAAAAGGTTTGCTGGAAGTGTCCCTTTAACACCTTAACAGTGAAATTATAATATCCCTTATTCATTAAATATATAAAAAGCAAGCAAAAATAAAATAAGATTTTCAGTGCTGAAACCAGAGGATACAGCCTTTTTTTTTTAATTTCCGATGTGCCTTTTATTAGGCTGGTTTCACACGGGCGTTGCGGATTGGGGCCGGATGCGTTCAGAGTGCGTTCAGTGAAACTCGCACTATTTTGCAAGCAAGTTCAGTCAGTTTTGTCTGCGATTGCGTTTAGTTGTTCAGTTTTTTTCGCGCGGGTGCAATGCGTTTTGATGCGTTTTTCACGCGCGTGATAAAAAAACTGAAGGTTTACAAACAACATCTCTTAGCAACCATCAGTGAAAAACGCATTGCACCCGCACTTGCTTGCGGATGCAATGCGTTTTTCACGCAGCCCCATTCACTTCTATTGGGCCAGGGCTGCGTGAAAAACGCAGAATATAGAACATGCTGCGATTTTCACGCAGCGCAGAACTGATGTGTGAAAAACAACGCTCATGTACACAGACCCATTGAAATGAATGGGTCAGGAATCAGTGCGGGTGCTATGCGTTCACGTCACGCATTGCACCCGCGCAGAAATCACGCTCGTGTGAAAGGGGCCTTATACTTTTTTATTCTCCTGATTTTCTTGAACAACAGCATTTAAAGCACAACAATAATATGCAGTGCAGTTTTACAATACGAATCCCTGTACAAATGGCCTCCCATTTAAAGGGAATCTGTCACCATGAAAATGCAACGTAATCTGCTGGCAGCATGTTATAGAACAGGATTTGCTGAGCAAATTGATCTATACTTTTGTGGGAAAAGATTCAGTATAAGGCTACATGCACATGACCGTATGTGCTTTGCGGTCTGCAAAAAAAAAAAAAAAATATATATTACTATTTGCGGATGCAACAAGGCCTAAAACGGACAAGAATAGTACATGTTCTATTTTTTTTGTGGGGCTACGTAACGGACATACTGATGAGTGTGCTGTCCGCATTTTATGTTTATTTATTTTTTGGCGGACCCATTAAAATGAATGGGTCTGCATCCTTTCTGCAAAAAACAAACAAACAACGTTCGTGTGCATGTAGGTTAACTCTGATTTCATTGATTTAAATTCCTGCTCTGGGCTTGAAGTCAACAAGGGGGTCCTATCAAGTGATTGACAGTTATCTCTATACACGGTAAGAGGCTTTCAATCGCTGATCCACCACCTTGACTTTAAAAAGGGAACCTGTCACCAGTTTTATGATGTCCTAACTAAGGGCAACATAAATAAGTGACTGATTTGCTTAGCAAACTGCTGGGTCACCTTCTTTAATTGACCCAGTCAATCTGCCAACATCTTGTATTGAAAAGCTCCAGCTGATAATGACGAGTCATGAATATTCCTGAGCTCCTGACTCTCCCCGCCCACCTGCTGCTGAATGAGTTTTTTTCCATATGAATCAGCAGCAGTTGGGCGGGGGAGTGGCTAAAGCTCTGAATTAAATATACGCTGGACTTAAATCAGCTCATTAGCATGCGGCATCTTTGTGTGTATATTATGAGGCAAGTGTAATACACCAGTAAGTGAATACATCTAAGGTACTTTTTAGTAGTTAATGATTGTATATATTTAGTTAGATTATAATCAAATATCCACATGACAGGTTCCTTTTAAAGCCCAGAAAGAGCAGGAATTTAAAGGGGTATCCTGGAAAAGGTAAATTACTTCTCCTCAAGAAAGGTCATCATATCACATCAGTGGGAGGCCAAGTCTCCCCCGCTGTTTCAGGGAGCTGCTGCTCTCACTGGAGCTCTGGTGAGCGATGCAGGCTCCCAGCAGCTTTCCAAGGACAGCACCATACATCGTATAGTGGCAGCGCTTGGTATTGCAGCTCAGCCCCATTAACTTGAATGGGGATGAGCTGCAACTAGGCCATGTGACCAATGTCTCTGGCCTAGGAAGAGACTGCAGCGTTCAACCCCTGCAGATCGGATACTGATGAACTATCTTGAGGAGAAGCCATAAATATATTTTCCTGTATAGCCCCTTTAAATAAATACAAGTTTTGCTGAAGGTTCTCCTATAAAACTATATATGAATCTGCTCAGCTCCTCCTGCTCTATATCATGTTGTCTGCAGCTCAACATGACAGGTTCCCTTTTAAGCAGCACTGACACGAATAAAAGGTTTTGAATAACATAGGAAACATAATGGAAACCTAAAAAAGCAACAATTAAAAATATGGTAAAAAAGTTTTAATTAAACAATTTACAAACATTTCAAATCAAAACAGCAAAGTCTGCTTAAAATACACTGTACCCAAAGTGGTAAAAACAACACATTTTTGCTGGTGTCTGATTTCTTGAAGCATGTGATCCAAATAAGAATTTCCCAACAGTCCATGTGTTCTCCATGAATAAAATTGTAATTTACCACATCAGGAGATTAACTGGAGGAAAAATAAAAAAATATTAAGATGAGCAAGTTTAGAACAAATATATGCTATATTGTATTCGTCCTTAGCAATAAGGTATATTTATTGCCCACACTATGAAGTGTAAAGTTTCCCCATCTTCAGAGGTTTTAGCTAGTATTTTTACTTAAAAGGGCCTGGCCAATTTCTAAAAATACTTTCCAATAGCCCGTAATTAATTTTTGTGTGACATAATTTACCCCTGGAAGGAACCCCTTCTGCGCTTACGACAAACATGTTTACCCCTCAGTGCAAGCACAGAAAGAGGATCCATCCAGAGACAGCACAGAAAGCTGTGACTTTCCCCCCCATGTCACATCACTGCCAACATCTTGCACATTATAGGCGAGAAAAAAATAAAATAAAATATAGGAGGAGCCAAGCATGCTGGTGAATAATAGGCAAACACGTACTTCTTTAACTGTGGTTTTAATGAACTTCTTTCTTGAGAACAAGTCACAGTTCGGATAGCTTTCATTCACCTGAAATTTTTTTTTTTAAATAATTAGAATTTAGATATTCACAAACTTGTCAAATGCTGGCTACACAAGTAACAAAAAATAAATGAAAACATTGAAGCCAACAGAAGTGGAAGAAAAGGCTTCACCCTGCTGTTCATTCAGACAAGTACCTTTTTGCAAATTTGTTTCATTGTGACTTCTTCCAGATCTGCTTCAGCCAAAAGCTTCTTTATGGTTTCACGTAGGTCGTCATCAGTAGGTGGTTTATTCACCTTTTTGATCAGTGGTTCATCATCCGAACTGTCATCTTCACTCTCTGATTGAACTGGCTTCTCTGTAAATACATTTGGTAATCTTTACCAGAACATTTGCCAGGACACAGAAAGCAAATCATGCATATGACTCAGACCAAGTAAAACCTATTGTATATTTTTTTTCAGTGCCCGATCAGTTTCCTTTGCGGCCCATATGCAGAACCATTAACTTCAATGGGTTGCAAAAAAACCCCAGAAATTACTCCATGTGCATTCCAATCTCTGCATTATAATCTCTTAGATACAACACTTGCTATTAAAGAGGACCTTTCACCTGGAAAAATATTGTGAACCAAGTATCCTGACATATACAGCGGCACCCAGGGATCTCACTGCACTTACTATTATCCCTGGGCGCCGCTCCATTCTCCTGTTATGTCTTCCAGTATCTTCGCACACTAAGTTATAGTAGGCGGAGACTGCCCTTGTTCTGATGGGCATCTCCTCCTCCTAGGCTGTAGCGCTGGCCAATCGCATCGCACAGCTCACAGCCTGGGAGAAAAAAAAAAACCCAGGCTGTGAGCTGCGATTAGCTAGCGCTACAGCCTAGGAGGAGGAGGAGACGCCCAGCCGAACAAGGGCAGTCTCCGCCTACTATAACTTAGTGAGCGAGGATACCGGAGGACATAACGGGAGAACGGAGCAGCGCCCAGGGATAATAGTAAGTGCAGTGAGATCCCTGGGCGCCGCTGTATATGTCAGGATACTTAGATACCATGGTTAGAGGACCTTTAACCTAGAAAAACATTGTGCACTAATTGGCTGGAGAGGAAGCGGACTCCCCCCGTTTAGCCATCAGCACCTTGCAATGCAGTTGTACTAATGAATTACCATGGCAGCCTCTGGCTCACAAAAAGGCACCCAGGCCAGCTTGCAATGCCCGTTACTGGTACACTGATAAGTTAAAATGCTTTGAAACCAAAGGATCGCTGCTTTAAGTCCACTAGTGGGAAAAATGTTCAATTTAAAAAAGCTAATTAATAAACTATAAAGTAGTATTTAGGGGATAAGTGTCTGAGCGGCAGTGCTCCAACTGCTGGGTGCAAGCGAATTTGAATAAAGTGGCAGTCAAGCATGTGCACTCTAGAGGGCTGCTGGACATGGAGTACATTGCTCTGATCTCCAGCAGTCCCATAGAGTTGAATGAAGCAGCAGAGCACAGGCATGACAAGTGGGGAATATGGTAACCTCGTTCTTAAGCGGTAGGGTGTATAAAGACCCTTTTAAGTGCCAAACAGGCCTGTCTGTTAAGGGACTAAGAATGACATCATTAACACAGCCACAGAGCGGTGGTCACATTGAGATGTCATATGTTCAAAAGTAAATCATAAAGAGTGAGCAGCCAAGGGTACTTTCACACTAGCGTTATTCTTTTCCGGCATCAAATTCCGTCCTAGGGGCTCAATACCGGAAAAGAACTGATCAGTTTTATCCTAATGCATTCTGAATGCAGAGCAATCCGTTCAGGATGCATCAGGATTGTCTTCAGTTCAGTCACTGAACAGAGTTTTTGGACGGAGGAAATACCGCAGCATGCTGCGGTATTATCCCCATCCAAAATTCCGGATCAGTTGCTGGAATGCCAGATCCGCAGTGGATCCGTTCTTGCAATGCATTTATAAGACTGATCCGCATCCGGATCAGTCTACAAATGCTGTATATTTATATGCAGATTGCCGGATCCGGCAGGCAGTTCCAGCGACGGAACTGCTTGCCGGATCACTCTGCTGCAAGTGTGAAAGTAGCCTAACTCAGCACGGTTAAAAAATACTGCTAAGAACAAAGAAACAATTAAAATGATCTGACCCTCACCTTAGAAGGGTTGTCTCACTTCTGCAAATGGCATTCATCATGTAGACAAAGCTAATACAAGGCACTTCCTAATGTATTGTGATTGTCCATATTGCCTCCTTTGCTGGCTGGACTCCTTTTTCCATCACATTATACACTGCCCGTATCCAGGGGTTACAGCCACTTGCCCGGGAGCACGCCTAGGCTGGTGCTTTTTCTATATACTGTGCAAACTTGCCCATCGCTGCTGGATTTCAGGGTGCCTGTAACCCCTGGAAACAAGCAGTGTGAAATGTGAAAAATGAATATGCTGACAAAAAGCAGCATGGTGGCTTAGTGCAGGCATCCTTAACCTGCAGCCCTCCAGCTGTTCTAAAACTACAACTCCCACAATGCTCTGCTGTAGGTTGTTCAGGCATGCTGGAGGGCAGCAGGTTGAGCATGCCTGGCTTAGTGGTTAGTCCTGGCACCTTGCAGTGCTGGGGTCCTAGGTTCCTTAGATTGTGAGCTCCACTGATGATAATGTCTGTAAAGTGCTACAGAATATGTCAGAGCTAGAAAAGTGAATAAAGAGGAACTAAGCCTTACACTGTCCTATAAATATAACAGCCTGTAGCCACCTCTTGGCCGATGGACCTTCAACAGGCTGGGTCTTAATATCAATAGGGATAAATGTGAAATCCCACAAGAGACTGCACTTGTAGAGCCAATAGCACTGTGGTGTCATGAAAGCTTCCACTTTCAGATGGTGATCTATCTGATCAGATGGTGTACGACTGCTGGGACTCCGCTTATGCAAAGAACTGGGGTCCTGTTCCTGTGGACAGGAGATCATTTTAAAACCAGTCCCAACCCCTTTAAACTCATTTACATACAGTATATTCAGCAAAATCTCAACAATGAATACTTACCTTTCTTTGAACTACTGGTACTCTTAGTAGTACTGCTGTCTGCTTTTTTTACGTTTGAAGACTTGGCAGCTTTCTTACCCTTGGATGCCGCTTTGGGTCTGGCTTTCTCCTTCTTGGCAACTTTTTTTGGAGGCTACAAAGCAGATAAATACTAATATTTAATGCAACATAGCTCCAACGTGTAGGAAAGGATATACATGTCCCTCCTTTTTTGCATTCTACTCAGAGACAAACAGTCCCTACAGAAACCTTAATATGTAAGTTACTAAATACAGCAGGAGATTTCCAGCATGCACATACTAGAAGGTAGAATTATCTGAATATTTTACAATGCCATCTTCCTTCCACTGTAACAGACGCTAAACCACTGCTATATTCTCCCTTTGTGAATGGAAAAGGCTCTGCTCAGAATGCATCAGTTTGCCTCTGTTCCGTCTCCATTCCGCTTTGGAGGTGGACACCAAAATGCTGCTTGGGGTCTCAGCTAACTGGCCTGGTACCAATGAGGGCGGTCCTGGGCAGTCGATCGCTCCGATTGGTTAGTCTGTACAAAAAAAAGTTGGGGGCACATGGGAGGCTGGTCAGCTCCCTGCTGTTTTGTGCACAAAGCACAGAGCAGCAGGGAGAGTGTAAAGTCCTATTCACCCCAATAGAGCTCTATTAGGGTGAATATAACAAGGGTTCTAGCCCTTAAGGGGGTAGGTTAATAGTTAAATAAAAAAGCAAAAACTTTATTTAATAACTATTACCCCCCTTAAGGGCTAGAACCCTTGTCATATTCACCCTAATAGAGCTCTATTGGGGTGAATAGGACTTTACACTCTCCCTGCTGCCCTGTGCTTTGTGCACACAACAGCAGGGAGCCGACTATGGCAGCCAGCCTCTCATGTGCCCCCAGCCTCAGCCCCCCGGGTAACTCAAACCCACCCCCCTCCCTCCCCAGTAGGGCTGCACGATATGGGAATTGCGATAACGATATGCGATGCGATATTTTAAGGGTATTGTGCTAGAGGTCTATTTGCTTGGATTTTCAAGGCACAAGCACACACAAATTACTGATAATGCTGAAATGTAGTTATGCTTAACTCAAGAACTGAAATGCACAGTGTTTTTCAAAATAAAACATCTTTTACAAAATTAAATAACATATTTGCATTACTGCAGAAGTACAAAATTTGCCATTTTCTTAGGGCTCTTCCACATCTGCGTTATTGTCTTCCGTCATAGAGTTCCGTCGTCTGTGCTCTATGCCGGAAGAATACTGATCAGGATTATCCTAATGCATTCTGAATGGACAGTCCGTCCTTCAGGATGCATCAGGATGTCTTCCGTTCCGGAACGGTTTTTGGCTGCAGCAAATAGCGCAGCATGCTGCGCTTTTTGCTCCGGCCAAAAATCCTGAAGACTTGCCGCAAGGCCGGATCCGGAATGAATGCCCATTGAAAGGCATTGATCCGGATCCGGCCTTAAGCTAAACGTCGTTTCGGCGCATTGCCGGATGCGACGTTTAGCTTTTTCTCAATGGTTACCATGGCTGCCGGGACGCTAAAGTCCTGGCAGCCATGGTAAAGTGTAGTGGGGAGCAGCATACTTACCATCCGTGCGGCTCCCGGGGCGCTCCAGAGTGACGCCAGGGCGCCCCAGGCGCATGGATGACGTGATCGCATGGATCACATGATCCATGCGCATGGGGCGCTCTGACGTCACTCTGGAGCACCCCGGGAGCCGCACGGACTGTAAGTATACTGCTCCCCCGCTCCTACTATGGCAACCAGGACTTTAATAGCGTCCTGGATGCCATAGTAACACTGAAAGCATTTTGAAGACGGATCAGTCTTCAAATGCTTTCAGTACACTTGCGTTTTTCCGGATCCGGCATGTAATTCCGGCAAGTGGAGTACACGCCGGATCCGGACAACGCAAGTGTGAAAGAGGCCTTAATAGCACTGCACAGAACAGATAAATAAAATAAATAAAAGAACATTTGTTCATTAAAGGGGTTCTGCACCTTCATTTAACTGATGATCTATCCTCTGGATAGATCATCAGCTTCTGATCGGCGGGGGTCCGACACCCGGGACCCCCGCCGATCAGCTGTTTGAGAAGGCAGCGGCGCTCTAGCAGCGCCGCTGCCTTCTCGCTATTTACCGCCGGGCCGCCCGCCCACTGACGTCACGACTTGTATCAACTAGAGTGGGCGCGGCTAAGCTCTGTTCACTTGAATGGGGCTTAGCCGCGCCCACTCTAGTCGATACAAGTCGTGACGTCAGTGGGCGGGCAGCCCGGCGGTAAACAGTGAGAAGGCCGCAGCGCTGCTGGAGCGCCACTGCCTTCTCAAACAGCTGATCGGCGGGGGTCCCGGGTGTCGGACCCCCGCCGATCAGAAGCTGATGATCTATCCAGAGGATAGATCATCAGTTAAATAAAAGTGCAGAACCCCTTTAAAATAATGACTTGCCTCCAGCCCCTCCTCCCTCCCCATACTGTAACTGATGTATCGCCAGCTGCGCTGTGCAGCATAGCTGCCGGCGATACATCCGTGTCAACCACGTAAAAAGTCAACCATCGCTTTATAAGGCGCACTGCCATTTTCCCCCCCTACTTTTGGGGGGGGGGGGGAGTTTGTCTTATAAAGCGAAAAATATGGTAATATAATTGCAGCATTTTTGGGTCGGCCAATTTGCGATTGCTTTGGCGATATATTGTGCAGGCCTACTCCCCAGTATTAATTATTGGTGGAAATGGGCCCCCCAGTATTGATTATTGGTGGCAGGGGCCCCCTCCCCCACATCATTGGTGGCAGCAGCAGTTCCAATCAGAGTCCCAGCAGTGTAATGCTGGGGCTCCGATCGGTTACCATGGCAGCCAGGATGCTACTTAAGTCCTGGCTGCCATGGTATGTTAGTGAGCAGCATTATACTCACGTGCGCCGTGGCCGCTCCTTCTGTCTGTGCGGCGATGGAGTCAGCCGCGGTCAGCACTGATCGCCGCATGTGAAAGGGTTAACTCACCGCATACAGCGATGCCGGCAGATCACACATCACATACATGCGAGGATGCAGTAAGGCACCACATTCGCCCATGTACATGTACGTGATTTTGCGTGAAGGGATTAGAGAATCAGCGGTCTAGCTTATTAGCATTTTCTCTTCCTAAAATATCATGTGTGCTACTGCATTTCTCATTTGTACCTCTTCATCCTCATCCTCCTGTTCTTCATCTTCTACCTCCTCCTCGCTTTCTTTTTCATCAGCTGAAGACTCCTCCTTATCCTTTTTCTCCTCCTCACTACTAGACTCATCAGTCAAAATTACATTGGATTTACGAGACTTTGATTTTCGAGCAGATCCAGAGCTGCTACGTTCCTTTTTACCACCTTTCGGAGGCTTTGATTTGGATTTTGGCAAAGGCTGAAAGAGAATTACAAATAGTTTCCATCAAAAACACATTTTCTAAGGGGGGGGGGGGGGGGGGGAATAAAAAATAATCTTAGTCACTGTACTTTTACACAATTTCATTTAATAGAGACTGGTGTAACAAGCAAAGCGATAGCCACTAGGGGTCTCACTTCCACCTAAGTCCATTGTTGTCAGGCAAGATCTATCCCTGGTAACAGAAGAAGGTTCACAGGAAATGGGGGCGCGTCGGAGCTTGCCGAGATCCTGATTAAAGAACTACTTCTACACATCACGAGCCTCCTGCCTTTCAGTAAGGGCTCAGTCACATGACTGTAGGCCGTCCGTGCTCGTATTGTGGACTAAGGCTACTTTCACAGTCACACTTGTATTATCTGAACGGATCTGTCTGGGCAGATCAGTCATGGATCTGCACAGACAGATCCGTTCAGATAATACAACCATCTGCATCCATTCTGAACGGATCCGTTTTCCATTATCTTTAACATAGCCAAAACGGATCCGTCTTGAACACCATTGAAAGTCAACGGGGGACGGATCAGTTTTATATTGTGCCAGATTGTGTCATAGAAAACTGAGCCGTCCCCACTGACTTACATTGTGTGTCAGAATGAATCCGTTTGGTTCAGTTTTGTCAGACGGACACCAAAACGCTGCTTGCAAGCAGCGTTTTAGTGTCAGCCTCCAAAGCGCAATAGAGACGGAACGGAGGCAAACTGATGCATTCTGAGAGGATCCTTATCCATTTAGAATGAATTAGGGCAAAACTGATCCGGTTTGAACCGCTTGCGAGAGCCCTGAATGGATCTCACAAACGGAAACCAAAACACCAGTGTGAAAGTAGCCCAAGACGTGCTTCTGTGGACTCTTAGGTCTGTACCTCTGCACCGGAAAAGATACTATATGGATTGCAGACCCAGTCAAGTTCATGGTCTGCAGCAAGGGCGGCCTACGGTCGTGTGAGTGAGCCCTAAGTGTGATTTCTCCCTCCTTATCAGCTTTCCGAGCTCCCTAGAAGAAAAACAGTGGGAAGTAAGGTCACTTCATACAGTACTGACAGAAGGGAGACCCACTGCTTCTGGGTGAAATGCATTTAGCTGTGCAGCTGAAATATAGAATAAGGCTGAGACTTTAGGAAGCCCAAACATAACTGTTCCTTCACAGTTATTAGTTTACAAATAACTTTTTTTTTTAAAGGTATGTTTTAACCCCTTACCAATCAGCGCCGTACATGTATGGCGCTTGCTTAAACATGAACACAGCATCAGTATAAGCTAAAACCCGGAAGCACACACTCCAAGCGTGCACCGGCTCCCCCTGGCAGGGATTGGGGGAGCCGGAGTGTGTGCAGCACACCCTGTCCTCCGGTAACAGGAGGCTGCTGTACATTAGTCTCTATAGAACTCCAATGCTAATGCAAAAAAAAATTAAAATATGTTATGGCCCCAGAAAGGCAGAGAGTAAAAAAATGTATACGCAAAAACTTTCGGGGCTGAAAGAGTTAAAGAAAAAGCACACATTTTACATTCTGGTACCTAGAGTTTTCCTCTTCTACTTATTTATAGATTAGATATGATGAAAAGCAGCAGAAATGCATTAATATTTTAATTTTTATGTTGCAGAGATTTTTTTTCAACAGTTTGAACCATGCTACACAGCTAACATTAAGCAGTGGCTGGGGACAGAAGCACAAACTCATTTTTAGTGGAGCGACTATGAACTTTTATTCTGCTCCTGCAAGTGCCCAGGGCGGGGCTTCACTGTGAAGAACTCTCTGCACTCTCCGAGTATCAGCTGTACCATCCAACCAGAAGACATTACAGCCGTCACTCAGATGTGAGGAGCTGTGAAGAAGCTCAATGCAGAGAGCACTTCACAGTGAAGCTCCGCCCCAGGCACTTGCAGGAGCAGAATAAAAGGGCATACTCCTTCTATACTTCTAAAAGCACCACAATAAATATGCTTGCACCGCTCTCCCCAGCCACTAGCTAGTGCTGTAATCTGATTTGGAGGACTGTTTGCATCCATTGAAATCAAGCTTATGGGACATGCTCTGTGAGACTGGATGAGAGCCATTGGCAGACAGACAAGGCACTCAGTCAGCTGCCCTGCCCAACATTTCCTATTCTGCAAAATGGCTGACGCAGCCAACAGCACTCAATGCCTACTGGTTCAAAGGTGGTTTTCAAGCCTGTAATATTTATGGCGTATGAAGAGGACATGCCCTCAATATACTGTATGTTTGATGGACACCCACCTCCCAGCAGTTTGCCCCTTTATTGTTCGGGTATGGCACTGAGTCACAAACAGGGTTTGAATTAGCAATAAAGTGGATGTAACAAAACTCCCTCCAGTCAGATCTCTGTAGTATCTATTAATGACCCATAGTGAAAATGTCCCATGTACGTCATTGAAGATTTCATACAGATGCCTAAACGTGCAGGGTAAAATGGCAAAAAAAAATAATAAAAATAATAAAAACCTATGGACAGTATTTCAAGATACAAATAATTCTGTCCCTGAAAAGTAACACCATCACAGGTCCACTAGTCCTGATGGATTTTTAAACTTCTCAAATGTTGAAAGTCTTACTTTTCCTGTAGACTTTGGTTCCATCAGAAACATCATAATTCTAGAAATCAATTCGCTGTTCACACCAGATTTTTCCAGATCAAGAACACCACAGATATTTTTCAAGTCATCTTTCTTAAACCTACGAAGAAAATTGTGGACACAATCAGAACACACACACAAAATAAATAAATAAAAGCCCAAACAATAAACACATCAGCATGAACACTCACTTCTTAAGCATGTCCTCCTTCTTTTTGTACTGGTCACTGCCTTTCTCAAACGGAAAGCCATTAAACTGACCAATGTTTTTCTTTATCATGTTCACCTAGAAAGAAGCAAGTGATAAGTACCACAGCGTCCTCATACCCAATATGGTTCCTTCTGCTGCATCCAATAAAGTCTCCAGACGCAAGTTATGTTTTGTTTGCGACTGACATCTAGCGTACTTCATGATAGCAGAATGCTCAACCAAAGCCTCAAGTCTGCATTTTGAGCCTTTTAAAAAGCACCATTCACACATTGCTAAATAAATCCACATAAAGGAAGACCAACTGCAGACTTCAATCATGCAAACCTACCGAGTGTGAATACAGTCTCAAAAGACTTATACGTGACAAGGTATATATAATATTTCCACTGTAAAGCAAACCGTTAAAAGGGGTTGTCCAGTGGAACATCATTTTTCTATAAAGGTGCAGGATGGGTTACACAACCAGATCCCCACAGGATATGCCCACTCAGCCCATCGCTGGCCACAAGAGACTAGTTCCCTCGGAGAACCCAATTTGGCAAATCCTGCCAGGCTCCTGACAAGGCAGGGAGAGTGACCGCGCCAAATTTAGAAAAGGGGCCATCATGAGCAGAAAGAGTTCAGCCCAAAAACTTTATAAAACCTACCTTTTTTTTTTTAAGCATTGTTAAATGAAACCCTTAATGACCAGAAACTTTTCCTCTCTGCATTACGGCACCTGAAACTATATTTGCATTCACGTAGGAGTCTATGGTCTTGTTTTATGCCACAGAATTTTTAATTTTTTTTGTGTTGTTCAGAGATACATATACATTTTCTTTGGGCTTTTTTTTTTTACACTGTTCACATTTAACACTAAGTAACTGAATAATTAAAGGGGTTATCCAATATCATACAACAGCCTCCCCATGTGCCGGACCCCTCAGAGGGAATATACTTACCCAGCTCCCCTACTGATCCCTGCACGGCTGCTTCTCCCTGTACACGGACGAAAACATCCGGTGTCGGGGTGGAGCAGCCAATGGCAGGCGGGGACGAGCCTCCCTAGCATCGCGGGTGACGATACGGAGGCTCCTCCCCGTTCAGGAGTGGCACAAGTATATTCCCTCTGAGAGTGCCCAGGCACATGGGATGGGGGGGCTGTTTATAATATTGGATAAACTCTTCAGGATCATACAGTTGCATGAATACCCAGTGTTCATTTTTTTATTTAATGTGTGCACATTTACTGTAAAATACATTTTAATTATTTTTTTTGGGGGGGGGGGGGGGGGCTTAGAGTGTCTTTTTTTTCTTATTACATTATTTCTAACATTTTTAAATGGCATTATGGGATTACTGTTTTATAACTTTATTAGGCATACTCCTGGATGCTACCACATTATACTGTGTCAATACAACATAGGATAACACTAATGTGCCCTAACAGCAGTATCGCTCCCACAACTATGATCAGGTCACTAGGAAACCCACTGACCCGATTGCAGGAAGGGAAGGTTCCTCTTTGATCATACCGCAGTAAGAAATGCGGCATGATTAACAGCCGAGGTCGGATCTTCAGGCAGGAGACCGCGCTAGGAACACAGGCTGTTAGTAACCGGAGCGCTCCAACAGCCATTTAACCTCCCCGATCTGCAGCAACGCCAAAAGAAGTTGCTGTAGACTGGGGACTTGCACCACCCTTTTTTAATATACTGTAGGTGGTCATTAAGGAGTTAAACAAGCTAAATTTTGCAAATCTTTCAGTGAAAGTAGAAAGTAAATATTAAGCAAGACAGTCTAGCCAATTTGCTGAAGTAGAAGAAGATCACACTTACTGTGCCCGGACGACTGAACAGCAGTCGATGTAACAGCCTCAATTGTTCACATTTCTTTTTCTTTAAAAAGTACTGTACTCTTTCAATATCACACAGTTTTTCCCCCTTTCCTAAAAAAAAAAAAAAAAAAAAAAAAAAAAAAAAAAAAAAAAAAAAAAGTAATGTATAAGAATGAAAACCCTTCTGTCCAACAAATTGCTGATGCAGCACTATCCACGGTCCAGCTGTCTGCCCAGACACATAGCTGGGGAAGGGGGTCACCCGATTACAGGCAGTTTTTCTTTTGTTGATCTGAGACTCCATTTTTAAGTTCACACTTTCTTAACATGTAAATTAGGCCTTTGGTGCAATGAGGGCGTCACAATTGCTCTTGATGCACCAAAGCTTTATTCATTTCTTTGGCCAGCCCCTATCTTCCTTCCCACTGGGGGCTGGGCCCAAAAAGGAGCGCAGCTTGGTTGAAACAATATGCTTGTTCCCTGGTGCACAGGTTGATGGCAGAAAGGCGGTGTGTCGTCCTACTGGATATGAGCACTTTGCAGATCCTACTTTACATCAGGGATGCTCAACCTGTGGCCCTCCATCTGTTGTAAAACTACAACTCCCACCATGCCCTGCTGTAGGCTGTCTGGGCATGCTGGGAGTTGTAGTTTTACAACAGATGGAGGTCCACAGGTTGAGCATCCCTGCTTTACATGCTCAGGGACACAACTGAACAAGACAGATTACAACAAGATATGTAACTAGCGGCCATTGGCGGGAAACATGCAGAACTCCAGCTGTTGTGCAACTACAATTCCCAGCATGCTCCACTTTTTGCTACGAGAGTTCTGAGACCAGCTGGAGTGCCGCAGGTTGCCCACCCCTGTATGAGCCAAGCAGCGGAAGTCAAGTCATTACCTTCAGTTAAGACCGGTTCTTTTTTCACAACGGACATCTCGAGGCACAATCTCTCCACCTTCTTCTTTTCCCTTTTCCCCTCTACAATAAGGCTCTTTTCTGAGTAACATAAAAGTAAACATAATATTTCTTAAGATACTTTAGAAGAAACAAACATCATAATCAAATAAAAGTGGATATTGACCAAGACAGACATATAAATGTACAAAGATCTGGCGGTGTCTGCCCGCAGTAACCTCCATGACAGATTAGACCAGCGCCTGTACTTCTGTGTCTTTTGTACAGATGATCCATTAAAGTATATGGCTGTTTGGCCGTCATGGTAACAGATTCCATTAAATGCATTTCCTTGTGACCTGCACATTGCCATGTTTATGTGCCATGGACATTACAGGTTCACAAGCTTAAACGGCATCTGTCAGCAGTTTTGTCCCTATGACACTGGCTGACCCGTTACACGTGTGCTTGGCAACGATGGAATCTGTGTTGGTCCCATGTTCATATGTGTCCGCATTAGGCCCCTTTCACACGAGCAAGTTTTCCACGCGGGTGCAATGCGTGACATGAACGCATCGCACCCGCACCGAATCCTGACCCATTCATTTCAATGGGTCTGTGCACATGAGCGTTGTTTTTCACTCATCAGTTCTGCGTTGTGTAAAAAACGCAGCATGTTCTATATTCTGCGTTTTTTCAAGCAGCTCTGCCCCCGTAGAAGTGAATGGGGCTTCAGCGAAAAACGCATTGCATCCGAAAGCAAGTGCGGATGCACTGCATTTTTCACGTACAGATTTTCTAGTTGCCATGAACAGACCAGTCTTTGTCCGACCCCGATTTCCAATGACGGAGGACTCTCATTTCCATCGCCAGTATATTCCATTCCAGCTCACGCTTGACACTGTGTCATAGGGCTGCAACGATTAATCAATGTAATCGATTATATTCGATAACTGGATTCGTTGACGAATCCAGTTATCAAATAATCGCTGATTCGTTGCTATGCGGGCGGGCGCTGCATCTTTATTTTACCTTTTTACAATGACGCTCCTGTAACAGCCAGGCAGAGCGGACGGCGGCGTAACGTCACTCACTCACGTGACACGCCTGCTCCGCCTCCTTCATTCATGAGGTGGGCGGAGCAGGTGCGTCACGCGAGTGAGTGACGTTACGCCGCCGTCCGCTCTGCCTGGCTGTTACAGGAGCGTCATTGTAAAAAAGGTAAAATAAAGATGCAGACGTGATTAGTCCGACTTATAAGCATCGGGGCCGGGGCTGTTATGGGGAGGGGGGAGGATCTGTCTATGGCACTGCTATGGGGAGGGGGGTCTGTGTATAGCACTGCTATGGGGAGGGGGGAGGATCTGTCTATGGCACTGCTATGGGGAGGGGGGTCTGTGTATAGCACTGCTATGGGGAGGAGGGGGGGGGGGGTCTGTGTATAGCACTGCTATGGGGAGGGGGGAGGATCTGTCTATGGCACTGCTATGGGGAGGGGGGTCTGTGTATAGCACTGCTATGGGGAGGAGGGGGGGTCTGTGTATGGCACTGCTTTGGGGAGGAGGGATGGTCTGTGTATGGCACTGCTATGGGAAGGGGGATCTGTGCACTGTTATGCCCATAACAGTGCACAGATCCCCCTCTCCATAACTGCGCCGTCCACAGATCCCCCTCTCCATAACTGCGCCGTCCACAGATCCCCCATAATAGTGTCGTCCACAGATCCCCCATAACTGCGCCGCCCACAGATCCCCCTCTCCATAACTGCGCCGTCCACAGATCCCCCTCTCCATAACTGCGCCGTCCACAGATCCCCCATAATAGTGTCGTCCACAGATCCCCCATAACTGCGCCGCCCACAGATCCTCCTCTCCATAACTGCGCCGCCCACAGATCCCCCTCTCCATAACTGCGCCGCCCACAGATCCCCTCTCCATAACTGCGCCGCCCACAGATCCCCTCTCCATAACTGCGCCGTCCACAGATCCCCCATAATAGTGTCGTCCACAGATCCCCCATAATAGTGTCGTCCACAGATCCCCCATAATAGTGTCGTCCACAGATCCCCCATAATAGTGTCGTCCACAGATCCCCCATAATAGTGTCGTCCACAGATCCCCCATAATAGTGTCGTCCACAGATCCCCCATAATAGTGTCGTCCACAATTTGTTTTAATATGGCCTTTGAACATATTTTTTCAAGTAAGATCATATAAACCTCTCTGTTTTGTAATTTTGTCGTTTTTGCCGATTAATCGTAGAAATTAATCGGCAACTAATCGATTATTCAAATAATCGTTAGCTGCAGCCCTACTCTGTCATCTTACAAGAGGCGAGCCTGACTCCATTGCAGAAGGTAATTGCCAAACGCAGCACATATTGGAGCCAAACAAACATCGCCAAAACAGACCCCCTGGACTATAATGTGCAGAATCTGGGACAGTGGCAAAAAAGTCCTGCATGCAGGACTTACTGTATATCAGCTCTCTTTACAGAATCTGTGACAGGGGCCCCAAACGGAGCCTCTGACGCAGATAAGTAGACAGCCTTACAGACCTTTTTTCTCATCGTCATCCTCTTCATCGTCGTCTTCCTCCTCATCATCTTCTCCTCCCTCGCTTCCATTTGCAGTTTCATCTTTCACGTTCTCTTCTTCGGCCTGCTCCACAGTCTCGGATTCCTCCTTCAGAGTGTCTGATGTACCAGCTGAAGACATTTTTACCTGAAAAAGGTAAAGTAGAACGAGTCGGTATTCCACATATATCTGACAAGACTTCTAAGGAGGCAGTGAGCACACTGGCTATAAAATAACGCACGTGACGTAAACCAGATTAAATTAGCAATCAGTGCTCCTTGGCTTTTTTTTTTTCCATAAAACTTTTTTCTTGTGTCTGATTATTTTGAGGAGGGTGGCAATTATTTTACAGCTCATGGTAAACACTGGTAATGAGTTCTTATCTGTATACTGTCCTATAGACATGGATTATACGGTCATTTATCAAACTGGTGTAAAGTAGAACTGGCTTAGTTGCCCATAGCAACCAATTAGATGCCAACTTTCATTTTTGACACCTCCTTGAACGGCTCAATCTGATTGGTTGCTATAGCCAACTTAGCTAGTTCTACTTTACACCAGTTTGATAAAATGACTCCCCCCCCCCATAATCTTTGTCATTCATTGTGGTTTTCCAATTTGTCCATAATTTTGGGTTAAGTTGCCCAGAAAAAAAGAAAAATTCTGGTCGGGTTGTGCAAGGACATCCACCTCTGCTGGGTTGCAGGGTGGTCGTTACCATGGATACGTGCAGTGTATAATGTGATGGGAAAACGAATCCAGCCAGCAAAGGAGGCAATATGGACAGTCACAATACATTAGTAAGAGCCTTGCCTTTTTCTACATGATAAATGCCATTTTCTGAGGTGAGACAGCCCCTTTAATTAGGCTACTTTCATATCAGCGTTTTTCCTTTCCTGTATGGAGATGCGTCATAGGGTCTCAATAATGGAGGAAAACGCTTCAGTTCTGTCCCCATTCATTGTCAACACTGGTGTGAAAGTGGCCTAACTTTAGGTATAAACACTGTATGAATTATAGCAGGGGATGGATGGCGAGTATAGCTGTAAGCTGCTGCCATGGAGCACACACCTATTATCATCTCCCCAAAGGAGCCGAGTGATGATAATGAAATTAGGAGGAGAGAGCAAAGTCCCTGTGGTAATGACAGCCTCCTGAGGCGGGAAGTGCCAGCCTGTCTCCGGCTGCACCTGCTGCTGACAGCTCCTCCACCCCACAGGCACCCCGTGCCGTGTATGTGGGCACCCTGAGATATATATAGGCACCTTGCTGGGGGGGTATATATATATATATATATATATATATATATATATATGCGCCCAGATAGATAGATATGTAAAGACTCGGGGTGCCCACATACATGGCACGGGGTGCCTGTGGGTGGAGGAGCTGTCAGCAGCAGGTGCAGCCGGAGACAGGCTGGCACTTCCCGCCTCAGGAGGCTGTCATTACCACAGGGACTTTGCTCTCTCCTCCTAATTTCATTATCATCACTCGGTTCCTTCGGGGAGATGATAATACATGTAATATATATCTATCTATGTGAGTCTATACCCGCCTGGGGCACAGGGGCATTACCGTACGCACCGTACTGGCGGCACCAATGTCCCGGGCACTCACCCTGTGCTCGGGCCGACGGCGCAGCGCGAAGATGACCACACACCCCTGGAATATCCCGCCAGTCCTGAGGCTTAAGCCCGAGCTACGTGCGGCTCCGGTAAACCGAGTCCAGACGCGGTGCCCGCGGGAGAACTGCTGGACGGCGCCGACCTTATTTATTTTTTATTTAAAATGGCGGTGTAAGAGCGAAGCGGGAAAGCGACGACCAACCACAAGAGGAGAGGAGGAGCGGGAGCAGGGCCGCCTGGGACTGGGCGGAGGGAGCCGCAACTCCGGAAGGGGACACCACTGATGTCACAGCAGCCTTATGTAAGCCTGTGTGACATGAGGAAGAGCCAGGCTCCGTGCAATGGCGGCAGTGACGTGCTGAGGAGACCCGGCTGCTGCCCTAATGGCCTCTGTCCAGTGTAGCAGTTCTGGAGAGACTCGGTCTTGTGAAGAAGTTTCTCAGTTATTACTCTTAAAAGTGTATTAGTGAACGGACAAATGGCTCTGCCCTTATCAATAGGACGTGTCTGTACTCTTCAACAGTCTATAAAACTCCTGAAAATCTAGCTTTTTTTTGCATTTTATTTTCATCCTTGAATTTTGCAGGATGAATTGTAATTTTTTTAGGAACCATTTTGGGGTCCATACAGGGGGCAGACTAGCAACTTCACAAAGTGGCCCTGTGTTGTAGGTGGGTGCAAATCCATAGAACACAAGTATATGGGGCCCTCACAAGGGAGGGGGTCAGCAATACCATAGTGCAGCACAAAACACCGCCCCAGCAGAACTGACTACCGCAGTGCAGCACGTTACTCATACTTACCAACATCTCGGTCAGATTGGGGCGCTTAAGCCCTGGGAATGCCCACTTATGGGCACAGTTTGTGTTAGCCCCACCCATTTTCAGCCAGGGACATGTGATGGCCTGCTTTAAAGTGGTTATCCAATTTCTGAAACAGACCCCCGGGCCTGTGTGCCAGGCCCCTCACAGGTAATATACTTAACCCGCTCCCGGTCTGCGCACCGCCGCTGCTGCTTCTCCCTGTACACGGATGAAAACATCCGGTGTCGGGGGGGGGGAGTAGCCAATGGCAGGCGGGGACGAGCCTCCCTAGCGTCACCCGCAGTGTTAGGGAGGCTCGTCCTAGACCAGAATCGCAGCATTATCTCCTCTACATCAGGACTTATAGCTGTTATCGGATCGGTAGTGCTATCACTCCTGGCTGAATTCTAACAGCTCTCTATATCTCCCGATGTAGAGGAGATTGTGCTGTGATTTTCCTGCACAGGTGTTCTATGGCAGAGCTTTCAGGTGAGGGTACAGCTAGAATACCCCTGCCAGGACGGCACTCACTTCAGCGCATGTTGTACAGTTCAGAATCCGTACATGGCTGCGGTATACTGATTCCGTGTGCGCTGTAGTGAATAGCACTTCAGGAGGACCAAACTTCAAGGGGCCTCTTTTGGTGTTAAAATTAGAAAAGAAATAAAGTATATTGTGAAAATAATTTTTTGAGTATTTCTAACACTTAAAAAAAATTTTTACTTGAAGGTTTAGGTACACTTTAATGTAGTTCTTAAAGGCTATGTGCACCTTCAGAGGCCATTTTTTTATGATTGCATTTTAATCATTTTGGGCTAAAAATCTTTTTTTAATTGGTCTTTATTAAAAATATTGAGCCGTTCTGTCACAAAGGGTTAACTGTTTTTCGAACTGTGTGACTGGTACTTTCACTTTGTGCGCCTTATCTCTAAACTACTGAGAGGTCATAACACCTATTTAAGCCACATTCTTATCCGTAAGATAAGGACTGAGCTAGAAGGGGCAGTTCACGTCTGCGAATGTTCTGTCTCAGGAATAGAAAAACAGAAGAAAAAAACGTTTCTAGTATTATGCCTTTTCAAAAGAATAGGACAAAATGTATGTCAGGATGACGGTTCCATTTTGTTTTACATTAAAGTCAATGGCATGACGGATACCTCCAATGGCATCCATCATTTATTCCGTTCAACGGATCCGTTTTTCTTTTCACTCATGAAAACAAGATCAAAACGGATGTGTAAATAACACTTTGGTCCAGATCCGTATAAAAATACAGCAAATTTGCTTCCGTTTAGACTGATCCATTGTAACGGATCTACCAACGCAGATGTGAACCCGGCCTAATGAGTGTTTATAATGTCAGAGAGCAGATTAGCTGGCTGATGGAGCAGAGAGAAATTCATAAAGTGGACGTAGTGAGTTACGCTTCCAGTGACCTCCTGCCTGATACGGACGTTAGTTGGATTGGATTGAAGATTATAGTTAATGCCTACAGTTATAGATAGGATTACAACAGTGAGCGGGGCCCGGTGCAATAGAATACAGTGACTGCATCAGGCCCCGCTGCCATTTAAAACTAGATGCCGGCCCTCAGCCCCACCTTGACTCCCTCCCCACTGATACACCCACCGACCGCGCTGTGCAGCCTGCGGTTGGCGGTGTATCAGTGTAAACGGCAGAATTTGCCCCATAAGACGCACTGCTATTCTCCCAACTACCACTTTTCAGTGCGTCTTATAGGGCAAAAAATACTGTATTATTACCGGTAATTGGGTTTTCCAATAGCCTACACAGCAACACTGTCAGGAGGGTGTCCCTGCCTCCTAAGGACAGGAAATAATATAAAAGTCCAAGATTAAAGGGCTCCCTCCCCTTATCGGCTTTAGTTATTGGCATAAGACATAGTAGTGATGCAAAATGAAATATATTAAAAGAGGACCTGTCACCGCTCCTGACATGCTTGTTTTAATAGCTTCATGCATTCCCCATGTAGTAACAATTCTGGAGCATCTAGTCTTATGGCTCTATGTTGTACTATTTCTGCCAGAAGTTATGAATGAATTGCTAGCAGTCTGCAGTAAGGGTACAGAGGGGTGGTAACTAGTGTTGGGCGAGCATGCTCGGCCAAACACCAGTTCTGCTCGAACATCGCTACGCTTGGCCGAATATTGCGTGTGCTCGAGTCAGTGTATTTAAATCTAATTTAACCTCTATTTCTGAAAAGTTTCACAACCTTCTACGTTACAGCCAACAATGTTAACCTCTACACTAAATCTAATTTAACCTCTATTTCTGAAACGTTTCTGGCGGGATTTGAACTCACAACCTTCTACATTACAGCCAAGAATCTTAACCACTACATAGTGTAGTGGTTAAGATTCTTGGCTGTAATTTAGAAGATTGTGAGTTCAAATCGCGGCAGAAACTTTTCAGAAATAGAGGTTAAATTATATTTAACTCCTTAAGGAACTGGCTCATTTTCTACTCTAGGGGTTTCTACTCTAGGGGTGCATCAGGGGGGCTTCAAAAAACCAGTCCAGCAAAATCTGCCTTCCAAAAACCGTATGGCGCTCCTTTCCTTATGGGGTGTTTCTGAAAACTACAGAATCAGGGTAATAAATATAGAGTTTTGTTTGACTGTTAACCCTTGCTTTGTTAACAGAAACAATTTTTTATTTTGGCACAGTTTTTTTTTTTTTTTTACTGTTAATTTGAGGGGTTAGGTCATGTGTTATTTTTATAGAGCAGATTCTTACGGACGTGGCAATACCTAATATGTCTACTTTTTTAAAAATTATTTAGGTTTTACACTATAATATCCTTCTTTAAACAAAAAGAAAACATTTTAATATCTCAATAGTCTGAGAGTCAGTTTTATTTTAGTTTTTAGCTGATTGTCTTAGGTAGGGGCTCATTTTTTGCGGGATGAGAGGGCGGTTTTATTGGCAATATTTTGGGGTGCATATGACTTTTTGATCGCTTGCTATTACACTTTGTGATGTAAGGGCTCTTTCACACCTGCGTTCTTTTCTTCCGGCATAGAGTTCCGTCGTCGGGGCTCTATGCCGGAAGAATCCTGATCAGTTTTATCCTAATGCATTCTGAATGGAGAGAAATCCGTTCAGGATGCATCAGGATGTCTTCAGTTCCGGACCGGAACGTTTTTTGGCCGGAGAAAATACCGCAGCATGCTGCGCTTTTTGCTCCGGCCAAAAATCCTGAACACTTGCTGCAAGGCCGGATCCGGAATGAATGCCCATTGAAAGGCATTGATCCGTATCCGGCCTTAAGCTAAACGTCGTTTCGGCGCATTGCCGGATCCGACGTTTAGCTTTTTCTGAATGGTTACCATGGCTGCCGGGACGCTAAAGTCCTGGCAGCCATGGTAAAGTGTAGTGGGGAGCGGGGGAGCAGCATACTTACAGTCCGTGCGGCTCCCGGGGCGCTCCAGAGTGACGTCAGGGCGCCCCAGGCGCATTGATCACGTGATCGCATGGCACGTCATCCATGCGCATGGGGCGCTCTGACGTCATTCTGGAGCGCCCCGGGAGCCGCACGGACTGTAAGTATACCACTCTCCCGCTCCCCACTACTACTATGACAACCAGGACTTTAATAGCGTCCTGGCTGCCATAGTAACACTGAAAGCATTTTGAAGACGGATCCGTCTTCAAATGCTTTCAGTTCACTTGCGTTTTTCCGGATCCGGCGTGTAATTCCGGCAAATGGAGTACACGCCGGATCCGGACAACGCAAGTGTAAAAGAGGCCTAAGGCAAAAAAAATAAAAAATGACTCAGACTATGGAGAGACTAAAATGTATTATTTTTTTTTTGTTTAAAAAAGGATATTATAGTGTAAAACCTAAATACATTTTGAAAAGTAGACATTAGGCATTGCCGAGTCCGTAAGAATCTTCTCTATTAAAATAACACATGACCTAACCCCTTAAATGAACGAAGTAAAAAAAAATTAATTTAAAAGGTGTAAAAAAAGCCATATTTTACACCATTTTTATTTTATTTTTTTGACTGTTCATCTGAGGGGTTAGGTCATGAGAGCCATAGTTTTTTTTTTCTTTTGGGCGATTGTCTGTGGCCAAATAGAATTAAAATTGGGTAAGGATTATAAATTTAGTACTCTGTATACCGGTGTGTGTTAGTATATCTGCGCAGGCTAGTGGTGATAATACATGCAGACAGTGTGTATCTTTTCCTTCTAAATTCCCTATAATTCGCATAAAGAGTCACACAGGTTCAGGGGCGTACCTAGAGCATTTGGCACCCGGGGCGAACCCTTTGTTTGGCACCCCCCCCCCCCCCCCCCCCAAGAAAGTTAAGAAAACATGCACAAACTTTTTTCAATGTTTTCAATAATATTTATTACAAAACATTCAGACATCCGCATGTGTTTTGCGGATCCGATCCATGTATCAGTGGATCCGTAAAAATCATACGGACGTCTGAATGGAGCCTTACAGGGGGGTGATCAATGACGGAGGTGATCAGGTAGTCTATATGGGTGATCACCCCTCTGTCATTGATCACCCCCCTGTAAGGCTCCATTCAGACATCCGCATGTGTTTTGCGGATCCGATCCATGTATCAGTGGATCCGTAAAAATCATATGGACCTCTGAATGGAGCCTTACAGGGGGGTGATCAATGACAGGGGGGTGATCAGGGAGTCTATATGGGGTGATCAGGGGTGATCAGTGGTTCATAAGGGGCATCTCCTCTCCTACATAGCGCCACATACCTCTTACATCCAGTGATGTCACCTTTGATGTAGACGTTCTCTTTCCTCATCTTCTCCATTCAAACCAGACCGCCATGATGATTTTTCTGCCATCTCCCGTCTCTGCAGAGATTGAGAAACAGACATTAGTTTCCTGCCACCCCCAATACTATACTGCAGAAACAGTCCCCCTGGAAATACTACTATAGTGCCCTAGTAATCATGTTCCTCATAGCCCCCAGTAGTAGTATAGCTCCCCATGATACCCCCTAGTAGTACTAATTTTCCCTATAATATGACAGTACATGAAATACCCCCGCTTAGTGCCCGCAGTTGAGCTAATGTCCCCATAATGTATGCCAGTATAAAATACCCCTATATAGTGCCCCAGTAAATGCCCTCATACTGCTCCTCTCCCCCTTCCCCATAGTGTCCCCATAATATGCCAGTAAAAAAATGCCCCTTAGTGCCCCCAGCAGATGCCCCTATAGTGCTCCTCCCCCACAATGTGTCAGTAAAAAAATGCCCCTTCTTAGTGCCACCATATGCCCCAATAGTGCTCCACTCCCCCATAGTGCCGCTCTCCCCTATAGTGCCTCCCATAATGTGCCAGTAAAAAAATGCCCCCTTAGTGCCACCAAATGCCAGTGCCCCCCATAATGTTCCAATACAAAAGACCACTTTAGAGCCCCCACTTCCCCATAGTGCCCCCAAATAATGCCCCTATAGTACACCAGATGCCCCATAGTGCTGCTCTCCCCTATAGTGCCCCCCAGAATGTGCCAATAATTAAAAAAAGCCCACAGATACCCCCATGGTGCCCCCCCATAATGTGCCAGTAAGAAATGTCCCCATAGTGCCAGCTCCCCCCCCTATAGTGCCAGCTCCCCCCCATAGTGCCAGCTCCCCCCCTATAGTGCCAGCTCCCCCCCATAGTGCCAGCTCCCCCTCCTATAGTGCCAGCCCCCCCTATAGTGCCAGCTCCCTCTATAGTGTCAGCTCCCCCTATAGTGCCAGCTGTCCCTATAGTGCCCCCCCCCATAGTGCTAGTTCCCCCATAGTGCCAGTTCCCCCATAGTGCCAGATCTCCCCCCATAGTGCCAGATCTCCCCCCATAGTGCCAGATCTCCCCCTATAGTGCCAGATCTCCCCCCTTAGTGCCAGATCTCCCCCTATAGTGCCAGATCTCCCCCCTATAGTGCCAGATCTCCCCCCTATAGTGCCAGATCTCCCCCCTATAGTGCCAGATCTCCCCCTATAGTGCCAGATCTCCCCCCTATAGTGCCAGATCTCCCCCTATCGTGCCAGATCTCCCCCCTATAGTGCCAGATCTCCCCCCTATAGTGCCAGATCTCCCCCCCTATAGTGCCAGCTCCCCCCCATAGTGCCAGCTCCCCCCCTATAGTGCCAGCTCCCCCCCATAGTGCCAGCCCCCCCTATAGTGCCAGCTCCCTCTATAGTGTCAGCTCCCCCTATAGTGCCAGCTGTCCCTATAGTGCCCCCCCCCATAGTGCTAGTTCCCCCATAGTGCCAGATCTCCCCCCATAGTGCCAGATCTCCCCCATAGTGCCAGATCTCCCCCTATCGTGCCAGATCTCCCCCCTATAGTGCCAGATCTCCCCCCTATAGTGCCAGATCTCCCCCCTATAGTGCCAGATCTCCCCCCTATAGTGCCAGATCTCCCCCTATAGTGACCCCCCATAGTGCTAGTTCCCCCATAGTGCCACCTCCCCCCCCCCATAGTGCCAGGCCCCCCCCCCCCCCCCCCCCCCGCAAAGAGGGGAAAAAAAAACAAAACGAATACTTACCTCCATCAGCTCAGCAGCGATGCAAGCCTTTTCCGGCCTGTGTCCCTGCTGTGTGCTGCCGGTCTCAGGCGTCGCAATCATAATGACATCATCGCGCTGCCTGAGCCGGCCTCTGATAGGCTGCAGGCATTAGTGCCTGCGGCCTATCAGAGGAACAGGGGAGGGACACGCCTCTCCCTCCCCTGCCCCACAGCACACAGCGGCCGCAATTACATCCAGGGCCGCGCCGCCTGTGGCGATCGGCGGTGCGGCCCTGAAGAATAAAAAATATAATTTTTTTTTTTTAAAGACAGGCGGCCTGGCTGGCACCCCCCTTGTGAGTGGCACCCAGGGCGGCCCCCCCCCCCCCCCCCCCCCTTGGTACGCCACTGCACAGGTTTCCTACCTTACACTGTTGTCCTCTATGATTCCTTCTTGCGAATATGCGCCGGGAGCTTGTTGTGGAGTCTTTTTTGTCTTCAGCTCAACTGCTTCTTCACGTGCCGCCCCGGCCGGTGGCAGACACGCGCGCAGGAGCCGCTGTGTACTTGGGAAGCGTGTGACGTCACACTTACCTCTACTGGTGCCTCAGTGAGACAATTCTCACCCAAACGCGTTTCCGGGCCTGCGGGCTCCTTCGTCAGGGATGTTCAGCTCTCTTGTCCTGCAGATCTCACCTGCTGGGGCTGCAGGACCTGCCATGACGTCACACTGGTCGCAGATCATAGAGAACAATAGTGTAAGGTAGGAAACCTATGTGACTCTTTATGCAAATTATAGGGAATTTAGAAGGAAAAGATACACACTGTCTGCATGTATTATCACCACTAGCCTGCGCGGATATACTAACACTTATACAGATATCATACTCTTCTTCTGGCCGTATCAGGGGAACCAGCACTTATATCCAGCAGCGGCATCTTATTATTGTCAATAAAGACATCATATAGGATTTGCACACACGGGAGCGCAGTAGTGTATTTTTATAATATAAATACAAATTTTGTACTCTATGGAAGTGTGGTACTCCCTGAAGCAACCGTCAATGCAGAGGCCCGGATGATCGGGGCACGTGTCACACTGAGTGGTGGTGTCCTTCCGTATCCCCCTCCTGTGACACACTCTGCACTTTTTTGGGGACCATCCCTTCTTTCCAGTATGGGGGACCACACCTGGAAAGTGTTGGCCAGGGACGATCCGGGCGCCTCCAAGTCCCAAGTTACTGAGGACTGCTCTTTCCCGGTCAGAAAAGATCAGGGCCTTGGGGACTGCCTCATAGAACTGCAGGAATTTCCCTTTGTTGCCAGTGCACCGGGACAGCACAAAAGAGTTGTACAAGGCAACCTGTACCAAGTAGACCGCGTTATATGGCTTGAGGACTTGATCAGAGAGATCAACTCCTCCCATATACCGATTGTAGTCCACGATACAATCGGGCTTGAGGACCGTTGCCGCGGTACCTTGCACAGGGACAGGGGTGATGCCGTTACCGTGAATTGTGGACAGTACAAGGACATCCCTCTTATTCTTATATCTGACCAACAACAGGTTTCCACTGGTAAGGGCACGGGTCTCACCCTTGGGGATAGGTACCTGGAGGGGGTGGGTAGGGAGGCCGCGTTGATTTTTCCGCACGGTCCCACAAGCAGACGTCGATCTGGCGGCGAGGGACTGGAACAAGGGGATACTAGTATAAAAGTTATCCACGTGCAGGTGGTAACCCTTATCTAGCAGTGGGTGTGCATAAGGTCCCACACAAGATTCCCGCTAACACCCAGAGTGGGGGGACATTCTGGGGGTTGAATACGGGAATCTTGCCCCTCGTTCACACGAAACTTGTAAGTGTACTCTGAAGTACTCTCACAAAGTTTGTACAGCTTCACGCCATACCTCGCCCGCTTAGAGGGAACATACTGGTGGAAAATGAGTCTCCCCTTGAAAGCAATGAGAGACTCATCAACAGCGACCTTCCTTCCAGGTACATAGGCCTCCAAAAATTTGTCCGCAAAGTGATTGATGACTGGCCTGATTTCTCGCCCATATTCATTGGGGGACACAGGAACCGTGGTATAGCGATGTCCTCTAAGAGGCGTTGACACTAGGCAGAAGCTGTTAGCCCCTCCCACGGCAGCTATACCCCCTCCAGCCTGGAGAGAGAGCTCCAGTTTTTTCTAGTGTCAAAAGGAGGCAAGATGAATCTCGCGCTTCCCGATATCCGACAACATAATCCGCCCTTTTCGGAAGCGGGCGCCAAGCGCCGCTCTGAAAAGGGTTGATGCCTGCACTGGCCGATATCGCGGACGACTCGCGCCACGAGGCTCATACTTGACATGGTGCCGCGGGGTGGACATCATCAGTCAGCCGGGCGCTGCAAAAGATTTAAGCCCTGTTTTCACATTGGGCTTACAGGTGTCCCGAAGGGGGGGCGGTTCCTTCCAGCCCAGTTTTTACTCCCGGCCTGCAAGGCGGGCTCCACCGGCCGGTGTGTGCATCTTGTGCACCGCTGCAGGTCCTCCGGCCGACCGGCAGGGCTTTCCGGTCGGCCGCGCATCAAACTTTAGGCCCGGCTTCGCGACATGCTAGGCTGCAATTTTCCTCTCCGGGCATGGGGGGGCAGCGCACTGGCGCGAATTCTCCCGCCTAGCTGTCCCCCGCCCTCAGAAGCCCGCTGAGCACCGCCCCTGATCTTTTTACCCCTTCCTGGTCGGCCACTTCTGTTAGGCCGGTACCGGATTTTCAGGGGTTTAGAGATGCAGAGCAACTTGCTTTAATATGCAGGATTTAATCCCTTCCTGCCTCTTATCCAGCTTGAGGCTAGTTTAAAAAAAAATATATATATTTTTTTTACGTCCATATGGGCCCTACCCCCCTCAGCCCTTATCACCGCTGGTAGCTCAGTGGTAATGCCGTTGCACCATGTCCAGGGTCTCTGTGTTCAAAAACCCCTTTCAGCCTCTAAAAAATGTAACATTAACCATGCGGTACCAGACTGAGTCCGTGCTCTATTCCGGACACAGGAGGACCTCTCATAGTTTCCCAATCCACCCTCCGCGGCTGTTGGGTTGATAACTCTCCACCCACGCAATACATTGAAGGACCCCTGACAGTTCCCAATCCACCCTCCTGGGTCGTTTGGTTTATAATTTTCTATCTGCGCATTCCAATTAAGGACCTCTGGATGTCCCAATCCACCCTCCGGGGTCGCTTGGTTGATTATTCTCCACCTTCACAATCCAGTGGAGCAGCTCTGGAACTTCCCAATCCACCCTACGGGGTCGTTTGGTTGATAATGCACCTCCTGTGCAATCCGATGGAAGGTCCTCTAGAAGTTCCCATTCCACCCTCCGGGTAGTTTGGTTGATAAGTCCCCACCTGCGCAGTCCGCAAGATTCTGAGGGGTAGACCTACGCGCAAGCGGGCCACAGCAGGTCGTCTTTTCTCCTTGAATATCTCCGCACCCCCACCCTTCCTCCCTGGGTCACGCTCAGACACACCCTCCCTCCAAGGAGAGGGTCAGTCCGAGAGGGGGGGGGGGGAATCACTGATTCAGCCCCTGACATGAATCCAAAGCAATCTCCAAGATTGCGTCTACGGTAGCCAGCAGTACTTGTTGTATGCATTACCCCCTTCCATAGGCGGAGTAATTGCACTACTACAGGATACAGTACTTGCCTTATACATTGTCCCCTGCCATTGATAGACTAAGTACAATAACACTGGTTTTAGTGCCGGATGTATATTTTCCCCCTTCTGTAGGTGGCGGAATTGCATCTCCACTGGGTTCAGTACCTGCCGTATGCATTAGACCTTTCACAGGTGGCGTTATGACATTATCACTGGTTACAATGTGTGCTGTATGCATTACCACCTTACGTAGGTGCAATAATTGCACTCCCACGGGGTACAGGACTCGTCATATGCACTAGTTCCCGCCGTGTGCATTAATCCCCCTTCATAGGTGGAGTATTTTCCCTGTTACTGGCTTAAGTACTTGCCGTATGCACCACCTTCCATAGGTGGGGTAATTGCACTACCATTGGGTACGGTCCCGACTGTCGCGCTATCCCTTTCCATAGGCGGAGTATTGCACATCACCGTGCTTCCTGTTACATTACTCTATTCCACAAGTGATCCACTAGAGGGGGAATAATTAAACATCTTAAGATGCCTTAGCTTATTTCACAAGTGGGACGTAGCAACAGTCGGTATCCACGGGTGCCCAGTACTCTTCATCTAGTGGTATATGAGTGCTCCGAGTGGATACGTTGGCTATTCCACATTGTATCCTTCTTTTCTTTGGTGCTGCCTTCTCAGGGGGTTACCTAGCATCACTTATGTGTCCTATGGGACCGCCCATCTCCATGGGCCTCCTCTGTTCCAGTTGGTCATGATATTGTCCGCATCAATACGTAGTACGTACACCATTGCACATAATATGGTGAGTACGTTCCAGCGAGTCGAGTGTTTTCACTGACTCTGTATTCTCTATCCACCACTTTTCCATCTCTGGGAAGGTGGTTATACTGGCACTCTGGTTTAGCTACTACAGCGTGTTCTCCACAGGTGAAGCTTTTACGCTAATGCTCGAGTTCGTGGTCGCTGCAGTGGGGCGTCCCCCTCAGGTAGGGGTCCTACCCTGGCGCTAGCTTTGGCAGTTGCTCCTGTTCAGCGCCCTTCCAGGTAGAGTTTTTACGGTAGCTCCACTTCACTGGAGCAGTATGGTACATGGCTTCTATGGAATAGTCTCAGGCCTCCCTCTGAGTTTTGCGCTGATGGGCAAGCGCTGGCTACTACTGGGGGAGTAGTATTTGCGTTACCACTACATACTAGGGTTCTTACTGCACAGCTCCTTCGTCAGGTGGTGGATTCTTCTAGCGTTGCATTCGGTGGCCTCTGCGGGTGGCCCCTCCTCTGCTGGGGTATAGGGCTATCAATACAGTGTGACTCCCCTTGCCTGGCTTCCTCCTCAGGTGAAGTTTTTGCACAGCCACTAAATCCTTGGCTACTCCTGTATAGCTGAGGCTTCAAATTTCAGTGAATGTCAGTAGCTCTCCTACATGCACAACCGTGATATGGTGCTCACTCCAAAGGCAACACCCCAAGCCCAAAAAAGTAGACAAAAGTAGTTAGAATTGAAAGTTGGAGGGCACTCAATTACCAGGAGGTCAAATGGAGATTAGCACTTTCATTCAGATAAAAACCTTATTTATTGCTATATAATAAAATATAATATATAAAAATGGCAATAGCGATAGATACTAATATCCTATTCCAGGGAAAATCCTTGTGTGGAACCCTGTGTGGATGGTCTATGTGGATACCAGCGCTCACTCCTTGTGTCGGGTAGAGTTTGCTGTTTGATGAGCGTTGTCCCCCACCTACAGCATCAACCCAATAGCGTCCACAAAAGATTGTAACAATCGATTATAAAGTATAGCACAAATAGATAAAGCAAAAATATATGTATATATAAAAGTAGTGATAAATAAGAAAATAAAAAATAGAAAATAAAAAATTTATAATAAATATTAATGTTAATATAGTGCAAATTTGTGGATTGGAGAACGCAGCAGGAAAAGATATGAATGTCTATTCCAGATTCTCCCCGATAATCACATGGATAACCAGTCTCGCTATATTGCAATATGGTAATTCTGCCAGAATGTCGATAAACTGCAAGGTACGGTAAATTAAAATTCAAAGTATAGAATCCTCCTATGATCCATTACATCAATCGCCCTCAGTGGAATTCAACCAACAGCACCATAGTTCACTGTATTGCCAGGGGTATAAATATTAGGGGTGTATATACTGTATATGTGTATACACTGTCCAGACACCTCTGCAGTCCCCCGTAAATAACGCCGTGCTGGTATAATCATTCATCTGCATATATTACCCCTTGAAGCATTAGGTTTATAGATCTGGATATTTGCCAAAAGGGCTACGTTACCCTCCAATGGACTTAGTAGGATGTTGCCAGCTTGCGTGTATCCTGCGATGCTTGCGATTATATGCGTTCCAGTCGGCGTCGCACGTGGCATCCCACGTGTGCTGGAATCACTGTTCTATTTTCTACAGCGCTTTGTCTGATTCAGGGAAACTCGTCCTCAATTATGGTCAGGTAGCTACCCTAGTGTATTCCAATGTTTCAAATTAGCAATCAGTCCATCTGATATGTACTGGCTTGAGTTCGTATACTGTCTTTTGACACCAAACGTGTTTCGGGACTACGGTCCCTTCCTCAGTAGTAGACAGTATACTAATGTTCGTACCTTTTTATAGCATTCCGGGGAAGGAGAGGGCTCAGACAGATATAATATATGGAATGGATTCCAATAGATCGGCCGGTAATTAAACTGCAGACTCATTTCATAAGGACTATGCGTCTCTCATGCGGTTATAATGAACAATGTACTATGGATTCCATATAGGTGAATATGGACATATAGGACATAAATGGGAAAGTTAATGGCCATATATTCTATTTAGTCCATATATTGCATCCAGAGGGTAATTAAAAATGTATATGCAGAAGTTGATCAGAAAAAAAATAATAATAATGATAATATGTGTTACATCCAGAGGTTAATCCGAAAATATAGTGCCAAACATATATGAGTATATGTATGAAATGTATACAGTACAGACCAAAAGTTTGGACACACCTTCTCATTCAAAGAGTTTTCTTTATTTTCATGACTATGAAAATTGTAGATTCACACTGAAGGCATCAGAACTATGAATTAACACATGTGGAATTATATACATAACAAAAAAGTGTGAAACAACTGAAAATGTCTTATTCTAGGTTCTTCAAAGTAGCCACCTTTTGCTTTGATTACTGCTTTGCACACTCTTGGCATTCTCTTGATGAGCTTCAGGAAGTAGTCACCTGAAATGGTTTTCACTTCACAGGTGTGCCCTGTCAGGTTTAATAAGTGGGATTTCTTGCCTTATAAATGGGGTTGGGACCATCAGTTGCATTGTGGATAAGTCAGGTGGATACACAGCTGATAGTCCTACTGAATAGACTGTTAGAATTTGTATTATGGCAAGAAAAAAGCAGCTAAGTAAAGAAAAACGAGTGGCCATCATTACGTTAAGAAATGAAGGTCAGTCAGTCCGAAAAATTGGGAAAACTTTGAAAGTGTCCATCAAGCGCTACAAAGAAACTGGCTCACATGCGGACCGCCCCAGGAAAGGAAGACCAAGAGTCACCTCTGCTGCGGAGGATAAGTTCATCCGAGTCACCAGCCTCAGAAATCGCAGGTTAACAGCAGCTCAGATTAGAGACCAGGTCAAAGGTCAATGCCACACAGAGTTCTAGCAGCAGACACATCTCTAGAACAACTGTTAAGAGGAGACTGTGTGAATCAGGCCTTCATGGTAGAATATCTGCTAGGAAACCACTGCTAAGGACAGGCAACAAGCAGAAGAGACTTGTTTGGGCTAAAGAACACAAGGAATGGACATTAGACCACTGGAAATCTGTGCTTTGGTCTGATGAGTCCAAATTTGAGATCTTTGGTTCCAACCACCATGTCTTTGTGCGACGCAGAAAAGGTGAACGCATGGACTCTACATGCCTGGTTCCCCCCCGTGAAGCATGGAGGAGGAGGTGTGATGGCGTGGGGGTGCTTTGCTGGTGACACTGTTGGGGATTTATTCAAAATTGAAGGCATACTGAACCAGCATGGCTACCACAGCATCTTGCAGCGGCATGCTATTCCATCCGATTTGCGTTTAGTTGGACCATCATTTATTTTTCAACAGGACAATGACCCCAAACACACCTCCAGGCTGTGTAAGGGCTATTTGACCATGAAGGAGAGTGATTGGGTGCTGCGCCAGATGACCTGGCCTCCACAGTCACCAGACCTGAACCCAATAGAGATGGTTTGGGGTGAGCTGGACCGCAGAGTGAAGGCAAAAGGGCCAACAAGTGCTAAGCATCTCTGGGAACTCCTTCAAGACTGTTGGAAGACCATTTCAGGTGACTACTTCTTGAAGCTCATCAAGAGAATGCCAAGCGTGTGCAAAGCAGTAATCAAAGCAAAAGGTGGCTACTTTGAAGAACCTAGAATATGACATATTTTCAGTTGTTTCATACTTTTTTGTTATGTATACAATTCCACATGTGTTAATTCATAGTTGTGATGCCTTCAGTGTGAATCTACAATTTTCATAGTCATGAAAATAAAGAAAACTCTTTGAATGAGGAGGTGTGTCCAAACTTTTGGTCTGTACTGTATATACACCCCTGATATATATACCCCTGACAATTCAGTAAACTATGGTGCTGTTGGTTAAATTCCACTGAGGGCGATTGATGTAATGGATCATAGGAGGATTCTATACTTTGAATTTTAATTTACCGTACCTTGCAGTTTAGCGACATTCTGGCAGAATTACCATATTGCAATATAGCGAGACTGGTTATCCATGTGATTATCGGGAAGAATCTGGAATAGACATTCATATCTTTTCCTGCTGCGTTCTCCAATCCACAAATTTGCACTATATTTACATTAATATTCATTTTCTATTTTTTACTGAAAAATAAATAAATAAAAAAGTCATATTCAGTAAAGCCCACTGTGGGAATCTGGATTACTGATTGGCCAACAAAGTCAGGATCCTCTGGGGTACACCAGACAAGTTCACCGGTAGGGGGCTCAGGTGGACTTATCTGGTGGGCCAGAAAACTAGTACAAGCCCCAGGGCGGCTCATACTAGTGTGGGCCACAGGGTTCACCGCCTTGGGGGCTCATCATCGTCACTAGATGATGAGGAGGACGCGGATGACAAGAGGAAAGTGGGGTCATCCTCGTCCTCACTGGGGCTCTCGGAGTCAGAGGCAAGCAGGGCGTATGCCTCCTCGGCCGAGAACGTCTGGTGGGCCATAGGGGAGTGTGTGTGTGTGTAAAACTTTATTTAGTATGCGTGTGTGTGGGGGGACGGGTGTTCACGTTCACTACCCTAACCCACCCTAAACCTAACAGAAAAAATAATAATAAATAAAAAAAATTTGAGCCTCAAAAATTTCAAAAAATAAAATAAAAAAATGACTCAAATTCGCTGATCAGTGGTCCGAAGCTGATCAGCGGTGGGGTGGGTGATGCGCTAACAGTAGCCAGACGCTAAGAGTGCCGGCCACAGTCAGAGTACGCACAAAAGAAAAAGCGCTTGCGCCCCCCAAAAATGTGTGTGTTGGGAGGGCAGGGGGGCAAGCTGCAGCACCCCTGGGGGGTCTAGGGCAGTGATGGCTAACCTTGGCACTCCAGCTGTGGTGAAACTACGACTCCCAGCATGCTCCATTTATTTCTATAGAGTTCTGAGAGCAACCAAGCAAGCGGGGCATCTTGGGAGTTGTAGTTTTACCACAGCTGGAGTGCCAAGGTTAGCCATCACTGGTCTAGGGTCTCACAGCTTCACCCGATCAGGGTGAAGCCCAAAAATAAAACTTTTTTTCCCCTAAAACTTTTTTTCCCCTGCCTAATCTAACCTTTCCCTGCGAACTTTGAGTGGCTCACGTGGGGGTGCTGGAGGTGCTGGGCTCAGGTGGACGGAGGGGCTCCTCTCTCCCCTCTCCACAGAAGCAATGTGAAGGAGAAGAGCAGAGCTGGGGGAAGTTAACCCCCGCCCGCCCGTCCAGCCAATAGGAAGCGATCCTGAGAAGTGATGTCACCGCCACCTCTCAGGATCTAAGGATGGTGATTGGTGGTGTATTTTCACACCACCGATCACTATCCTATTCCGGGTTATCGGGTCACCAGGGACCCGAATGACCCGGAAATGCAGCAAACCGCAGGTCTGAGTTGACCTGCCGTTTGCTGCAATCGCCGATACGGGGGGTCACAGGACGACCCCCCTCGGCCTTGTCACAGAGTGCCTGCTGAATGATTTCAGCAGGCACTCTGTTCCGATCACCGCCTGCCGCGCGGCGGTGATCGGAAATACACAGGGCGTACCTGTACGGATTCGGACATCAGGGCGCCCTGTGTCCGCAAGAGGTTAAATACACTGGGGTGTTCCCAAGCACTGACTCCATATATGGACATAGCTATATATGGAGTCAGAGCAGGGACTCCTTAGCCGAACTAGAGTCCCGACACCCTCCCCTCTTCAGAGCAGGGGGGTGCATGGTGTAATGCTCGGGTTCTCCCATTGACTTCCATTGTGCTCGGGTGTACCTGCACAGATTTACTGTATCCAGTCAGTGCTGCCATTTTCAGACTGTGCAGGTACACCCCCACCCCCCCCAACTAGTTACCTTAACTCTGTACCCTTACTGAAGGCTAATAGCAATTAATTCAGAACTTCTAGCAGGAATAATAAAGGAATGGCACAACATACAGACATAAGAATAGATGCTACAGAATAGGGATGCAACGATTAATCGATGTCATCGATAACTGGATTTGTTGTCGACGAATCCAGTTATCGATGACATCGCTGATTCGTTGCTATGCGGGCGGGCACCGGCGGGCGGTTTACTTTAAGTCACTGCATCTTTATTTTACCTTAAAATGACACTCCAGTAAAAGGCAGAGCGGAGGGCGGCGTAACGTCACTTACTCATGTGATGCGCCTGCCCCGCCTCCTTCATTCATAAAGTGGGCGGAGCAGGTGCGTCACGTGAGTAAGTGACGTTACGCCGCCGCCCGCTCTGCCTGTTAGTTGTTACTGGAGCGTCACGATTGTAAGGTAAAATAAAGATGCAGTGAGTGATTAGTCTGCTGTGAGCAGCAGGGCCGGGGCTGTTATGGGTAGGGGGATCGGTCTATGGCACTGCTATGGGGAGGGGGAAATCTGTCTATGGCACTGCTATGGGGAGGGGGAAATCTGTCTATGGCACTGCTATGGGGAGGGGGGATCTGTGCACTGTTATGGGGAAAGGGATCTGTGCACTGTTATGGGGAAAGGGATCTGTGCACTGTTATGGGGAAAGGGATATGTGCACTGTTATGCGGAAAGGGATCTGTGCACTATTATGGGGAAAGGGATCTGTGCACTGTTATGCCCATAACAGTGCACATATCCCCTTCCCCATAACAGTGCACATATCCCCTTCCCCATAACAGTGCACATATCCCCTTCCCCATAACAGTGCACATATCCCCCTCTCCATAACAGTGCACATATTCCCTTCCCCATAACAGTGCACATATCCCCCTCTCCATAACAGTGCACATATCCCCCTCTCCATAATAGTGCACAGATCCCCCTCTCCATAACAGCGCCACCCACAGATCCTCCCCATAACAGCACCATCCACAGATCTTCCCATAACAGTGTCGTCCACAGATCCCCCCCATAACAGTGCCATCCACAATTTGTTTTAATATGGCCTTTGAACATAATTTTTCAAGTAAAATCATATAAACCGCTTTGTTTTGTAATTTTGTCGTTTTTCACGATTAATTGAAGAAATTAATCGGCAACTAATCGATTATTCTAATAATCGTTAGCTGCAGCCCTACTACAGAATTGTTATTACATGGGGAATGCATGTAGCTATTAAAACAAGCATGTCCAGAGAGGTGAAAGGTCCTCTTTAAAACTAATTTAAACAATACAAAATTATATGTCAAAGGCTATTGAAAAAACTATTTACCAGTAAGAGTAATATTATCTTTTCCCGGGTGCCTCCACAATGGCACTGACATGAGGATTAACAGAAATAGAAAATTAGATTGGGACTGCCGCAGACAAACTTTACCACCAAAGGATACATCGTGATTATACAAAACATCCAGTTTGTAAAGCCTGAAGAAAGTCTTTGGATTCTCCCAGGTAGTCACTCTGCAAATTTGATCAATAGAAACAGAAGCTTTCTCCGCCCAAGAGTCGGATACGATCATAGTCGAATGAGGCTGGGCAACATTTTTTGCATAATACTAAAAGCCAAAAATGGAACAACACAAAGCCTCAGACAAATAACACGAAGGGCATGTCCATGTACACAATATAACCCATGAATATGCTCCAGAAGGGAATAAAAACACTAAGTCCATTAATATTAATCAAAATGATCACCAATTTATTAAACAAAAAAAATCAAAAGTACATGATTAAAAACATAAATGGGATAACGTCAGAAATAGGTAAAAATGACCATAATGCTGTACTAAGTCGCTGGCCCCACTACACCCGAAAATAATATATAACAGGTCAAAGAAGTCTCAGGGGGGACCGGGTGGTACTACAAAATAACAACATCTATTCACAGAAATAGCCTATACAGGAGTTATACAATAATTTAAGAGGGGGGCGTCCACCATGATCCTCAAATAACAAAATCAGGCTAGATAAATAATCACATTAGAACTCAAACCCACAGGACCCACCTGTAGACATGGTCAGGGGAAGGGAACCCAAAAATGTCCACAGAACGCCACAACGTGCATTTCACTTAGTCAGGAGGTCAAACATTTTATACGCCAAAACCAACACATAGGTGGTAAGTATATGGCGCGTTCCACCAGGTGATAGGTTCTGTGTCATCATGGCAGTGCCGACAGTGTCAGGGGGAGGACCGCAGCCCAGGGCAACAGCCAGTGATCCAGGCCGCCCCCCCAAGGCCCGCCCCCCCAAGGCACCCCAGTGACGCGCTCCACCAACCTATCAGGAGCATTTGATCCCGTTGCCTAGGAACAGATAAACTGGGTATTAAAAAACCCACCGAATCTCCAAAATAAAGGAGACATCAGAACCCGGAAATCATAGGGGCCCATTACATGGTACTGAACAAAACTATATACAAACCGGATTCCAAAAAAGTTGGGACACTATACAAATCTTGAATAAAAACTGAATGCAATGATGTGGAGGTGCCAACTTCTAATATTTTATTCAGAATAGAACATAAATCACGGAACAAAAGTTTAAACTGAGAAAATGTACAATTTTAAGGGAAAGATATGTTGAATCAGAATTTCATGGTGTCAACAAATCCCCAAAAAGTTGGGACAAGGACATTTTCACCACTGTGTGGCATCTCCCCTTCTTCTTACAACACTCAACAGATGTCTGGGGACCGAGGAGACCAGTTTCTCAAGTTTAGAAATAGGAATGCTCTCCCATTCTTGTCTAATACAGGCCTCTAACTGTTCAATCGTCTTGGGCCTTCTTTGTTGCACCTTCCTCTTTATGATGCGCCAAATGTTCTCTATAGGTGAAAGATCTGGACTGCAGACTGGCCATTTCAGTACCCAGATCCTTCTCCTACGCAGCCATGATGTTGTGATTGATGCAGAATGTGGTCTGGCATTATCTTGTTGAAAAATGCAGGGTCTTCCCTGAAAGAGATGATGTCTGGATGGGAGCATATGTTGTTCTAGAACCTGAATATATTTTTCTGCATTGATGGTGCCTTTCCAGACATGCAAGCTGCCCATGCCACACGCACTCATGCAACCCCATACCATCAGAGATGCAGGCTTCTGAACTGAGCGTTGATAACAACTTGGGTTGTCCTTGTCCTCTTTGGTCCGGATGACATGGCGTCCCAGATTTCCAAAAAGAACTTTGAATCGTGACTTGTCTGACCACAGAACAGTCTTCCATTTTGCCACACTCCATTTTAAATGATCCCTGGCACAGTGAAAACGCCTGAGCTTGTGGATCTTGCTTAGAAATGGCTTCTTCTTTGCACTGTAGAGTTTTAGCTGGCAATGGCGGATGGCACGGTGGATTGTGTTCACTGACATGGTTTCTGGAAGTATTCCTGAGCCCATTCTGTGATTTCCTTTACAGTAGCATTCCTGTTTGTGGTGCAGTGTCGTTTAAGGGCCTGGAGATCACGGGTATCCAGTATGGTTTTACGGCCTTGACCCTTACGCACAGAGATTGTTCCAGATTCTCTGAATCTTCGGATGATGTTATGCACAGTTGATGATGATAGATGCAAAGTCTTTGCAATTTTTCGCTGGGTAACACCTTTCTGATATTGCTCCACTATATTTCTGCGCAACATTGTGGGAATTGGTGATCCTCTACCCATCTTGGCTTCTGAGAGACACTGCCACTCTGAGAAGCTCTTTTTATACCCAATCATGTTGCCAATTGACCTAATTAGTGTTAATTGGTCTTCCAGCTCTTCGTTATGCTCAAATTTACTTTTTCCAGCCTATTATTGCTACTTGTCCCAACTTTTTGGGGATTTGTTGACACCGTGAAAATTTGAATCAACGTATTTTTCCTTTAAAATGATACATTTACTCGGATTAAACGTTTGATCTGTCATCTACGTTCTATTACAAATAAAATATTGACATTTGCCATCTCCACATTGCATTCAGTTTTTATTCACAATTTGTTTAGTGTCCCAACTTTTTTAGAATCCGGTTTGTAATATCTCTAATCTGTGATACAATGAATATGGGCAAAAATAAAATCCAAAGGTATTATTCGCTAACATGACAATTAAAGTGATAGCGCTAGTCTACTACTATCAAATTAAAGTGACAGCGCATCACTAAATAAATTAGCATTTTGACACAACATCATTACTAATACGAATCATATATCAGTACTGAATAAAATTATAAAAAAAGTGCACTGTGCGATAATGTATATCAATTCAAAAAAATACAATACCAATTCACATATAAAGGTGCATTAAGTGCCATATAATCCAAATCACATATATTGTCCTCAGACCACTGTTTTCATTGGTCCACTGGTCCAGTCACATGTCTAATATAAAGTTCCAAAAAGTCTCCACTGGGCCCCGAGTTAAAAATCCACCATTCATCAATATCCTACATATCTAGTATAACAGGATCATGTATTCCAAACAGACGTACTCTGACCCGGCATATTCCCATCCCAAAATGACATCAGAGATGAAAGTATCAAAACATAAACACAATATTAGACACTAATATGACATAACTATCAAAGACACATAATAAAAAATGCATCATACAAAGGATTCGAAGCTGAGGGCCTCATTTAGCCCTAAAGGAATCACTGTATTTAGCAGTACCATCTATCTCGTCTCTTTCTGGAGGAGACATTTAATATCCCCTTCCCTAATCTCACTCTATCAATCCCCTTGAAGCATATCCCATTCGGGTTGCTTCTACAGACCTCTCTAAAGTGTTCTGTAATGGGTTTAAGTTTTTTAAAGATTTTCTTGATCATTAAAATCACCTGCCACTTGAATGTCCCGTACATGCTCCAAAATTCTCACCTTCAAGGCCTTTGTTGTCATCCCTAAATAAATAAGACCACACGGGCATTGGGCATAATAAACCACTGCCTCTGTGTTACAAGAGATGTGATGCACAAATTTGAACTCCCTACTCCACCCCGAATTCACAAAACTCTCAGATCGTATCATGTAGCGGCAGGCAGTACAACTACCACATGGAAAGGAACCTCACTTAGGGTCCCTATCTCCAAACAATCCGCCACTACTGGGAGCCACATAGTGGCTTCTAGTCACTATGTCGCTCACATTTTTTGAGATTTTCCATGTAATCAAAGGGCCCTTCGAAGTCCCAATCTGTCAACAAAACTTGCCAATGTCTATCCAATATGGAGTATACCTGCATCCACTGGGTATTAAAGCACTCACAAATAGTGATTCCCTTGAGGAGTTCTTGGCTCTGTTATAACCTATGATTCTTTTGCTGTATCCCCTTTCTTCAAAACGTCTAGAAAGGTCCACTGCTTGTTAAAAACAAAAGTCACTTGAGCAGATCTGTCTTATTATGTAAAATTGGCCAGTAGGTATGTCTTTAATAACCTGTGGATGGTGGGAATTGGTAGAGGTTGGCTTCCTGAACAGATCTGTCCACAGGAAACCTCCCTCATCCACTGAAATCACAAGGTCAAGAAATTCAACACTTTCAGAGCTAAACTGCCACATTAGCCTGATATTTATGATTCAGTTCAGTCAAAAATTGTTCCAAACGCAACGCTGAGACTTGCCAGATGAACAAAACATCATCTATATATCTAGACCACGAAACCACAGCGTCAAGACCCTCCATATTCATCACTGTCTCTCTCTCCATCAGCCCCAGAAACAAATTAGCATATAAGGGTGCACAAGTTGCCCCCATAGCCGTACCACGTCAGGGGACGCTCTAGAACAGTGGCGCAATCCCTCTCTAGTGTTTCATCTTCTAACGAGCAAGTATGTGGGGATCATTTAGACATGCGCAGGCGATCTGGCGAAAGAGGTAGTAAGGAGGCTTGGCCTCCCATTTCAGAACATCATCCACAAAAGATGAGAGTGCCTTAATCTGCGTGAGGAGCCTTTTAGGCCATACATGCTCTTCTGGAATTCTGTGTAGTAAGGGATGGTAATGAGCTCTTAACAAGCTAAGCCTCTAATGCCACCAGATGTAAGGCAGCTATCCTATAAGTCAATGTTCGACCCTTTAAATAGGCCTTGAAACATGACTCGGATATTAAATAAGCCAGCGTCTCATCTGCATAGAGCTGTTTCGGGGTGATTGCCCCAATGCCATTGTAACAAGTCAGTTCGAGAAATTTTTTCCCTCCTAGATATTCCTCTATCAACTGTGATTAGTATTATTTGTACTGTAAAGTAGAAGCAAGCCATGAATTGGTAGACCATGTAAAGCTACAGAGCAGGGTCACCGAGTGCTGAGACTTAGTGTTGATCGTATCGAAGCCAAACAAATTGACTTTGTTCCGAATTTCAGGAAAATTTGATTCATCACAAATCCGTGGTAACGAAGAGGCCGTCGCGACCATCTTGATTGAAGATACCGCGCAAAATGTCACATGGGGTGATATGTGACGTCACCACGATGGCCGGGCACGGTGACGTTAGTAATGGATGGATAAGGTGAGTATGTTTTTTTTTAACCTGATTAACCCTTGAAAGGCCTCAATTGTAGCATCAGATGCCATGATCAGTGATAAACACAGCATCTGAGGGGTTCAATGACAGGGGGCGGTACGATCGCCGTTCCTCATTGCGCCTGCTATGTACAAATGAATGTGCTTCATGACAAAGTAATTTGTCACAAATCAAATTTCTTTGTGAAATTTGGCAAAGCAGCCAAATAAAATTTTTCATAACTTCGCTCATTTCTACTGAGACTCATAGTAGATAAATGAATTTCAAACTTCCTCTGGCATTAACATCAGCACAAAAACTGTATGCCGGGAGCTTCATAGCTTGGGTTTCAATGGCTGAGCAGCTACATGCCACTCTTACATCATCAAGCACAGTGCCAAGCGTCAGATGGAGCTGTGCAAGCATGCCACCACTGGTCTCTGGAGCAGCGGAAACATGTTCTATGGAGTGACGAATCATGCTTCTTTATCTGGCAGTCTGATGGAGTCTGGGTTTGATGAATGCCAAAAAATATTACCTACCTGAGTGCATTGTGCCAACTGTAAAGTTTGGTGGAGGAGGGACAATGCTGTAGGGTTGTTTTTCAGGGCTTGGCCTGGGCCCCTTAGTTCCAGCTAAGTGAAATCTTTATGCTTCAGCACACAGAGACATTTTGGAGAATAGCATGCTTCCAACTTTATGGGAACAGTTTGGGAAAGATCGGGGACTGTTCAAGCATGTCTGTGATCCAGTGCAAAAAAGCAAGGTCCACGGTTGGGTGAGTTTGATGGGGAAGAACTTGACTAGCCCTCTCAGATCCCAGACCTCAACCCCTTCAAACACCTTTGGGAAGATCGAGAATGAAGATTGTAAAGCAGGCCCTCTTGTCCAACATCTGTGTGTACGCAATTCTGTATGAACGGGCAAAAGTTTCCACACACACAAAATCTTGTAAATGGCTTTCCAGAAGAGTGCAAAGTGGGGACCAACTCTATCATAAAAGCTCCTGTAGTTGTAATACTTCTGTTCATATAATATAGATTTCTGTTATTGGATTCCTTGTAAAATCCATGTTGTCTGACCCCATAACAAATATTAGCGAGGGCTGGGAAACAGAAAAATAAAAAAATGTACACGCACTCACGTATTCAACGCCACTCCATTCCATTGCTGAGGCTCCGGTAAGGACTGAAAGTAATGCATCTCGTCTGTGGTCACATGTTCTTCTGCAGCCATTTGCTGGTGTTGTGTCTGATGACATGTTTTTGGGGTATTTATTCCAGTGACAGTGATTTTTCCAGCAGTAAAGTCGTTAGCAATGTGATATTTCCCTGCTGTTGGGAAATGTATTGTGTTTTGTTGATGGCTTACAAGTAATTATTTCCCCACCAATTACTGATTGTCAGAACACTTCCAAACAGCTATAAAAGACAGCTAATTGCTTGAACAAGCACAGGAACATTTTGTCTGCTGCTGTGCTTGCTGCATTTCGGTATTCAGTATTATTGCCCTCAAATGTAATTGTGCCAAGCAGATGGTGCCCATGAAAGTAATATTGGGCCATTCACATCTCAAGTCCAGCAGTTCAGACATCCAGCTATCTGCATTCAGCACTAGGTTCTGTCCAGCCTGCTGAAACGTTTGGATTTCCATACTACTGGTCCTTTCTTTTTTAACAACAATTTGTTGGCATTGTGGGCACTGCCTTTATTTCCCAGCTCTGCTCTTGGTTTTGCCATTTGGTACTATCAATATTTTTCCTTTCATCTGCATATAACATTTATCTATGTTTCAAGGACATAGGAAAAGTTACCACCTGCTTCTCCAGTGTAGGTCTGCAGTATGGACTCTTTTTTTTTAAATCAGATAATTTTTATTTAGTTACGTTCAAGTAAATTGACCATACAAAGTGCAGATCAGAAGTTTACAATCAAGCAGAGTCAGAGGTCAGAATACAAAGTCATGACATAACATAGTTACACTAGTATAAAAGTTAAATAAACATAAACAAACACGAAACCCCCCCCCCTCCCCCCCTTGAGACAGATTTAGAGTATTACAAAGGATTGTCTAATTGTATTATGGTGCCAATAGCCGAGAAAATCATACATATCCAGATATCTAGAGCAAATTCTATCCATAGCGATCACAAAAATTCACTCATATTTAATGATACACACAATACACATTACCTTATGTGACTCCTATCCCTCTAGAGAGAGCTAGCCAAGGACTACACACCCCTGATCTATCTATCCAAAGGCCCCAGATACTTTCAAAGTTGGATAGGCAATTACGTTTAATGTATACCCCTCTCTCCATTCTTATTACAATGTTCAATCTTGCAATAAATTCTGCGATAGTAGGAGGAAGAGGCTGTATCCATTTGGCAGCCAGTGTTTTGCGTGCTAGATATAATATTCTATTAATTCCAGTGACAATATATTCTTGTAAGTTATCAGTTTCAAAGATACCAAGCAGACACATTCTAGGATTCAGCACATATTTTGCACTATATATTTTGTTAACTAGAGTCATTACATCACTCCAGTACAGTAACATATGGAATAACCCAGCCTCTTCCCTCTGACATTTCGGACATGTGGAATCGCCTCTATGACCAATTTTAAATAGAAAAGCTGGGGATTTGTACGCCCTGTAGACCATGTATAGTTGTGATAATCTAGCTGCTTCACTGAGGGACAACTTTGGGGTCAAGGCTAGTATTTCCTCCCACTGGGTATCTGTTATCACACCCACATCCTTTTCCCATTGCAGTTTTACCTTCAGAGGAAACTTTTTCAGATACTCTCCTAGGAGCTCAAGATATATAGTCGAAATAGCTCCTTTCACCGAACCCACTTCAATTATCTTACCAAGTGTTCGATTAGAGGTAAAGTGCAGTGACATCCTTTTGGCCTGTGTATCAAGGGCATGTCTTAATTGCAAATATTTGTAAAAATGCACGGTAGGTAGATTAAACTCTGAGCATAATTGCTGGAACAATTTCAAAGTACCCTGAGTGTATAACTGACTAATACTCCATATGCCATTTCTTTCCCATTGGGAAAACCCTTCTAAACAAGATATTTCTGACAAGGCCTTATTACGCCATATAGGTGAAATGTCCATTAATCTTGTGATTTTCAACACTTCTTTGATCTTATCCCATATCTTCCTCATGAGCCCAATAATCGGGATCATTTTCAATTTTACATCTGCCTCTCTCTCCAAGAATGTAACAGGAGGAGAACACCCAGATGCCCACTCTATAAGCTTACCACTCCTTCCACCTCCTCCAACTACACTCCAGCTCTTAAAATGCTGCGCTTGGGCGGCTACAAAGTATAGAAAAGGATTAGGTAAAGCTAGGCCACCCATTTCCTTACATCTCTGCAGAGTTTCATATTTGATCTTTTTTCCATAACACAAACCGGATTTTTTTTGAATCTTGTAAAAGTAGCGCATGGAAACCCAAACAGGTGCATTATGGAGTAAATATAAAAGTTGTGGCATCAAAACCATTTTCAGCAGATTACCCCTACCAATTAGAGATAAGGGAAGTTTATGCCATGATATCGCTTTAAGTTTAAATTTGGCAAGTATAGGTATTATATTGTCAGCAATATGGTTGAAATTGATAGGAATAGCTCACTCCTATGTGATCAAGGGATAGGTGCTCTAGTCCCATACACTGTTTCACCCTTACAGGAAAGAAGTTTTATAAAAATGTTTGGAATATGGACTGGCACTCTAAATGTGTGTTTTGAATGTATTAATGGTAGGCAGATCACCACTGTGTATTGCATTAAATGGTCATAAACATTTATTTATAAAATAGTTAAAAACACAATCAAAAACAAAACCATACATATAGTAGCCTATGCCTCAGAAAAGGGATGGACGTCTATGATAGGTGATAGAGCCAGCCAGAGATATATCCTCTCCAGAGTAAGTTCATTCAGCTTTCTTTGAGAAGATACTCTAGTGGTTCAAAGATCTATATTAGACTTGTGTGTTGCACAGTATTAGAAAAAGAGGGGGGGGGGGGGGGGGGGCGTCTCCCGTGAATAAGAATCCACTCAATATCACAAATATCACACAATTGTAAGCAAACATTCTTCTTGTGTGGTTATGTAGTGTCCCACTACGTAAAGGTGGGCACTACTCAAGGGTCAATTGGGTTATGTTGTTCTCCACCTCCTGTGGAACATGGTCATGGTATTTTGTATTGCATTTTAATGTATGTTGTCATGTTATCTCCTATGTACCAGGCCTGTTAGGGGTGTTCATTCTCCTCCTAAGCTGTAGAGGGAGCTAGGGAACCCCCTAGTATATATAGTCAGGTCCAGTCCAGGGCGAGGCAGTGTGTGGTTAGAAGCCAGTGTACACTTTAGCTAGAGAGTAGCTGAAGATCAGCTTCTAACATGCAGCTAGATAGCCCAGGTTCCTAGCTTGCATCCAGGGGAAGAAGTTGCCTCCTGAAGATATCTAGCATCTTGCAAAGTACAGAGCAGAGCCAATTTTATCCAGCCGAGTAGAAAGCTGAAGTGCAGAAGGTTATTTACAGTAAGAAGATTTATACCAGAGGAAGGTTTCCCTACCCAAGGATAAAGCCAGCTATAGGGCATACGGACCTTGGAGAAAGCCAGACAGGATCTGAAGAAAGTACAGCCTGATCTGTGAGTGTTATTCCCTCCGAGTATCTTGCAAGGATTTTGCCTGCCATTTATGTGAAGCCTGCCTGTTACAAAACATTTTCTGTATGGAACTGTTTGAAGAACTGTACATAGTTAAACTGTTCAGTAAAGAGGAATTCTAGTTCACTACAACCGTGTGTACCTCCATTATTCCTCCAACAAACCGGTGTGCCACCGTTACCGGCACTGGCGTCATGAACTGTAAGGGATCTTGCCACAGGCACGCTAAGGCTACTTTCACACTAGCGTTCGTCCGTCCGCTCGTGAGCTCCGTTTGAAGGAGCTCACGAGCGGACCCGAACGCCTCCGTCCAGCCCTGATGCAGTCTGAATGGAGCGGATCCGCTCAGACTGCATCAGTCTGGCGGCGTTCAGCCTCCGCTCTGCTCGCCTCCGCACGGCCAGGCGGACAGCTGAACGCTGCTTGCAGCGTTCAGCTGTCCGCCTGGCCGTGCGGAGGCGAGCGGATCCGTTCAGACTTACAATGTAAGTCAATGGGAACGGATCCGCTTGAAGATGACACCATATGGCTCAATCTTCAAGCGGATCCGTCCCCCATTGACTTTACATTGAAGGTCTGAACGGATCCGCTCAGGCTACTTTCGCACTTAGAAATTTTTCTAAGTTATTAATGCAGACGGATCCGTACTGAACGGAACCTCCGTCTGCATTAATATGATCGGATCCGTTCAGAACGGATCCGATCAAGCGCTAGTGTGACAGTAGCCTAAACCTACAACAGATAGTTGTATGTTTGGTATATAAAAGCGATATCACACGATGTAGGTAGGTAGATAATTCTTACCTTCTCTTCTTTTTTGATTTTTGGCCCAATTACATACCCAACGCTGATTCCCTATTCCGCTACTGTGTTCGATTTCCTAGCACGCTCGCTGGTACGCACGCCGGCGTGTCACGTGGTTTGCAGGAGGATCTCAACGTGTGTCTCGTAGCAGGGTATCGCGGGAGTTGAAGCCGTAAGTCTGTTAAGAATAATTGTGGTATTTTGAGCGCTCCAGTTGTTCAAATATTTAGTTGGACTATGCATGCAGTCATCTGTGTAGAGGCCTCTTCTTACTGTTGATTCAATAGGAGTAAGTAGCTTTCACGCCAGACGCATTTCGGGGACCTCTTTCCCATTCCCCAGTGGCAGCTCTCCTCCCATTCTTTAAGCTATCTATTTATAGACCGCCTGGATTGACCAAAGAACTGGTTGGGATTGATCATCTTAGGATTCAGCTTCATTTTCAAAGTATGTGATTTGCATGTGGTTTTGTTGCGTTTTTTGGCTACTTGTGCGTTTTTCACATATAATATGTATCACAGCTAGTATTTGTTGCCCAATAAAACGAAAAGCTATATCACATTGCTATAATTCAGAAAAAGGGAAAAAGAAATGTCCATCTGTACATAAGGCTTAAATTCTATTTGCTCTATATGGAATTGGTCGTCCAATTACATAAACAATTCTAAATATTACACAAAGAGAATAAAATAATGAACAATTGGTAAATATCTAAAAGATGACACTACTTTAAGGTTAGTATGGGCAAGAGAGAGAGAGAGATTGCGGAAGAGGGGATAATGGGAGAACCACAGATTCATCCCAGTTAATAAGTAGACCAGACTGGTTACCAAAATATGGGTTTCCCACATATAACAACATGTCATCCGCATATAGCGATACTCGTTCTTCCATCCTCCCTCTCCTAATACCTTGTATCAATGGAGTAGATCGAAACAGACATGCTAGCGGTTCAATTGCCAGCGCAAAGAGCAGAGGGGATAGAGGACAGCCTTGCCTCGTACCTCTCTCCAGTTCCAGCACCTGGGACACTCCACCATTTATTCTGAGCGTAGCTCTCGACTGATCATACAATAGTTTAACCCACTTAATGAAACAAGGACCAAACCCCAACTTTGACAATACAGCCCACAGGTAGTCCCACTCGATGCTATAAAAAGCTTTGGCAGCATCAAGAGAGACCACATCACTACAATCTCCCCCCTCCGTTCCCAACTGGAGATTAAGGAAAAGACGCCTAAGATTAAGGGAGGTGGATCTGTCTGGCATAAAACCACATTGATCCTCATGTACAATAGTGGAGATAACCCCTAGCATTCTGTTAGCTAAGAATTTGGTGAGTATTTTAATATCCCCAGTCAGTAGTGAAAAGAGTCTTTATGAGTCAACTAAGGTAGGATCTTTACCCGGCTTTGGGATTACAACAACCACTGCTTCTCTCATCGAGCTCGGTAAAGTACCTGTGCTATAGGAATCCTTATATACATTCAAGTGGTGTGGGAGTAATAAATCTTGATGTTTCTTGTAAAATTCCCCAGGAAAGCCATCCCCACCCGGCGCCTTTTCATTTGGGAAAGAGCTCAGTGCCAACTCTAGTTCTTCTAATTGAATATCTCTATCCAAAAGTTCCCTTTGATCCACAGAGAGGGTAGGCATTACAATTTCACTCAGATAACAATCCCTTTCTTTTGAGGTAACTGTCAACCTAGACCTATAGACTTCCTTAAAGTGGGCATGAAATGTCCCAACTATATCCTCATCCTTGGTAACCAGGATACCATTCCTACCTCTAACAGCTGTCACACAGGAGGGACCTAACTGTGCTTTTACAATGGTAGCCAAGAGGTGGCCAGCACTCTCACCTTCCATAAAATATTCCTGTTCCCTGAAAAAGCATTTAGCTCCTGCCTTATCAATCAGATGTTCTTTCAACAAATCCTGGGCCTCAGTCCAGTTATTAGTATTCTCTGGTAGTATGGACTCTTAACACTAGGTGGTGCCCAATGTCCCAGAAGACTCCAGAGGCTATAAGTTTCCCGGTTGCTCCTGAGGGCTGAATCGTACAGACACCTATATTAAACTCTCACACAGGGTGCAGAAAACTGTTCACCAACAGCTTGGTTGTCAGCTTATTTTATTCTGGTCACACAGGCAATTAGAAATGCACTGGATACGGTATTATCAGCAAGGAAAACTGGAACAGTAGTGCTTTATGTCAAGTCATAAAACAGTGTCTTGGACATAATAAGGCTACTTTCACACTAGCGTTTTTGCTGGATCCGGCAGGGTTCAGCAAAAACACTTCCGTTACTGATAATACAACCATCTGCATCCGTTATGAACGGATCCGGTTATATTATCTTTAAAATTACCAAGACGGATCCGTCATGAACTCCACTGAAAGTCAATGGGGGACAGATCCGTTTTCTATTGTGGCGGATTGTGTCAGAGAAAACTGATCCATCCCCATTGACTTGCTTTGGGGGTCATGCCGGATCCGTCTTGCTCCGCATCCCAGGGCGGAAAGCAAACTACAACATGTTGCGGTTTGCTCTCCGGGATGGGAACGCAACTAAATGGAACATAATGCATTTTGGAACATTCCGTTCTGTTTTGTCCCCATTGATAATGAATGGGGACAAAACTGAAGCTTTTTTTTCCGGTATTGAGCCCCTATGATGGATCTCAATACTGGTAAACTAAAACGCTAGTGTGAAAGTAGCCTAAGATTGGCATTTGTTAGGCATCTGGCATTATATGATTATATGTTTTGTATTTTTTTTCTAATACTACTCTAATTATATATTCCTTTATTATGATTCAATTGAACATATGTAAAATGCAAGGAAAGCATCACATACCATATTTTCCACTTTATAAAATTCACTTTTTTCCTCCAAAAGTGTGTATAGGGGAAAATGGCAGTGCGTCTTATAAAGCAATATTAGTGAGCAGTTTAATTATGGAAATGCTCACTTGTACACAGTAGGACTGGGAATAGTGAAAACAGTGCTCCTGCTGCTGGCTGAACTCACCGCTCCCTGCTCTTCTTTCGGATGCTGCGTTGCACTGTCCTGACTGCATACAGTGTCAGGACATAGTGAGCGCACTATGACCTGACGTACGCAGTCAGTTCACAGTGCAGCATGGGCCTGGAGAAGACCAAGGAGCGGTGAGTGCAGGAGAGACTGCAGGATCTACAGAGTGGAGCATTAGAGCAGGAGAGTTAGGGCCCTTTCACACTTGCGTTGTCCGGATCCGGCGTGTACTCCACTTGCCGGAGGTACACGCCGGATCCGGAAAAACGCAAGTGTACGGAAAGCATTTGAAGACGGATCCGTCTTCAAAATGCTTTCAGTGTTACTATGGCAGCCAGGACGCTATTAAAGTCCTGGTTGCCATAGTAGGAGCGGGGAGCGGCATACTTACAGTCCGTGCGTCTCCCGGGGCGCTCCAGAATGACGTCAGAGCGCCCCAGGCGCATGGATGACGTGTACATGCGATCACGTCATCCATGCGCCTGGGGCGCCCTGACATCATTATGGAGCGCCCCGGGAGCCGCACGGACTGTAAGAATGCTGCTCCCCCGCTCCCCGCTACACTTTACCATGGCTGCCAGGACTTTAGCATCCCGGCAGCCATGGTAACCATTCAGAAAAAGCTAAACGTCGTATCCGGCAATGCGCCGAAACGACGTTTAGCTTAAAGCCGGATCCGGATCAATGCCTTTCAATGGGCATTCATTCCGGATCCGGCCTTGCGGCAAGTGTTCAGGATTTTTGGCCGGAGCACAAAGTACTGCATGCTGCGGTATTTTCTCCGGCCAAAATACGTTCCGTTCCGGAACGGAAGACATCCTGATGCATCCTGAATGGATTTCTCTCCATTCAGAATGCATTAGGATAATCCTGATCAGGATTGTTACGGCATAGAGCCCCGACGACGGAACTCTATGCCGGAACCGGCCAACGCAAGTGTGAAAGGGCCCTTAACTAGGCCAGCTGATGTACAGTGATGTCACTTGCCTAGGAAGAGGCTGCAGTGCTCAATACCTCTTCTAACAGCCGATTGGTGGGGTTTTGCACCCCCGCAGATCTGATAATGATGACCTATCCTGAGGATAAGTCATAAATATCTTTTCCTGGGTAACCCCTTTAATTTATCTATTTTATCTCTGATGGGGGCAGGGCTGGCTCTATAAAAAAGGCAGACCAAGCAGCTGGTGAGGGCGCAGAGAAGGGGGGGCGGCGCCAGGGCGGAAATTTTTTATATATTTTTTTAAATACATAACTTGCGGACTTGCCCTGCTGGGCCTGGTCTCCCGCTCCAGCCTGCAGGTGTGCCGTGCGGCCCCGGCCCTCACCTCCTCACAGAGTGGCACGCAGACTCAGCAGTAGCACTGCATCTGCAACACAGACAGTCACGGGCTCAGGGGGGGTGTGACTGCCGAGTGGCGCTACGGTGGCGGTCGGCAGGCAGCAGCAACTGGTGTAGACTGGGGAGCGGAGGTCTGGAGACTGGAGGCGGAGTTGTTGGTGGTGAGTAATAGGGGTGGGGTCAGGGTGGGGTGGGGTGTCTCTGAGTAGTCTGTCTGTGCGTCAGGCAGGGAGAAATGTATGAGGCATGGGGGGCGGTGAAAAGGACATGATGGAGGGGGAGAAATGTGACAACGTGGATGGAGGGGGAGAAATGTGACAACGTGGATGGAGGGGGAGAAATGTGACAACGTGGATGGAGGGGGAGAAATGTGACAACATGGATGGAGGGGAGGGAAATGTGACAACATGGATGGAGGGGGAGAAATATGACAACATGGATGGAGGGGGAGAAATGTGACAACATGGATGAAGGGGGAGAAATATGGCAACATGGATGGAGGGAGAGAAATGTGACAACATGGATGGAGGGAGAGAAATGTGACAACATGGATGGAGGGGGACAAATGTGAGGGCTGATGTGACATAGGTGATTTGACATGGAGGGGGAGAAATGTGACATTGAGGGGGTGAAATGTGACATGGAGGGGGAGAAATGTGACATGGAGGCCTTGAGGGGGAGAAATGTGAAATGGGGGGCTGATGGCTGACATGGGGGCATGATTGCTGACAACATAGGGGCATAATGGCTGACTTGAGGGGCTGATTGATGGGGGCTAATGGCTGACATGGGGGGCTGATCTGAGGCATTGGGGGTTTGATCTGAGGTCTGATTAACATTGGGGGTCTGATTGCTGGTCTGACCTGAGGTGTAAAGGAAAATATTTTTTCCTATTATCCTCCTCTAAAACCTAGGTGCGTCTTATGTGCCGGTGCGTCTTATAGGGCCTCAAATCAGCGATTGTCTAAAGCAGAGTGAATATACCAGGACCACACAGAGGAGAAGCCAGCTGATGCCGACAGAACCAGGGCCAGGTGAGCTGCAGGGGTGGGGTGGGGTGGAGACGCCAAAATGTAGCTTCGTTTGTGTTGGCAAAAATCCTTGCGCCGGCCCTGGATGGGGGATTGATCTAAGGTTTGACATGGGGGTCTTATCTGAGGTCTGATATGGGGGTCTGATCTGAAGATTTGGGGTCTAATTTGGGGGGGGGGGTGTTCTGAGGTCTGATGACAAATATTTTTTTCTTATTTTACTCCTCTAAAACCTAGGTGCATCTTATCATCAGGTGTGTCTTATAAAGCGAGAAATATTTAGTGGGAAAATACAGTAAGCACTCACATTTCTACAGTAAGAAAGGTAGAGACATACACACAGCAAGACTGTGCATGAATTTTTTCAGTGTAGCAATAAGCTTTAAAGAGGACCTTTCACTCGTATACGAACTAAAAACTAACTATACCTGTGGGCAGAGCAGCGCCCAGGGGTCCCCCTGCACTTACTAGTATGCCTGGGCGCCGCTCCGTTCGCCCGGTATAGGCTTCGGTGTCTCAGCTCCGTCTGTTGTACTGGACTGATTTTTTTGTAGGAGGCGTGTCCCTTGCTGCAGTGCTGGCCAATCGCAGCACACAGCTCATAGACTGGCTATGAGCTGTGCGCTGCGATTGGCCAGTGCTGCAGCAAGCGACACGCCTCCTACAAAAAATCAGTCCAGTACAACAGATGGAGCTGAGACACCGGAGCCCCAACGGAGCGGCGCCCAGACATACTAGTAAGTGCAGGGGGACCCCTGGGCGCCGCTCTGCCCACAGGTATAGTTAGTTTTTCGTTTGTATACTAGTGAAAGGTCCTCTTTAAGATGGCAAAGCAGAACCTATACTTATGTTTCTCTATTTCTTTTAGATGTGCACACGCGAACATATATTTGAATTGAAAGATACATACTTTGATAATATATGTAGTCTGTGATACTTGTCTTGAAAACAAGTGATTAGGGACAATATACTTGAAAACAAGTGAATAAGGACTTAGGGTTATTGCCTAGACCAGTGGTGGACTTTACCACCATGCAAACCACAGAAATGCTTTGGGCCCCAGAAATCAGGGAGCCCCCTCTTGGCCACAAGCCGCTGGCTGAATAAACAACAAAACCAAGGGCGGACATAACACTTGTGCATCTGGTTCATCTACATGCGGGGAAGGGGGGCACTGTTAAACTGAGAGTGGGGTTTACTGGGCCAGACTTAACAGTGCAATGGGGTGGAGCTTAGTGAGCCCCATAAATGCCAAATCAACCCTGTGCTATGACGGCAGGAGTTGCAGTTACTGCTGTATTTTGACACAACAGTAAGCCACAGAGAGTTTGCACATATTAAAGAGGACCTTTCATCTGTTTAACCCTAGTCTAATTAGGGTCTTACCTTATAGGGCGGCCCCCCACTGATGTCATCACGCTCTGATTGGATGCGCTCACAGCGAGGGAGAAGAGAACCGCTCCCGTCTCCGCCTAGTATAAGCAAGTCGGCTAATTAGAATATAAGGCACCAAAATCAACAGGGGGACAACAGCGGACGAACGGGGGGTCTTTGAAAAAAGTGGGGGCCACCCTATAAGGTAAGACCCTAATTAGACTAGGGTTAAACAGATGAAAGGTCCTCTTTGAATGCTTCTGGTATTTCTATCTTTTAAAATATGTGAACAATACACATGCAGATAGATTTAGTATTGTTACTGTCTGTCAGAGGCCCGCGCCTGCCACAAGACATTGCAGCCTTTAGTTGGAAGTAAATGTAATGTGAACAGAGCCTAAGGCTCCTTTTACATGGACAGACATGGCCCCTTGTGATCCCCGATGATGAAATAGTAAGCTTATTCGCTCTTGTTTCCTTGTATCATGTTGCAGTTATCATGAGGGGTTTGTACATATTGTAGGCAGCAGGTTCCCTGTTTACACGAGGTTATGTGCCGCCAACACATGATCATTTTAAGCTCGCACAAAAGATGTGAACAGTGCCAAAGAGTATTTTATTGTTTGTCGCTCCATGGCCGGGAATGTTTACCCTCTGTTAGCTCTTTCATTTATTTCCTTAATATAATGGCTATTTCACACTTGGGTTTGCTAAGATTTATTATATATGTCCATATAGACACTATAGGCATGAATGTGTCAAAGCTTATACTGCATTTGACAGTGTGTGTGTGTGTGTGTATGTATATCTGCAGCGTATAGTTAAAGAGGTTCTCCAGGCTTTTTAATATTAATGACCTATCCTGAGCATAGCAAACAAAGACAAATGATGGCAGCATCTCCAGAAGTGAATTTTATTCACAGTGAGTCCATGAAAATATGTGCAAAAAACGCCAAAAAGTGCAACATTTCGACTAACAAGTAGTCTTTATCAAGCATAATCAGAAGTAAGCTAAAAACACCTTATAAATCATAGATAGTGCCTCCTCTAATCTGAATGCACCAGTCATAATAGTGTGGTACTCCCAATGACACCTGGTCAATAAAACTCACCAATAAGGCGTCAATCTCTTGTGAGTGTCAGCATAGTTATCCAATCTAAAACCGCAATCAATTACCTGACGGAGGATGGCAGCATGCGGGACACCCAGATCATGCACATGTCAGCGTCCACCAAACTTTACTGCGCATGCCCAAGTACATTCGCACGAGATCTTCTCACGTGACCTAATCTTGATCACATAATCGTGCACGTCATCCGGTCTCAATCATCTGACCAGACATGTGACCAGAAGAACTATTCAACTCCCGATAACCTGACCACACAGAGCGTCACCATTACTATGGTGACCATCCGTAACTTACAGAGGAGGATCTCAAACACTTATGTGGGAGATCCAATTCCGTATGTCAAAATATCATCCTTACAAGACTATACTCTAGGGATCTAGGAGTGTATATTCACATATTTTCAATATTATTATCTGATGATCATAAATCAATCCGGATCGCATGTTCATCAAGTGTGTGCATGATGGACGTCCCGAATGTCACTTCCTCCATCTGAAAAAATAAAAAATAAGACAAAAGTTAAAACAACTCATTTAAATCTCATTGGCTGTATACTGACTATGACATTTAATCAATACCACTTACATTAAACTATATATTTAAACCAAGGGGTTGCAATATTCTTAAAGTAAAAATCCATCTTAATTCTTTCTTACGGAGGATCATTTCTCTGTCACCACCTCTTCTTAATCTATCCACTGAGTCTATCACCCGTAACCTTAATTGATTGATGGAATGGCCACTCTCCTCAAAGTGTTTGGCTACTGGTTTGTCAAGCATTTTCTTCCTGATCGTACTTTTATGTTTGTTAATTATTTCCATGGTAGTCTCTCCCACATGCGTCAAGCTACAAGGACACTGTATCATGTAGATCACATCTTGGATGACGTCTTGTAAGGATGATATTTTGACACACGGAATTGGATCTCCCACATGAGTGGTTGAGATCCTCCTCTGTAAGTTTCGGATGGTCACCATAGTGATGGTGACGCAATGTGTGGTCAGGTGATCGGGAGTTGAATAGTTGTTCCGGTCACATATCCAGTCAGATGATCGAGACCGGATGACGTGCACGATCATGTGATCAAGATTAGGTCACGTGACGGTGAGAAGATCTTACGCGAATCTACTTGGGCATGCGCAGTAAAGTTTGGCGGATGCTGACCAACATGTGCATGATCTGGGTATCCCGCATGCTGCCATCCTCCGTCAGGTAATTGATTGCGATTTTAGATTGGATAACTATGCTGACACTCATAAAAGTTTGGCGCCTTATTAGTGAGTTTTAATGAACAGGTGTCATTGGGAGTACCACACTATTATGATTGGTGCATTCAGATTAGAGGAGGCACTATGTATGATTTATAAGGTGTTTTTACCTCACTTCTGATTATGCTTGATAAAGACTACTTGTTAGTCGAAACGTTGCACTTTTTGGCGTTATTTTCACATTTTTTCATGAACCCGCTGTGAATAAAATTAACTTCTGGAGATGCTGACGTAATTTGTCTTTGCTGATTGGATGACCAAGGTGGATCTGAGGTCGTGGATGGGCTGATGCATTTCAGTGTCTACACGGTATTGAGTGCTGCTCTTAACGTTTTATCTACTATCCTGAGGATAGGTCATCAATATCAGATCAGCGGGGGTCTGACACCTGGCACCCCCGCTGATCAGCTGTATGCAGGGCCGGTGCAAGGATTTTTGCCGCCCTAGGCAAGATAAAAATTGCCCCCCCCTTATCAGATGATCTGCCCATATCATGACATCACATATGTTCCACCCCTTTCTCAGCTTTTAAATTAAAAGAACTGCTATGTTTCCCTTAGGGTTAATCCAGCTTCTTGTAGCTGTCTCTTTTTGCGGAACGGAATTGCGGACCCATACTTTTCTATGGGAGCCGCAATTCCGATCCTGAAAAAAATTAAACATGTCCTATTCTTGTCCGCAATAGCGGTCAAGAATAGGCATATTCTCTTAGTGCCCGCAAAATGCGGAACGCACATTGCTGCTGTCCGTGTTTTGTGGATCCGCAAAACACACATGGATGTGTGAATGGACTCTACATGTGAGGTAAATTAGTCTCCAATGTAGTATTAATAACTAAACAATTACATAATAAACATATTGCATTGCCTACTTACCACCAGGACAATAAGATGATCTGGTCTCTGGCTGCAGTCTGGCTCTTGGTCTGGCTCTGAGGACTACCTTGTCACTCTCTTCTCCCCCGCCCCCTCCCTCCCTTGTCACTCTCATTCCAGCCCCCCCACCCTGGTCACTCTCATTCCAGCCCCCCTCCCTTGTCACTCTCATTCCAGCCCCCCTCCTTTGTCACTCATTTTACCCCCCTCCTTTGTCACTCATTTTACCCCCCCTCCCTTGTCACTCTCATTCCAGCCCCCCCACCCTTGTCACTCTCATTCCAGCCCCCCCTCCCTTGTCACTCTCAATCCAGCCCCCCCCCTCCCCTGTCACTCTCATTCCAGCCCCCCCTCCCTTGTCACTCTCATTCCAGCCCCCCCTCCCTTGTCACTCATTTTACCCCCCCATCCCTTGTCACTCTCATTCCAGCCCCCCCCTCCCCTGTCACTCTCATTCCAGCCCCCCCCTTTCTTTGTCACTCTCATTGCAGCCCCCCCTTCCTTGTCACTCTCATTGCAGCCTCCCCCCCTTCCTTATCACTCTCATTGCAGCCTCCCCCCTTCCTTGTCACTCTCATTGCAGCCTCCCCCCTTCCTTGTCACTCTCATTGCAGCCTCCCCCTTCCTTGTCACTCTCATTGCAGCCTCCCCCCCTTCCTTGTCACTCTTATTGCAGCCTCTCCCCTTCCTTGTCACTCTCATTGCAGCCTCCCCCCTTCCTTGTCACTCTTATTGCAGCCTCCCCCCTTCCTTGTCACTCTTATTGCAGCCTCCCCCCCTTCCTTGTCACTCTTATTGCAGCCCCCCCTTCCTTGTCACTCTCATTGCAGCCTCCCCCCTTCCTTGTCACTCTCATTGCAGCCCCCCCCCCCCTTCCCTGTCACCTCTAGTGTAGCGTGGCCGAGCTCTGTTCGGTCCGGGGTACAGGAGCTTTTGTTTCCTGTACCCGGCCGGACTGAAAGGAAGTGCACACTAACTGAGCACTTCCTGTCAGTCCGGCCGGGTACAGGAAACAAAAGCTCCTGTACCGCGGACCGAACAGAGCAGACACAGAATGACAGCAGGCGCAGGCAGGCTGTGCAGCACTGAGCCTGCGGCCGGAGATTCTTTAGAGTGGCAAGCGCTCAGGAGGCGCAGCATGAGGGGCGCCGCCGGCCGGCCAAACTTATATAACCAACTTTTTTTCTTTTTTTTTTACACTGCAACGGGCGCCCCCTGCTAAATGGCGCCCTAGGCGACTGCCTAATTCGCCTTACTGGTGGCGCCGGCCCTGGCTGTATGAGGAGACGACGCGCGCAGTACGCATGTGCCATCTCCCTTCTCTTCCAGTCCGCTGCTGCTGTTCCATAGACATACAGTGGAGATTAGGACGAGAGAAGGAAGATGGCACGTGTGCACTGTGGGCGCCGTGTCCTTATACAGTTTATGAATGGGGGTACTGGGTGTTGGACCTGAGGATAGGTCATCAATATGAAAAAGCCTGGAGAACCCCTTTAATTCTCATATGTGGTGTCAGTGACCTGCATGTGTTTATGGATATGTAAATTATATGTTCTATTTTGGCATGGGTCTCTATATGCACATTCACCAATGATACCATGTTTATGGGCATTTGTGTTTTGTCAAGTATTTCTGAGTAAGAAAAGTCTTCAGAGACAGTTAGGTACCCATGCTGTGTAAGGTAACCTAAGGTAATTGCCGCCTGAACCTTATAAATGGTATGGATCATAAGGTGATGGGCTGAATGTCAGGTATGGGACATGGGAGATGAGACCCTTCCCTGACATTAGGCATTAGGTACTAAGACATCACTGACTGCTCAGGGATGCTAAATCGCCATGGTAAAGACCTGAGGAGGGGGGGGGGGGGGGGGAATGTGAAGTCAGTTTTATGTCACATTTATCAAATGCCTCAAGTTACTTGATAAATTTGTGTTATCCTTAGACCTAACACTTTTGTCTAGAGAAGCTGCTCCAGTTTTCCTACTCCAACCTCCTCCTGGTGTGAAACTCATTAACATAGCTAACCACACCCATGTTGACATAAAATAGTATGAAAATAATTCCCTCACTCTTAGGGCTCATGCACACGACAGTATTTTGCGTTCCGTATACGGACCGTATTTTGATTCCGTATACGGTCCGTGTACGGAACCATTCATTTCAATGGGTCCGCAAAAGATGCGGACAGCGTGACCCATCAAAAATTATGAGACATTATTAAAACACTGGAGAATGTTAGATGGGTGGATGGGTGGATCTTGGGGACACTTGATGTTGGATCCCTATATACGGTGATCGAACATGCCAAGGGGATACAGGCACTACGCGAACAACTGTTGGGGGATGCCAGTCTCCCCAGTCAACAACTAGAATTCATACTAGATGGGGTAAGTTACATACTAGCCCATAATTATTTTTCCTTTGAGAAAGAGTTCTATGTGCAATGTACCGGCACCGCCATGGGTACCAGATTCGCCCCCAGCTATGCCAACTTGTTTTTGGCACAATGGGAAAGAGAGGTCATCATACCCAGGCTGGGGACGGATCTGGTACTGTGGCGTAGGTACATTGATGATATCCTATTCATTTGGCAGGATACAACTGAATCGCTTGACGTATTCCTTGAGAATATTAATAACAATGATAGGAACCTTGTGTTCAGCCCTACTATCAGTAGGGAGAAGGTGGAGTTTTTGGATTTGGAAATAAAAGTTAAAGATGATCAACTGTACTGCAATACGTTCTTCAAGCCAGTGGCCAAAAATAGTTTCATCCGGTTTGCCAGCTGCCACCTTCCACGGTGGCTGATAAACATACCAACTAGCCAATTCCGCAGACTTAGGCGGAATTGTACGGATGATAGCAAATTTGAGGAAGAAGCCACTGTCTTGAAAGAACAATTGCGGGAAAGAGACTATCCGGCTCAAGTGATTGAGAAATCATTAGAAAAAGTCAAAAAGATGGATAGAAAAGAATTTTTCACAACAGGCCTATCACAACCAAAGGATGAAACAATAAGAATAATCCTCCCATTCAATTCACAGTATAAGGTGATTGAAAAGAGCATTCGGAAACATTGGGGACATTTGCTAAATGACAAAGTGATAGGTCCCCTTCTGAGTGATACACCAAAAATTACATATATGAGGGCTAATAATTTGGCAGGAAAAATAGCCCCGACTGTGAAAACAAAGAATGATAATTTTCAACAACCAAAAAGCAATTGGTTGGTAACAAATGGTTTCTTTAGGTGTGGTAGATGCGCTAACTGTAGGATTACCAGTTTCCCTAAAAAAACAACAAATGTAGGATCCACAGTAAATTCCTTCAATTTGGAAATACAGGAATGCCTAACCTGTGACTCCACTGATGTCATATACTTATTGCAATGTGGGTGCAGGAAGCAGTATATTGGCAGAACAAAAAGAACGCTCAAAAAAAGAGTAGCGGAACATGTGGCAAATATTAAGAAAGGGTTGGAAACACACTCTCTATCTAAACACTTCAAAACTCAACATAACTGTGACCCAACTGGCCTTACATTCACAGCCATAGAAAGAGTCAAGAAAGCATGGAGAGGGGGAAACCATATTGCACACATGTCAAGGCAGGAATCTCGTAGAATCTTTGAATATGACACCATCATCCCTAGGGGCCTAAATGCTGAGATGGAGGTGTTCGGGTTCTTGTGAGCACTGGAGGGGCTGTCTGGTGGGGATGGGACATCGCAGTTTGGCCGATTATCGACACTGTGATCTCCCCTCCCTGTTAGATAGCCTCATCTCAGCTACTACAAAAACTACAAAAATCCGTAAATTGAAAAAACTAATCAATACTATATTCACAAGATATCCACTAGCGAGTCTGACGGACATTGGCCTGAATAACAAAGATTAATAAGAATTATTATTAAGGAATAACCACATCTAGAACGCAATACATATTGATGCGGTTCTGAAGCGTTTTTGGTGTGGTTCCCTCCGGAATAATGATCAGATTGTACAGTCTTCTCCATAAATTTGTTTTAAGCATAAATGGGGAATGTTATTTGCTATTTATTATTTTAAGTGTTATTAAAGTATATTTTAACTGCTACAAGAGTTCATTGTGAATGCAACAGGTGATTCAAAGAGCAATTCAGCCTATCCCACAATAGGAGGAGTAAAAAAAGCGGGATTGTGGGTAATGGATTCGATTTAAAAAGAGTGAGAATCCACTCACTTGGTTGGCCACTGAGGAAGGGGTGTATGACCCTGAAACGCGTCTGGCATAAGCAGAGTGAGCGTGGATTCTTAGGATACACAAGAAAGCTGAATACCCAAAGGGTCTAAAGATTTAAGTTTCGTGTGCCGGTATAGAACGGAAACACAAGTCGCATAATAGTGACGTCAGTCCAGCGTCTAACCAGCAACCTAGGCAACCGGACCACGTGGGACGCCACGTTAGGCCGGATACACTACGCGAGACGCTGCAAGTGTACGGCCGCTTGGAGTATCGCTGCTGCGGAGAAGCAGCCAAAGACTGGACACATACCACAAGCGACAAGAAACAGTGAGTAATCGGACTGATAGTCCAATCAGGAAATTTCAAATCAGCGACCTATTCTGCATAATCAGACCACCGGACATTAATATTGGGCATACCGTACCACCGTTATTTTATCAAGATTTGGCCATTACGCCATTGCAACAATAGAATTGCTCTATCAGAATTGGTCACAGTACCATCTAAAGGCTATACAATTAATTGTTTTGGTCATACCCATATGACTTCATTCTGATCGGGACATTAATGCAACATCTTTAGCATTCACTACAATCATTCTAATTGGGACATTACTATGACATGGACCTATGATTAGCAACCATCTATTAGGAGTGTTATGCGATGTTCCACATGTGATGTATTTTTATGTATGCATTTTTTACCAATTTTAGGGGTATGTTTTTAAAGTATTAAATAATCATTATAATTGTACCATCCGTCTGGTAGTCCCTTTGAGTGTGCCCCCTCACATATAGATATATTTCAGTTCCACATTTTAGGTCTTGAGGGTAAGACCCAGAGGGTGAGCACCTTTCCATACGAAGCAGGGGTGAGCCGCTGTATTTTTCTCTATTTTTCTCTATTTTGCACATGTTCTATTCTTGTCCGTTTTGTGGACAAGAATAGGCATCTCTATAATGGGCCTCCTGTTCCGTTCCGCAAATTGCCGAAGGCACACGGACGGCATCCGTTTTTTGCGGATCCGCAATTTGCGGACCGCAAAAAACGTCACGGCCGTGTGCATGAGCCCTTAGTCCTGCTGAACCAGCTCTTCCAACTTGAGAGGGGTCTCCATGGGCTGCTGACATCCGCATCTTCATCAGGAGTGAGCTCATACATGCAAATGTAGTTATGGAGAACTACACACGCTTTAATAACATGATTAACATTTTCTGGAGCCAGCTGGATGGCCGAAATAAATATACACCAAGATCCCGAAGGCACACTCCACAAACCCTCTGGCCCTGCTTAACCGATAGTTGAATGTGCGCCTTTTCTCATCCAATCCTCGCCTGGGGAAAGGATGCATTAGGTTTGGCGATAGGGCAAACCCCTCATCGCCAACTATGACATATAGTGCAGGTTTGCCAGAGGAGCTGGCTGGGGAATGTCCAGTTGGTTGGACTGAAGCCACCTACCCATTCTGGAAGCCCGGAAGATACGAGCATCAGCCGAACTTCCATAGGCCCGATATCTACAATTATAAACCTGTAGTTGGTGTCAGCCAAGGCCAACAAAACTACAGAGAAAAATTGTTTATAATTATAAAATCGGTGGCTTCTTCACCCATATGTGCTTCCTGTCAAGGGCACCAATGGGGAACAGTTGGGGAATTGTTCCCTCTCCAGGAAGCCCTGGGCAATCTGAAGCCACTGCTGCCTTGTTGGTTGTAGCAGCACAGCAGCTCACAGTGGCAACCAAATGGTGGCACAGGTTGCCCTCGCTATCACAGCAATTGTGGAGGTCCCGATTCGAAATTCAAAATGTAACGAGGAAAAAAAGATTCCTGTGGCAAAAAATCGGTGAACAAAAAATAAAAACGATCAGGGAACGGTCAAAACACTATCACCATCCACTATATTTATTTAATATGCAAAATCAAATCATCTATTTATAGGAAATAAATTAAATTTCTTAGGTTATAAGTGCACAAGTATTTACATACCTCAGAATTATAAATAGCCGTTCCTCGCATGTTGATGTCTGTGAAGGTCAAGCCAGGCCTCAACTCCGCCAAAAGCCGATCAAAAGTAGTGATCGACATACACTCACCTAAAGAATTATTAGGAACACCTGTTCTATTTCTCATTAATGCGATTATCTAGTCAACCAATCACATGGCAGTTGCTTCAATGCATGTAGGGTTGTGGTCCTGGTCAAGACAATCTCCTGAACTCCAAACTGAATGTCAGAATGGGAAAGAAAGGTGGGCTACAACAGCAGAAGACCCCACCGGGTACCACTCATCTCCACTACAAATAGGAAAAAGAGGCTACAATTTGCACGAGCTCACCAAAATTGGACTGTTGAAGACTGGAAAAATGTTGCCTGGTCTGATGAGTCTCGATTTCTGTTGAGACATTCAAATGGTAGAGCTGAATTTGGCGTGAACAGAATGAGAACATGTATCCATCATGCCTTGTTACCACTGTGCAGGCTGGTGGTAGTGGTGTAATGGTGTGGGGGATGTTTTCTGGGCACACTTTAGGCCCCTTAGTGCCAATTGGCCATCGTTTAAATGCCACGGGCTACCTGAGCATTGTTTCTGACCATGTCCATCTCTTCATGACCACCATGTACCCATCTTCTGATGGCTACTTCCAGCAGGATAATGCACCATGTCACAAAGCTCGAATCATTTCAAATTGATTTCTTGAACATGACAATGAGTTCACTGTACTAAAATGGCCCCCACAGTCACCAGATCTCAACCCAATAGAGCATCTTTGGGATGTGGTGGAACGGGAGCTTCGTGCCCTGGATGTGCATCCCTCAAATCTCCATCAACTGCAAGATGCTATCCTATCAATATGGGCCAACATTTCTGAAGAATGCTATCAGCCACGTAGAATTCAGGCAGTTCTGAAGGCAAAAGGGGGTCCAACACCGTATTAGTATGGTGTTCCTAATAATTCTTTAGGTGAGTGTATAATGCGACATATTGATGCGACAATAATTATAACATTTTGCAGGGTGCTCACATAGGTCTGCATATAGACTGGTAAACTGACCTTTGCAAGCCCTCTGTGAAATAATAGGATGAACCCACATCCTCTTCCTCTGCGGTTCCTCCTCAAGCATTTCTCTCCGTTCTCCAAAGCATCAGTACACCATCCAGTGCAAAAGCACATGGTCAGGATTTGATAACGGAAAGCGGACATCCTGCAAAGGAACGAACAAGTGCAAACACTCCACACACTAGATTATATCCTCACAAAATGGAGCTTTCCCAAACAGAAGAGCATGCTGTTTTTTTATGTGTTTCAAATGAACATGTGACTATAGAGGATGGTTGAGGTTTTTCATGTGCGTTAAAAACGCATGCCATCCGAAAAAACACTGAACGCAATCGCAGACAAAACTGAATTCATTTGCTAGCAAAATCTCAAGTTTTTTAACTAAGCGCATCCTGAATGTATCCTGAGCCAATCCGTCACGCTTGTGTGAAAGGGGCCTTACTGTGTCTGATACTTAGGCTTCATTCACACGAATGTTTGAACAGGTCCGCATCCTGCGTGCGGACCCATTAATTTCAAGGGGATGCGGACAGCAAACAATGTGCTGTCCACATCCCTGGTTTTCTTCTGCGGCCCCGCAAAATATAGAGCATGTCCTATTTTTGTCTGCAATCAAGAATAGGCATTTTCTATATAGTGCTAGCCATGTATGGTCTGCACTCACACGGCCAGTATCAGTGTTTTGGGGATCTACACTTTGCAAAACACTTACGGTCATGTGAATGTAGCCTTAGGGCTTGTTCACACGACCGTGTGAAGCCCGTGCTGTGGACCGCAAATTGCGTTCCGCAATGCACGGGCACCGACCGTGGCCCAGCCGCATGGGGATCGCAGACCCATTCACTTGAATAGGTCCGCGATCCATCTGATTCGCAAAAAGATAGAGCAAGTTCTATCTTTTTGTGGTGCGGAGGCACGGAACGGAACCCTAGGAAGCACTCAGTAGTGTTCTGTATCTCCGGATTTGCGGACCCATTGAAGTGAACGGGTCCACATCCGTGATGCGGAATTGCACACGGAACCGTGCCCCGTGTATTGCGGCTCACGTTTGTGTGTATGAGCCCTTAGTGTGATTAATAGTTCATAAATTCGTAATATTTTATTATAACGCTAAGCAAAGTGAATCACTCCACAGTCTGTGGAATTGCAAGAGAAAACTAGGCAACCCCTAGGGACCCTTGTACAGGGAGGAGATGTTATTGATATTCATTTATACGTATTAAAAATTGCCCCCTTAACTTTTTAGATTGACAAGATATTAACACTGGATGTTAATATTGCATATGAATATTCATTAATAATATTAGACATTAATATTAACCGACGTGTGAATAAAGCCTAAAGAATTCTCCATATGCCAACATGAAACAAACCACGGGGGCCCCATCTACACTACAGGTTCCATACAGGTTGCATGCCGTTCTAACACACCATCTTCTGTCTGAAAGGAATCCTTAATCCCTCATTTTTTATGGTGATTTGTTCTTTCATATTAGGTGTCGGCTCTTACATAAAGCAGAACCAGATGTACCACTGAGGACAGCGACTCCCATGATGAATCTGTCTGAAGCAGAGCAGAACAGTAGCGAATTGGGCAGAGCTGAGGGTTGATGTAATCACCTGCAGCTGCAATGTGGAGCCCCAGATGGGAAGTAGGAAGTGCAGCGCACAGGCTTCCTGTACAATTACATGCTGCACTCCCTGAGATGCCGCACACAAGCTGTGACGTGCTCTCAAAATAATGGCAACTTGCTTCCAATAGACGGAGGGCGGGATTTTACCTCAGTGCACACTGTGCACGGGAAGGTGGAGAGCAGGGCACGGAGGAGAAGGCTTCTTCGGTCATGGATTTGTAGACTCTTCCCAGGCTCCTCTGTGCGGAGAGGAGGGGGCGCAGCTGGCTGAGGACACCCTATTGCGTTTCTAAGGTAAGCGGGCTCCATGCAGATGTGCCTGGCAGACCAGTCACAGGCAACAGATGCAGGACTGTGACGGGCAGTGTGTGAGCAATATGACTTTTACTTCTGGTGTGTGACTAGAAGGATGCAGTGCTGGACGACGTAGCATGACAGCTGTGTGGTAGCTCTGCACTGTGCACATGTGTGCTAACCATTATACATCACGTATTGGGTTGTGTACTGCAATCCTCTACAGGGTATAGTTACCAGGGCTGGAATATCATGATATTGTACGTGGGTGCCTAGCTGAACCTCACCTTCTCCCTGGCATGGCTCAGCAATACTTTATCTGAAGAGACAAGTGGTATAAAACTTTAATGAATCCGTTGCCTGTAATGTGCCTCGAAAGCTATATTACTTTCTCTCTGTGTGTGTGTGTGTATATATATATATATATATAATATATATACTCCTTAACATTGAAATTCCAGCACCAAGAAGGACAGGCTGTAAGGTTATGCAAATCGCAGAAGTAGCAGGTGTCACTGATGGTCCTTCCCGACAATCTGCAGATTGCTAGCGGAGGAGACCAGTGTATTTACATGCAGTGATGTCTTCCACAGTATGGGGAGAAGTTATCGCTAATACTATCGCTCTTCCACATACGTCCTCGTTGTTTCCCTGCAGCAGATCGCGTTAAGGCTCCATTCACACGTCCGTATAATGGGTCCGCATCCGTTCAGCAAATTGCGGAACGGGTGCGGACCCATTCATATTCTATAGGGACGGAATGGGATGCGGACAGCACACTATGTGCTCTCCGCATCCACATTTCCGGAGCGCGCCCCCGATCTTCCGGTCTGTGGCTCCAGAAAAAAATAAAACATGTCCTATTCTTGTCCGCGGACGAGAATAGGCAGCTCTATGGGGGTGCTGGCCGGGTGTATCGCGGATCCACAATGCACTGCGGACGTCTGAATGGACCCTAACACAGCACAGCGTTTTGCTTGTTCATGAGGTAATCGGTGGTGCATTTACACCGCAAGGTCATCGCTACTGTAACGCTGGCTAGCAATGATCGTTTCAATTGTCGGCCCGTGTAAAGGGCTCATAAGATCTGCAGATGATCAAATTTTCAAGCACCTAACTCCAATCTGTGGCATGTCGGAGGGGTATAAAAACCAGATTGAACGCAACATCTTTGTAGCCACATGAAACTTCAAAAATCAGATCAAGTTGTGTGTGATGCCTCCTGTTCATCAATGTGCCAGTTATCATCACAATCGCAAACTGAAAGGGACAGAATCCTTGAACTGAGAGACCTTGGCTTTTCACTATGCACCTAGGCCTGAAGACCACGTGGGCAATTCCATGAAGAGGCCTTCACAACGTCACATTGGTCCTACTCCCGGCAATTATGTTGTGGGGTGGCTTTACTAGCCAGACCCCTCTAGCCTTCATTTTAGGTACACTGACAGCTCTGCATTTTTTCAATGAGACAACACCAGGCCCCATGTTGTTTGTGCTACTGGGAGCAGCCTGTGTGGTCTAAAAATGCTACCATGGCCTGCAGTGTCTCCAGACTTGTCTCCCATCGAGTAAATCTGAGACGTCATTGGTTGGCAATTGCAAAGGGAGCTGCCAGCAGCTGATCTTGATGATTTGCATGTCAAAGTGCATTCAGCATAGCAAAGCATTACTCTGACAACCATTATTAACCTAATTGATAACATGCCAAGAAGTCTAAGTAAATGGATATATGTGCATAGGGCTTATACTTGATACTGAATAAATTGAGATCTTTTGAATATTTTGTTTCCATTTTTATCATCATTTGCATATCATTAAACTCTATCGATCCTATGAGTTCCATAGTGCCACAACTTTTTCTGCTTGGTGTAGCAATTTCAATGCTGAGGAGTGTATATGTGTGTGTGTGTGTGTGTATATATTAGTATTTTTCTCTTTATAAGCTGCACCCCCCCCCAAATTGGGGGGGGGAAAGTCAGTGTGTCTCATGAAGCAAAAGTGCCAAAAATCAAGCTGGCCAGCAGTATTGCAGAAGCTTTTACTGAGGCCTCATGCACACGACTGTGCCGTTTCTTGCAGTCCGCAAACCGCGGATCTGCAAAAAGCGGAAGCCGTCCGTGTACCTTCCGCAATTTGCTGAACGGTCCGGAAGGCCCATTGTAGAAATGCCTTTTTTTTGTCTGCAAAATGGACAAGTATAGGACATGCTATATTATTTTTGCGGGGCCACGGAATGGTGCAACGGATGCGGACAGCACACGGAGTGCTGTCCACATCTTTTGCGGCCCCATTAAAGTTAATGGGTCCGCACCCGAGCTGCAAAAAATGCAGCTCTGATGCGGACCACAAAAACGGTTGTGTGCATGAGGCCTTTAGCCTGATCCTGTGATTTAGGCTAGGTCTACACGACGACATTTGCCGCACGACAAAAAGTCGCGTGACAGAGCGCAACAGTTGTCACGCGACATTTTGTTGCACCAATGTCGCGCGACAATTTTTATAATGGCAGTCTATGGTGTCGCACTGCAACATGCGACATGTTGCGACTGCGACGCGACAGTCGCAGAAAAATCCATCTTGAATGGATTTTCTGCGACTGTCGCGTCGCAGTCGCAGCATGTCGCATGTTGCAGTGCGACACCATAGACTGCCATTATAAAAATTGTCGCGCGACATTAGCGCAACAAATGTCGTCGTGTAGACCTAGCCTTAAATGTGGAGCGGGCGGCGGCAGTTAAACATTTTAATAAAGCTGAATGCCGCCAGCCCACACGTCCCTAATACGCAGCTCCCGCCTGGGTCCGCTACATAGAAGAGGAGGAGGAGAATAGAGCAGTTCTCCTTCTCTTCTGCACTGCTGTGTGCATGTACTGCTGATTGGTGGTGAGCACCTGCGGGAACTGTTGCTTACTCGCCTTACAGCCCGGCCATGAGCGCCGTTGCCACGAGCACCCCTGTAGTGTCACCTAAACTCCCTGGGTGAGCTCAGGGGACTTAAAAATTAACTATGTGTAAAATGTGACTCTAACCCCCTCATCCATAAGAATGAACCCGTGTATTGCAGAACATGGGTGTATTCTTAAGGATGTGGGGGGTTATAGTCACATTTAATAGAAACACGTGCCAATTACAGTACAGTACAGTCTCTGGACAGTGTTTCTATTAAATGTGACTATAACCCCCCTCATCCTTGTTCTTCAGTACATTGGTGCATTCTCCTGGGGTTTTATGCCCCAATTTTATCAGCTTAAATGTTGGTATGTATGGAAAATATGATATATATGTGGTCCAATAGAGGTGAACTTGACACCTAATTGTTTATACTGTAGAGGACACTGTGGCCTGCACTTGCCATTTAGTTGTTAGCGGATGACGGAAAATGATGCAGCGCCACCCGCTCACTAGTGTAGAGGAGAGCAGCTACACTTACACTCACTGCCCATACTGAAGCACTGTACAGGAATGTACAGTGTGATACCGAAGGCAGGAGGAAGCCATTTCATCCAAACTCCACTGTGCCCTAAACTCAGCAGTAAAGTGGAGAGCTGCTCCTGCTTTACCAGGCTGTGGCCAGCCATTTCTGCTGACTTTAGCACCCACATGCAGCACTGCACAGCGTGATGTTGGGAGTACAAAGCCGGGGAGGTGGTACACAATCAATTTCTGTGCACAGCAGCTCCTATTGCATTCAGTAGTTCACCTTTTAAGGGATGTGCAGCGTGATTCGGATCCTGGCCACTAACTAAAAATATTTGTCACCAGCTTTCATACTCTTACCCTAAATGAGCTTTTCAGCCCTGTGTTTATCCCCTCAGTAATAACCCCAGCAGCTACATCTGGGTTTGCCTTAGGCTAGAGGAAAGTGTTGTACTGGAGTAGAGAGGGAATGGCATATCCCACTACCAAAACCTACATGCCCTTCAATAAAAATCCAGGCCCATAAACCACTTTACAGAAAAATTTCTCAACAAACTACACTTTGCTGAAACTACCCAGCTTTCCTGGATTAATTTGACTCATCCATCTGAGCATTCTGGTTGACACAATGTTACTATATATATATATATATATATATATATATATATATATATATATATATATATATTACAGTACAGACCAAAAGTTTGGACACAGCTTCTCATTCAAGGAGTTTTCTATATTTTCATGACTATGAAAATTGTAGATTCACACTGAAGGCATCAAAACTATGAATTAACACATGTGGAATTATATACATAACAAAAAAGTGTGAAACAACTGAAAATATGTCATATTCTAGGTTCTTCAAAGTAGCCACCTTTTTGCTTTGATTACTGCTTTGCACACTGTTGGCATTCTCTTGATGAGCTTCAAGAGGTAGTCACCTGACATGGTTTTCACTTCACAGGTGTGCCCTGTCAGGTTTAATAAGTGGGATTTCTTGCCTTATAAATGGGGTTGGGACCATCAGTTGCGTTGTCGAGAAGTCAGGTGGATACACAGCTGATAGTCCTACTGAATAGACTGTTAGAATTTGTATTATGGCAAGAAAAAAGCAGCTAAGTAAAGAAAAACGAGTGGCCATCATTACTTTAAGAAATGAAGGTCAGTCAGTCCGAAAAATTGGGAAAACTTTGAAAGTGTCCCCAAGTGCAGTCACAAAAACCTAAGGAATGGACATTAGACCAGTGGAAATCTGTGCTTTGGTCTGATGAGTCTAATTTTGAGATCTTTGGTTCCAACCACCGTGTCTTTGTGCGACGCAGAAAAGGTAAACAGATGGACTCTACATGCTTGGTTTCCACCGTGAAGCATGGAGGTGGAGGTGTGATGGTGTGGGGGTGCTTTGCTGGTGACACTGTTGGGGATTTTTTCAAAATTGAAGGCATACTGAACCAGCATGGCTACCACAGCATCTTGCAGCGGCATGCTATTCCATCCGGTTTGCGTTTAGTTGGACTATCATTTATTTTTCAACAGGACAATGACCCCAAACACACCTCCAGGCTGTGTAAGGGCTATTTGACCATGAAGGAGAGTGATGGGGTGCTGCGCCAGATGACCTGGCCTCCACAGTCACCGGACCTTAGGGCTGCACGATATGGGAATCTTGTGCGATTGCGATAACGATATGCGATGCGATATTTTAAAGGAATTGTTCTAGAGGTCTATTTGCTTGGATTTTCCCATATGAGCCGCTGACGCGGCTGGGTATGACATAGTTATGGGGGATCTGTGGATGACGCTGTGTTGTGGGGGATCTGTGGATGACGCTGTGTTGTGGGGGATCTGTGGATGACGCTGTGTTGTGGGGGATCTGTGGAGGACGCTGTGTTGTGGGGGATCTGTGGAGGACGCTGTGTTGTGGGGGATCTGTGGAGGACGCTGTGTTGTGGAGGACACTTATGGGGGACCTGTGAATGGCACTGTTATATGGGATGTGTGGAGGACACATAGGGCCAGCTTAAGACATATAGCATCTTATGCTGGTCCCCCTCATGTGTCCTAAACTGGGCACATAACTGCCTTTTGCGTGTAAAGTGTTTTACTAGTGTGTGTGTGTGTGGGTGAAACAATCTCTCTCCTAACAGGTCTGGCCTCTGTACTCACTATGAATGCAATGCACTGCAGCGAGCTGGCCGGCGCGTGACTGACGTCACTTAGTAACGCTCCTGCTTCCTGAAGTGGGAGGAGCGTTACTAAGTGACGTCAGTCACGCGCCGGCCGGCCACCTCGCTGCCGCTCGCTGCAGAGCATTGCATTCATAGTGAGTACAGAGGCCGGACCTGTTAGGAGAGAGATTGTTTCACCCACACACACTAGTAAAACACTTTACACGCAAAAGGCAGTTATGTGCGCGGGGCCCCTTTTATATATAATCGCTGCATTTTCCGGTCGGCCATATCGCATTTGCAGATTATCGCGATTCGATTATTTTTTTCGATTTATCGTGCAGCCCTACCGGACCTGAACCCAATCGAGATGGTTTGGGGTGAGCTGGACCGCAGAGTGAAGGCAAAAGGGCCAACAAGTGCTAAGCATCTCTGGGAACTCCTTCAAGACTGTTGGAAGACCATTTCAGGTGACTACCTCTGGAAGCTCATCAAGAGAATGCCAAGAGTGTGCAAAGCAGTAATGAAAGCAAAAGGTGGCTACTTTAAAGAACCTAGAATATGACATATTTTCAGATGTTTCACACTTTTTTGTTATGTATATAATTCCACATGTGTTAATTCATAGTTTTGATGCCTTCAGGGTGAATATTAAATTTTCATAGCCATGAAAATAAAGAAAACTCTTTGAATGAGAAGGTGTGTCCAAACTTTTGGTCTGTACTGTGTGTGTGTATGTGTATATATATATATATTTTTTTTAATCTGGAAACAAATGGTTTGTTCCAATAACTACCTGAGAATCGGAGAGCGTAAATTGTGCATGTGTAGACAGCATGTCTAAAGGCCCATTTACACAGGCTGACTGAGCAGGCAATTACTGTGAACAAACCATTTGTTCCCGATAATTGCATGCTTGTCAAAGAAGGTGAGAGTTACATTTATATGCAACAATGTAACCGAAGAGGTTGTCTGGTTTCAAGAGGAATCCGAACAACACTGAGATATGCCCACAATGGAGAACAAATCATCACTTGCCTAGCAGATTTCGAGCAGCCGCTCCAGTTCTCCGGGAATGCTCTGTTTACACTGCTGCAGTGGTGGCATAGCATCTACAAAACGTGACAGCTGCAGCCAATCAATGGCTGCAGAACTTTGGCAGACATATGGAATCTGCTATGTAAGTGATAATCTCTTCTTTTTTGCAGGCACAACCCAAGAGTTGTCTGGTTTCCCCTTGAAATTTGGCAACCCCTTTAAGCTTATACCATATACAGTAAATCAGCCCCATAATTTTACCCCATGGATAAATAATCTTTATGTTAAAAACAGGAGACCTCCAGAAAGTTTAACCTTTCATTAACAGTTTGATCCATAGGAAGAACAAAGCCCTTTATGGCGATTATAGCTTAGGCTGAGTTCACATCTGCACGGGAAACTCCGTCCGTGGCCTCCATTACAAATTTAATAAAAAAAAGACTAACAAAAACATACTACATGCAGAACTTAAAAAAAAAAGGATTCTGAACCAGTCTGAATGTTTTACAAGCTTTTCTGATGACTTTTTTGTTTAGTAAAGCCTATGGGGAAACGCACAGAGCATGATACATTTAAAAAAAAAAAAAGGCATTGTCACAAAAAGTGAGGACAACACCACAAAAAATGCACTGTTTGTGGCACATTTTATATTTCTCTGTTAACTTACAGCAAAAAAATAAAAAAAAATCTGTAGAAATTCCACATAACATGCTGCATTTTTCCAAAAATGGCTTTATGTGAAACTACCCTCACGTAAAAAATATCCTCCCTGCTCCCTCGTGGCAGTCAATTAATTTTCTTGAATCAGATCATTCATTCACATTCCTAAGGTCGGTGTCAGACGGCCATACGCAGTCAGGGAAAAATGGTCTATGTGTTAGCCACATCTCCTGCCGGATCAACTGCGGTTAATATGGACTGAACTTACAGCATGATAGTTATTTATGATGCTGTCAGTTCCTGCCTGACCGCAGGGCTACTGTATTGTACTCACCTCATCGTGTTCAAAGGGGACTCACCCCTTTGATCGGGTCACTGGGTTTCCCAGTGACCTGAATAGATACTACTGGAGCGTTTTGCAGTCAGCCCTGAGAAACTACATGGGATCCCATGGCTGTCTGTTCAGTAAGGGCTCATGCACATGACCGTATGCCCTCTCAGACATACGGTCTGTGAGCGGGCCATATGTCCGGGAACGGCATACATTGTGAGCACGGGAGACAACAGCATCATAGGTTACTATGATACTGTGCGCATCGGGCTGCCCGTGGGGCTATTGGCCCTCACTCATATGAGTGAGGGACAATAGTCCCGCGGGCGGCCTGATGCGCATAGTAAGCTATGATGCTGCGCGCTCCCGTGCGCATAATGTATGCCACTCCGGGACATATGGCCTACTACATAGGGCATACGGTCATGTGCATGAGCCCTAAGCCTGCTGTTAGGGCACACAAGAATTGCCTTTACAGCAGCCTACTTCATAGAGCATAACGTATTATCATACAGGAGTATAATATAAGTTTGAAATAAAGTTAGAAAATAGTAATCCTATAATGGGATTTTAAAGATAATGCTATAAATAATTTAATAAAAACTGAAACCCCAAAAAAGAAAAAAAACACACCATTATTTTGTATAAAAAAAACTTTTATTGTGCTCACATTAAATGAAAATAAAAAAACTTAACATATTAGGTTTTTGTATGACCATAGTAGCCTAAAGACTTAATTTCAAGATAAAAAAAGGTCAAAAATAGTTTATTCTATATTTTCACAGCAACAAAATTATAAAAATGTATATGTACCCCCGAACAATACATGAATAAAACAAGGCCTCTGGTAGCCATGTCAATAAAAGTTATGGCTGCTGAAATGCAAAGAAGGAAAAAATGATGCTGGCCTTTTCAGACATTAAGGGGTTAAGAACAGATAAAGCTTCTCTTATTTCTTATTATTCGAATCCACTCCTGGTTTTGACTTAAAAAAACTGCAGCAAAAAATAAACAAACAACTGAATGTGTGGCAGCATCCTAATTCAGCAGCATTAAGGCTGAGTTCACACGAGCGTGTCCGGATGCGTTGCTGCAAACCCGCGCGAGTAGGTACCCAATTGCAGTCAGTTTTGACTGCGATTGCGTTCCGTTGTTCAGTTTTTATCGCGCGGGTGCAATGCGTTTTGCACACACGTGATAAAAAACTGACTGTGGTACCCAGACCCGAACTTCTTCACAGAAGTTCAGGTTTGGGTTCGGTGTTGTGTAGATGTTGTTATTTTCCCTTATAACATGGTTATAAGGGAAAATAATAGCATTCTTTAATACAGAATGCTTAGTAGTTGGTCAATTGAGGGTTAAAAAAATAAAATTAAAAAAAAATTAACTCACCTTCTCCTCTTGATCGCGTAGCTGCCAGTCTCTTCTTACTACTTTAATCATGAGCTGAAGGACCTGTGGTGACATCATATCTGGTCCATCACCACGGTAATGGATCATGTGATTGGACCATGTGATCTGATTGCGGATGCTTGCGATTTTTCACTCAGCCCCATTCACTTCTATGGGGCCTGCTGCGATTTTCACGCAACGCATAATTGATGTGTGAAAATCACCGCTCATGTGCACAGCTCCATAGAAATGAATGGGTCCAGATTTAGTGTGGGTGCAATGCGGTGTGTGAACTCAGCCTAAATCCCCTTCACGCAGTGTTTGGTCAGTGATTTTTCATCAGTAATTGTGAGCAATAACCAGTTGTCGGTTAAAAACGCAGAACTGGGCACATTTTGGCTAACAATCCCTGATGGAAATGCTGTGGCCCAGGAGGAGCAGAGGATCAGAGTAGTAGTGGCTCTGGCTACAACAGTTATTAACATAAATCACAGTGGCAGCCCTCACCTTGATGCTCCCTAGGGCCCGGCAGTTACAGGAGGGCATACCCTTTCTTCCCTCAGGGCACACCTTGATGATAGGGCTGCTGCTTGATGGTAGTTGGGGTGCCTTGCTATTATGCCGTTAGTAAGGGTGCAAGGCAGAAGATGTAGGTGCTGCAGTTGGCAAATGGTGCTGGAAGTTGCAAGGCAGAAGATGTAGGTGCTGCAGTTGGCAAATGGTGCTGGAAGTTGCAAGGCAGGAGATGTAGGTGCTGCAGTTGGCAAATGGTGCTGGGATCGGTAACCAAACTAGTTGTAAAACTGTGCTAAATCGTAGCATGTATAGATAAGCAATAATGAGGGTTGTACTACTCCTTCCCTCTAGCTTTCCAAAGTCTTTCTCTGCGGAATCCAAGGCTAGCAATAAGGTTCTTGCAAACCTGTCGATTAATTCCCTGGCTGATTGATAATTAAAGGGGTTGTGCATGAATAGAGGGTTTTGGCACCCTTCACCCACTTGGCTAAACCTGTACATGGAGGTTAACTTACCTGCTTCCTGATGCTGGCTCTCTGCTACTTCTTCTCCTGGAGCCATGCTCTACTGGACTCCCTTGCTGTAAACATTTGGTTTGACATTGCCTGCAGCCAATCCACTGGCTACGGCGTTAACCGGCTGCCCTTACATTATGACAAATGGTCACATCACAGAAGGGGGGGATCCGGTCACCGCCGCGGCCACTGATTGGTTGCAGACGATGTCAAACCGGGTGTTTACAGGGAGGGACTGCAGCGGAGCATCGCAGGCCAGGAGACGAATGAGTGTGGAGCGAGCTCTGGGAAGCAGATAACTAAGTTTCCCTTTACAGGCTGGCCATGTTGGGGGGGGGGGCTAGCCAGGATGTGGAAAAGTGTGGAAGGGTGTATTAGCAATGTCCCTCTCACTGCAGTAAAGTCTTTATCAGCCTTAAACAGCAAATAAGTAAAAAAAAAAAAAAACTACCATGGATATCCCTATTACCAATACTTAGTGTATCAATGAATATTGTGGCTAAATAAAGGGGTCCACAATTCACTGCAAAAAATGCACTAAAATGATACGCAACTGACAATACTAGCTAATTCCTCAGGCCGATGTTAAAAGCTGAGAACTTCCAGTCAGGAACATATCGGAGCCCCTCATGCACCACGTCACGGTGTCTCAGCACGCGTGGGGTCCTACCACTAAAATGCCCGTGGTGTGTGAACAGGGTCTGAACAGTGCAATTAACTCACAGCCAGGCTCTCACATGTCTCCATAGTGATATCACCAATGCACTGTGAGGTAAAATAAAGCTGTGAGCCGCACCCACAACAGACCATATGACACAGAAGCCACCAGGTGCAAAAGAATGTTACCAACAATATAAAGTGGCACATTCCATACACATAAGGACAAAAACTCACTGAAAAAAGTGGCCTAAACGGGTAAAAATGCTCCAAACCCAGACACTGTAGCGTGCCTATAACCAGGGGAGCAATTCCTCCTCATGCGGTTCGCATACAACGGCAATCCCCAGTAAAAAAATGCATACATATAAATAAAGGGGTCCAGCTATATAGGTAACCCGGTACAAGCTCCCGAGTGTACAAAACAACTAAGACAAAAAAATTGGAGCTCACAAAGTACCTATATAAAAGGTTTTATATTTTATTGAAGCATAGTATATAACCGGGGTAGGCAACCTCCGGCACTCCAGCTGTTGTGAAACTACAACTCCCAGTATGCATACTTGCCCTGCTCTTGTAAAAACTCTCATAGAAATGAATGGAGCATGCTGGGAATTGTAGTTTCACAACAGCTGGAGTGCCGAAGGTTGCTGATCCCTGGTATATAACAATATATGCCATTAAAAAGGGGGAAGTGACAGAACAGACACCATCCCGGCAGTACACACACCGCAGAAATATATCAAATTGGGAAATAAATAGAAATCTAAATTGCATATATATTAATTGATATGCCATAGAAGTAAAAGATAGCGGTAGGGTGAGTCAATAATTGTGAGAGTCATTAAAGGGAACCTGTCACCGGGATTTTGTGTATAGAGCTGAGGGCATGGGTTGCTAGATGGCCGCTAGCACATCCACAATACCCAGTCCCCATAGCTCTGTGTGCTTTTATTGTGGGGAAAAAAACGATTTGATACATATGCAAATTAACCTGAGATGAGTCCTGTCCCTGACTCATCTCACATACAGGACTCATCTCGGGTTAATTTGCATATGTATCAAATCGTTTTTTTAAAGCAATAAAAGCACACAGAGCTATGGGGACTGGGTATTGTGGATGTGCTAGCGGCCATCTAGCAGCTCATGTCCTCAGCTCTATAGACAAAATCCCGGTGACAGGTTCCCTTTAACAATACATAGTATAAGGATATTGGCAAACTAATAGTATATACGGAGCAATCCTGCAAAAATCTTAGCCAAAACTCCAGGAAGACAATAGCAAAAACAAGACTCGCCCAAACAAAGTGTGTACAAACCACATACCACACAAGCAACATTGTGCTGTGTGTTCTAGCTCATTCTTATCATTACTAGCAGCAAGTTGTGATAGAGTAGGTCTTCTATGGGATGAACCAGACATGCTAGCCTTCACTTTCCTGCACGTATCAATGAATCTTGGGTGACATGACCTTGTTGTGGTTGACTGGTTTCCCTTTGTTGGACCACTGCATATCAGGAACACTCCAAGACCAATGGTTTACTTCTTGCCTAAAATATCTCACCTGCTGATAGGTGCTATTGTTACAAGGTAATCAATGTTATTCACCTGTCAGTGGTTTTAACGTTACGGCAGATTGAAGTATAATTTCAAGTTTTAGAGTGTATACAATAAAAGATTAAGGGGGTCATTTATTAAGACCCATAGCTGGCGGTGGATCGCTGAAGTTATGTAGCAGCGCCGGCTTCTACATAATTGCGGCGTATCCAGCGGCGCTTCTAAATGTAAGACCGCTAGGTTGGCTTACATTTAGACCATTTTCTGCGCGTAAAACAGGCATAGAAAATGATGAATGAGATGGGCCTGCCGGCCATTCCCTGTCCACGCCTACTTTTTCAGACCTGGCGTGAGCGGGGAACAGTCATAGATCTGTGCCTGAAATACACTTAATATAGTCGTATTTCAGATTAATAAATGACCCCCTAAGTCTCAAAGGTAATAGTGGGTATGACCATCTGCAATGCCATTTCTGTTCTATTATAGGCTAAATAGATAATGCTGACATGAAATGTGCTATGGCTTGATAATATAGCTGCTCCTTTCATAAACCTGTATGTAATATGTAATTGTTTTGTACTAATTTCTGAGAGAGTTCCTATTTCATTCGCATTTTTCTTTGAGGCTGGGGCTTAAGGTTCATATTACAGTCCTTTCATATTGCAATCCATCGCCGATTTGCTCCAAAAAACACTTTTATACCATATGGTAATTAGGTTATGAAGGTGCCCAGGAGCTGCGTTCATGCGGCCGGTGCCCAGGCCCCTCTGCGCTTTGCTTACCAACCCCCTCCTCTTTCATCCCTCTGGCCCGCCCTTGTTTAATCTGATTACCTCCTCCTCTCCATCTGAAATCCCGTGCCTCCGCCACCTGGATCGGGTTGCGCAGGCTGCCGCATGCACATTGATAGTCCCTGTTCCTCTGCCATTAATGGGCAATGCAGTGCGCACGTGCCGGGAATATGTGGAGCGGCGAGGACGCGGGATTTCAGACAGAGAGAAGGAGGTAATCAGATTAAACAAGGGCAGGCCGGAGGGGTGAAAGAGGGGTTTGGTAAGCAAAGCGCCAAGGAGCCTGGTCCCCGTCCGCATGAACGCCGCCCCTGGGCAGCTTCAGAACCTAATTACCATATGGTATAAAAGTGTTTTTTGGAGCAAATCAGCGATGGACTGCAATATGAAAGGTACCATAGTGGTCTGTAATGGTCATATTTGGTGAAAGACTCCCTTTAAATACATATGTGATTATAAAATGAATGGCGCACTTAGGTCTATGAGCGTTATCTCGAATCTTTATAGACACAGGATAAATATAGTCTTATGCTGGGTTTACACGACCCAATTATCAAGAATGAATGCTCCTATGATTGCTTGTTAACAATGCTCGGCCCAGGTGTCGCAGATCACCCCATGAATGAGTGAAACCCTCGTTCGTCAGGTAAAACCATCCTTATTTCAGACAGCTAAATTATCCTTTTTGGGCTGCAAATCGATATTATTTTTTTATTTTTTTTCACGTTTCCCCGGAGTACCCCTTTTAATGTGTAGCAGTGCTTTGCACATGAATCTGTCTTGCTTAGCTGGAGTCACAGTTACTCACCAGGCTTGCCTTGACATGAATGCTCGCTAGGATGCCAGAATACAGATGAGCTGATCTATATTCAGCAGCTTCTCAATACCCGGTGAGGAACAGACTCTGTCAGTCATGTGCACTTGCTTTTTATATTTCTTTGGATTTCAGTTTTTTTTATTCTATGTCATTCGATGGAAAAGTCTGTGGATATGTCATGGGCATATGCTGCATATGTAAACTGCAAGTACTGCATTTATAGTCTGAACGCTTGGACAGGACTACTCCTGAATTTAAGATTGGTCATCAGTAATTCTGACGTCAGAATGATGGTAGTTATGTTTTATTTATGTACAGAGATATTGCCATTTTTCGGTTTTGGTTGCAGCATCTATTTTTCAAATATGACAACAAGAAGATTATCAGTCTTTTATGTATTTACTTGTTGCTTACATAGCACCTACATATTTTATGGTGCTGCAGGGAGTTTGTCACCATTCACATCTGTCCCTGTCCCTAGTGGTCTCATAACATAACATAATTTTCTATATCAGAACACACACACTAGGGCCAACTGACCTATCATTATGGTTCTACTGAACCCTATGGTGTTGTAAGTTTGGTCAGTAGATCCATGGTTGGCATTGGCATAACAACCCTAGTAGGGACTCTGGTGCTGGGGGTGCCAGTGTTACAGCCTCTAAAACATATTCTGAGGTCGGTCTGGGGTCGGTCCCTGGCCTCCATGTAGAAGTGACTGTGCATGTTCCTTCATTCTTCGTTGTAGTGAATGGAGTCATGGAAATCTCAGATCTTTTGAATCGCCCATCTGCTGCCAGGACAGTTTTCTTACCCTTGACAAACCTGTATCTCCTGGTGAGGTCTCTGGTAGGATGTACAGGGGGGGGGGGATTACATCAAAGGGGCTGTCCCACCATAGCAACGTATTAACTACGTCAGGACAGGTGGCAAGTGATCACAGGTAGTCCTATCCCTAGAATCCACACTGATGATGAGAAAAGGAGTCACATGTCCCCTATCTTACATTTCCTAGCTTATCTTTACCTTTGGATAGATGGCCGGTTCTTCAAACACTTTTCAAGTCTTTAGGGAGTTTTCGATTCTTGATGTGGATGTGTGGGTATACGTGTCAGTTTGTAATGTGAGCTGCGAGTTTACATTGATTCTTTTTCTTTACAGGAGGAAATGTGTGTAATATAAAAAAAACTCATAACTTTTTTTATGAAAATAGGCTTGCTGGTTTACTCTTCTGAAAAAAATATAGCTAGACGTGTAGAGGTACATCAGATTCCGATTATAGAGTGAGAGTGTTGTTTCCTAGGTGCTTTACTCATTACGTATTAGTACTGTATGTCTGTCTTACTTTCAGTTTTTCATACACTAAAGGGGTTTTCCGTAGGATAGGCCATTAATATCTGAATGGTGCAGCTAAAACATTAGGTCACTGGCTGCAGTCCGGGGAAGAAGACGGAGCAGATGTGCTGAATTGGAGGGGATTTGGGGAGGTAACTATACATTTTTTTTTATTTTATCAGTCCCACAGCAGTTTTCTGAAATTAAAAATTACTTCAACAACCACATCAAGCTCAGACCCATTCATGTGTATGGAATTTACCAGCATTATTTCCAGGTTAGTCTGTACCTGACAGACCCACAAGTGTACAGGGTGTACAGCAGTGTACCTGGGTAAACAATGAAGGTGTACTGTGCTGCGGCAAATGTACTTATTTGATCGTCCAGCTCGCTGGGAGTTGGACCTGACTGATTGGATATCAATGGACCAACCTAAGGCTAGTCCATTAGTGTTACAGTTCCAGAAATCACAACATTCTTCCACCACTAGGGGGAGCTTAGTAGCTTGCTGTATACTGTGCTTTTGAATTCAGTGTGAAAACATTATACAGTAGGTGCCTAAGCTCCCTTTTGTGGTAGCAGAATTTTAAAATTTAACTCTGTATGACTATACAGGGGTTTAAAGGGGTTGTGCCACTAATATACTGTAAATGTATCCCACCCAACAGATATTGTAAGAGTTAGTGAGGGGCTACAGTACTTGATGAAAATACACTTTTGAGTGAAAAGTAGTTCATGGCTATTCCTTTACTTCATTATATGTTTATACAGGGGTTTTGGAGCTCTGTAATAGAAAAAGAATTATGGACCCATTAGACTTATATAAGGGTAGACATTTACTTAGAGGGGGTTTTCTGGGAATTAAATCCTCAGAATAGGTCATGAATATCCGATCAACAGGTATCCGTCTCCTGGCACCCCGTCTGATCAGCTTTTTGAAGAGGCTGCAGCACTTGAAAGAATACTGCGGCGTCTTCTTAGTATGCCTAGCACAGCGCAGTACATTGTATAGTTGCTGTGCTTGGTATGGCAGCTCTGTCCCATTCAATTACATGGGACTGAGCTGCACAAAGGCCATGTGACTGGTCAAGGAAGAGGTCGCAGAGGTCCCTTCCAACAGCTGGTGGTGGTGGGGGTTGGACCCTCACCGAATTTATATTGATAACTTATCCTGAAGATAGGCAATCAATATTTAAATCCTACACAACCCATTTTAAGGTTATTGGCTTAGCTCTTGGAAGCTTCACTTTCTGCTTTTACGTACTGCTTTCCTGACTTTCCTTGAGTCAAATGCATGTAAAGCACACAGTAACTTACGGGATCATTGATACCAGTCTGCCGAGCCTCAGATAATGTGTTGTATAGACTCCTTCTTAGCATCACATGATTGATTGAAACGTAAGGTATTTTTTTGTTATCCTCACCTAGAAATCACACCTCTGGTGTAACATCATGAGACCAACAGACAAACCCATCCCTCAATTGTCAGATGATTGATTCCCACGATGGAATGCAGAAATGTTACAAAAGAAGATCACGTCTTAGTAAGATGATGACTTCAATCAGCCTTCTGAATTATTTTGTATTACTGTATGCAAGAATGAACATCTTACCTAACCATATAAAGAAGGTCGTTTGGAAATGTTGCCCATAAAATAGAATCTTGTTCAAGACAAAAGTCTTCTGAATATTTTTGGGGAGATTGATCTTCTCTATGTGCCAGAAAAATGGAGTAAAAAAGAGTTACAGACACCAGGGTTGATTCTTTTTAAATGGCATTTGCACAAAAATTTTACACCGCCCTCGCCATTTTTTTTTGAAAGGGAGGCGTAGCGTGGACAGGGCCATCGGCCCAAGCACATTCGCCCTCATTTATGTCAGTTTTCTGGCGTAAATGACTAAGATCTATGACCGCTATGAACTGGCTTAGATAAAATTCTAGGCATACGGACTGCTGGAGCATGCGCCTAATTTATGATGAGGCAAACACATCCAAATAAATTTAGCGCATCCTCTGTGGCACAAGGTATATCAAGACCAGTGATACATTTCCCCCATTTTTTTCCAGCCATACTCCGAATGTTCCTTGACGTTTTCGTGTTGATTTCTATGCATCTGTATTTAGTTATGATGCATGATTATTTGTACTTATTATGATCTGTTCAGAGCTTTGGTCATAAGCGTAGAACTGAAAAGATCAGAGAATGCATGTTGTTTTTAATGTAAAAGACATGGAAATAAGTTACAAAGTGTTTGGCCTACATCAGTGTCTACCTCCTAATGTGGTCCATGTGCTTTTTATGGACAAATAAAGTTGTTTTCATTAAACGCTTCCTCTTGTGTCAACTACACATCTTAGTGCTAAGTAGTACAGTCATTTTGTTAACTGGGTTAATGCCGACCATGTTGGTATTTTGTATTCATGATCTGACTTCAAAGTAAGAATTCAGTTGTGAAAGGTAATTGCCTCCTGAGAATGTGTAAGCACGTATTAAAGACAATGTATATTCCCATGTTATATACTGCTATCATTAATAACTGTAGAAGAATGACACTATATCACAATGTAGCTTACAGTAATATCAGTTTGGAATTACTAGAAATTTGAACTTTCTCAATAGGTTTTATCATTGACTTCTGTGGACTCTCTTTGGACAGACACTTGTAAATAGGCTGATTCCCATTATCCCTACGCAGTGAAAATTTAGGCTCTTGCAATTGGATAGACCATATTCCTAAAACTTTACATAATTATCTCAATTATTCCATGTTTCTTCCAGTACAAAGTGGTAAAGATGTTGACTGCTTAAGACAAGCATGGCTACCACTGGTAAAATCTGTCATCATGCCATGAGGAGTGGCAATTCAGCTCCTGGAGAACTGGCTCTGGAACCTCTGATTATGTGCAAGCTGTGCCTCTGTGAACATCCTCTTGATATGATGACCACCCTGCGAGAATGCAGCTGTATCTTCTGCACAATGGTAAGAAGTTTGATATTATGGGAAAATACAACATAACTTTCTACCTTATCAAATTTAAAAAAGGTATATTAGAATCTAACAATCCGAACACAAATTATGACGTGGTCTGGGGTTTCGAATTAATTTAGGAATCTGGTCTCTGAATTAATGTTGGGGTCTTGTGTCTGGTCTTGGGTCTTAGTTAATTTAGGTTTGTCTGTGAATTAATATAGGTATGACCCACTTGTCACAGTTCTAACGCCGCTCCATCTCTTCTTCCCATGCTGTTCCTCACTGCTCGAGGCAAGTCATTGCTGAACAACCTGGATTTACCATCACCTTTCCTATCCGGAAGCTCTGGACAGAGCCTCTCAGCAGCGTCTAATGCCGGCCAGTACCTGAAGATGACATGACTATGGGCATATTTAAACTCAGATTTTGCCCATTAAAGCAACCTGAATATAGTTTTTTTTCATGAATTTAGTTAAACAGGTTATCTAAAATCATACCACAGCCCCCCATGCACCAGGCCCCTCAGAGGGAATATACTTACCCTGCTCCCTGCACTGCTCTTAGTCGCTGCACCGCCACTCCTGCTTCTCCCTGTACACTGATGAAAACATCCGGTGTCGGGGGGAGTAGCCAATGGCAGATGGGACGAGCCTCCCTAGCATGGTGGGTGACGCTAGGGAGGCTTGTCCACGCCTGCCATTGGCTGCTCCCCCCCCGACACCGGATGTTTTCAGCCGTGTACAGGAAGAAGCAGGAGCGGTGCAGGGACCAGGAGTGGCGCCCGAAGCGGGGTAAGTATATTACCTGTGAGGGGCCCGGCACATGGGAGGGCTGTTGTATGATGTTGGATATCCCTTTAACTAGCCTTTTTGGCTGTCTCCAACACTACTGTTAACCGAATTTGACCCCTACCGCTCCCTTGCATTAACCCTTGGACTTCTGCCTGTTAGTTGTGGTCCCACTGTTCAGTTATATTTTATCCTGGTCCTCTCTATACTCTAGGGCAGTGATGGCCAACTTCCGGCACTCCAACTGTGGTGAAACTACGACTCCCAGCATGCGTTATTCAATTTGCTGGAGTTCTGAGAACAGCTAAGCAAGTGTACATGTTGGGAGTCGTAGTTTTATCACAGCTGGAGTTCCGGAGGATAGCCATCACAACTCTAGGGTGAAGAACTCATAATCCCTTAGACTTTAGCCTGAGTCAATCAGATTACAGCTTAGAGGATCGACCGCTGCACCAGCAGCGGAACATGGGGCCTGAATTTATTTTGGAGTCTGGCTGGGGAAATTTGCATTAGGTAGCCTAGAAGAAAACAATAAAGAATACTTTAACAGTCACTGAAGTTTATAACTTTCTATAACTTTCTTTTGAGTTACAAATGAACAATTGTCTGGATAAAGATTGTTGTCAGTTACTGCTCTGATAAAGAGGTGCTTTCTGGTTGAGATACATTCATTTTCTTCTACATGCTTCCTCAAACCTTCAGCAGGATGGCAGCTTCTGAATCTTAGTGTGTTCAGTAAATTACTATGCATACCCCATATAATTTTCAGCGTATGAATCAAATCTATTTAGTCCAGCATGTGTGAAAGGTGGACAGAATGAATAGTCCTTTATGTATGTGTTATTTTTGTGTTTTTTATAGCATCCTAAGAGAGTGCACAAAATGACATACTTATATATTAGCAGAGCAGAACTAGACCATACAGTTGTATACATTTTAGGCAGGATCATTTTCTCATATATAGCTCAATGTGCCCTTTACCCGGGCTTCCCTGGTGTCATTAAGTGGATCAAATATAATGTTACGGGGAAACCAAATAGTAGTTTATAGAAAACCAGGTGTAGTAGAGCTAAAAGTAGAAACACTATATTCAGTAGTGTCAGCAAATATGGTTTTTATAGGTATAGGTCCATGTCCTTACCGGCATTATGACTGCCACCACATGGCCTCTTGATGAGCGCATATGGTCTTTTTTTTTCAAGCTTATAACCATGGGTGAAAGAGAAATAAAACATAATCGGAGGCAGATTATGAGCCGTTGGATAATCGAGCAGGGAAGACAGTAAGAAATTCAGTTCCTCCCAGCTTCCCCGTAGCCTGGCCAACCTAGGCTAATTTATGACAGCCTGTGTGTTTTCTTTTCATAGGGCTCATTCATTCATGCATATGGGCAGCATGGTGGCTCAATGGTTAGCACTGGTGCCTTGCAGCACTGGGGTCTTAAGTTTGAATCTGACCAAGGACAACATCTGCATGGAGTTTGTATGTTCTCCCTGTGCTTGCGTAGTGGTACTCCGGTTTCCTCCCACACTCCAAAGACATACTGATGAACTTAGATTGTGAGGCCCATTGGAGACAGCTTAATGCTAATGTCTAAAAAGCGCTTTGGAATATAGCTGCGCTATATAAGTGCATAAAATAAGTAAATAAATTCAGGTGCAGATCTGCAAAATACAGATACTGGTCGTGCGCTTTCCACATTTTGCAGAACGGAACAGCCAACCCAGTTGCGGACAAGAATAGTTCTATCTTTTTTGCGGGGCCACAGAACTGACATACAGATGAGTACAGCACACGGTGGGCTGTCTGCATCTTTTGCGACCTGATTGCAATAAATGGGTCCACATTTGTTCCGCAAAACTGAGGTACAAATGCGGACACAAATATACGGTCGTCTGAATGAGCCCTAAGTGAAATACAAGCTGTTAAATACACAGGGCATTGCCAAGTTCTGTCTTGGTAGATAAGTTAACAAAGTCCTATAAAGTCTCTGGGCCCATTTACATGGCCTGACTATGACATTTTGATAGGGCTGAGCTGTCCATTAGGAGAAAGATCTATTATATAAAACACATATATACTACACAAGATGTCAGTGTATTAACCCTAAGCAAAATCATTAGTCTAGAATTCAGTCCCAGGGAATGGAGACTGGTATACTTCCGTCACCATACAATAATTGTTTGCACTCTTTGCTCTTATATTCCGCATCTTCATTTTCTTCTTTTATTTTTGCTATAATGAAGGTCATGTGTAATTAGCACAAAGGCCAGGATTCATAAAAAATGCTCATCTATGGTAAAGTGCCTGAGAGGCCACTTGAATGAAAGAATAGACTTGAGTACTGTGTATAAGAAGACCAGAGTCGTGATTATTCAACAATGGTTGGTAGGAATAGTCCTTGAATATAATAATCGCATGTTAAATGAATTAATGATTTTATTTTTAAATAAAAAAAGTTTAGTGATTTTAAAACATCCATAAATGTTCTTGATTGGCAATCAGTCTACAGAAAAGGCTAATTTCAACACTATGGGGGAACATGTGCAGGTGTACAAAAGTTGCACATTTTGGTGGTAGAGCTGTTTTGCACCAAAAATTGTGACTTATTGCCATTTTACACCACGTTAACCAATTTTAAAAAGTGTTGTGAAAGTGAGCATAGTTTAGTATCATAAGGTCGATTTGGAAGAGCAGATAATCATTACGATTCGATTGCAAGCTATGGAAGATGGACGAGAATCGTGGCATGTATTTGTTTCTAACGATTGAGCGATCTGACCAAAAACGCTCGTTCAACGTCTATAAAATTATTGATGTGACAATCATCGTTTGTCGTTAATGAATTGCCTTATGTAAATGTGCAATGTGCACATTCTTGACAATAGAGAGCCCTGTGTAGGCAGGCGTATCAACGATTATACGATCGAAAAAAAAAAAAAAATTTTTACACAATGATCCTATCATTTAAAGGGCTTCTGTCACCCCACAACAGTCATTTTTTTTATTATAGCGCGATATATGAGAATATAATGTTGTCACTTACTTTCATGCGGTCGTTTCTTGAGAAAACGAAGTTTTATAATATGCAAATCCGGTCTCTACCAGCAAGTAGGGCGTCTACTTGCTGGTAGCCGCCGCAGAAAACCGCCCCCTCGTCGTGTTGATTGACAGGGCCAGCCGTGATCTCCTCCTCCGGCCGGCCCTGTCAGTATTTCAAAAATCGCGCGCCTCTGTTCATTCGGCGCAGGCGCTCTGAGATGAGGAGGCTCGTCTCCTCAGAACTCCCTCAGTGCGCCTGCGCCGATGACGTCTTCTCTTTCGGTGATGTCATCGGCGCAGACACACTGAGGGAGTTCTGAGGAGACGAGCCTCCTCATCTCAGAGCGCCTGCGCCGAATGAACAGAGGCGCGCGATTTTTGAAATGCCGACAGGGCTGGCCGGAGGAGGAGATCACGGCTGGCCCTGTCAATCAACACGACGAGGGGGCGGTTTTCTACGGCGGCTACCAGCAAGTAGACGCCCTACTTGCTGGTAGAGACCGGATTTGCATATTATAAAACTTTGTTTTCTCAAGAAATGGCCGCATGAAAGTAAGTGACAACATTATATTCTCATATATCGCGCTATAATGAATGTAACTAGCCCAAAAAAAAAAATAATGACTGTTGTGGGGTGACAGAAGCCCTTTAAATGCTAGTTGTCTGCTAGAACGTTCGGTTGGTAGTCGCTTGTGTTGGTGGTCGCTTAAACAATTATCTGCTCGTCTAAATCCACATTTAATTTCCAGGACAGATTTATCATTGCAACTTTTTAAAAGAGCCGCAAATCACGCCTGTAGTGGTGGCATAGGAAAAGTGCATTTCTAGACATTTTTAATATGCACCAAATTTAGCAAAAATCATGTAACTTTTGATAAATGTGTGCTCTCCGGTATGAGAACGCAACCAAACAAAACGGAATGCATTTTGGAGCAATCCTTTTTGTTCAGTTACGTTTTGTCCCCATTGACAATAAATGGGGACCAAACGTAAGCGGTTTTTTTTCCTATGACGGATCTCAATACTGGAAAATAGAAACGCTAATCGGAAAGTAGCCTAAGGTTTCATGTTGCAGTTTATCGGAGTTAACTGTAATTCCCAGTCTAGGTCTGTATGTATGAAAGAGAAATGTGATATGTACAGCATTTTATGCTGGGCATACATATCAAAGTCCTTCTGTTCAATAAGTGGGTCAAACAACAGGATATACCTCTGCCTGCCAAAAATTGTTTTACATCGTTTGATATAGGAGATCATCAGTCCTCCAACTACATTTTCTTTTATGTCATGTTGTGAACCTTTAGATGTTTGTGTTCTGGTTATAGATCAATAACCTTCACATAGACAGCATGTGTGATCTCACTACGAAAATGATGCTGGCCCTGCAATCTCTGTGGGTCTGACTTAAAGGGGTTTTCCAGGATTTTAATGTTGAAGACCTATCCTCAGGACATTGCAGTAGTGAGCAGGTGTGATTACAAGCCTTCCCATTCACTTCAATGGGACGGCTGGTTCCTATACACTTGAATAAGAACGAGCCGTCCCATTGAAATGAATAGGAAGGCTTGTAATTACACCTGCTCGCCACTGCGATGTCCTGAGGATTGGTCTTCAGTATTAAAATCCTAAACAATGGAGGGAAGGCTGCGCTCATACGGAGCACGGCCTTCTCTTCAACTAGTTGATCGGCAGGGGTGCCAGGAGTCGGACCACCGCCAATCTGAT